>NC_137036.1:7171923-7739423 GCF_032717465.1 Coenobita brevimanus | reverse complement strand
GGAGGAGTTACATTAAACAAGCTTTTATTAATCAGGTCAACAATTTGATCTTTAGACTGATGAGAGCGAACAGCAATTCCCAATTGTTGAGCAACAAGCTTAAGTTCATTCTTTGTTCTGTTTTCTACATCACACACTGCACATTTGACAAAAAATCTTTGGCTTCATCAAGAGTAGTAATAGTAGACATCATGAATAAATCACAGTCACAAAATATCAAGCAATATCCTTATGATAATATCCTGAATATCCTGATAAGAGGTCGCCAAATTTATGTTATGAACAGAGACTAAAGTCACTACTGTCCCGCAAAGTTCCAGGTTCAAAACAAAAGAGTTAGGTAAAATTACAAGTTAAAGTTTAATGCTCAAACTAACAACTAAACATTCAGGACTCATAAGGATAATGTAATGGCAAAAACAGGTTAAATATATGGTTAACTGCAATAGCCTCTATTAACACGAAATTAGCAAGAGTAAATTTATTTAAGTAAGCCCTGATAAAATGAGAAAACCGGACAATGCTCAGTTAATGCAAGATATATTATTACAGATACAAAATATTATTAATAATGGCTGACACCTAAAACACATGAATCACAAAAACCTCACTAGGCCCACGAACCAACACCTTATGCTATACAGTACAAGAGAAAATGTAATAACCCTCACACTCAAATCACACAGCAGATAGATGGTTGGAGACTTCCTGAGCGCTCACAAAAATAATAACAACTGTACAGGGGAGGACAGAGATGTGAACAAAACGAGGAGTAGATCTAAGTGGCAATTAATGCAGAGACTGAGCTCATTATATAGGGGCCGGTAGAGCTTGATACAACTTGTAAGAAGGACGCGCAAATGAAGCCATAGGGGACAAAGAGTTGACAATCCTGCCCTGAACAATAGAAAGAACGACTTTACTATAAGGGAGAGAAGGGGGGAGTGAGGTAGAACACAGAAGCTTGGTCACTATGGAAGCCACGAGGCGAATCGTGATCAAACATGCAGCATACTTACGTTAGAATTATACAAAGGATGATGAAATCATAGGCTATGTAACAATATATATATATATATATATATATATATATATATATATATATATATATATATATATATATATATATATATATATATATATATATATATAAACAGAACAGAGAGACCTCTCTCTCTCTCTCTCTCTCTCTCTCTCTCTCTCTCTCTCTCTCTCTCTCTCTCTCTCTCTCTCTCTCCAGATGCATTATACTGCTTAATCGTGTGTCTAGACTCACACACTGTTCATCCACAGGGAACAATATTTCCTATACCAACACCAGACATCACATATTCCCACCTCCTCACTCTCTCCTACTCCACAACAGTTCACTTCCACACACACCTTGCCACCACGCAGGATGGTCAAGCCCTCCCACCCTCTCTATTCCTGCAACATTTCCTTCCTCTCCTTCTCCTCAAGTCTTGCTTTACCTACCAAATATTCTATTCTGTTTCCAACTGACTTTGGAATATCGTTTTCAATGTTTGGCTCCTTCGGACACGGCATCACAGATATCCGAAATATCAAAGTTTATCGTCAAACTTGAGGTTATTATGAATCTCGTACGATGGCTCTAAACAACAATACCACAACGACACTTCGTTTTCCATCTGCAGTCAAATTCACCACAGTGTCCGGTACACATTACACGTGATGATATTATAGGTCCTGCTTCCCTTTGTCCCACAATTGATATACCATGTGTCCATTTCTGCCACTGAAATTGCAAGGAGAGTATCGGACCAGTATTCATTGTTATAGACAAGGACCCATTATCCTTACCTGGGTCTGTTATTATGTCGTATTGTAGCAACGTGTAATGACACCATGAATGCACCAGTCTGTCTGTGTGTGTTCTCTCTCTCTCTCTGTCTCTCTCTCTCTCTCTCTCTCTCTCTCTCTCTCTCTCTCTCTCTCTCTCTCTCTCTCTCTCTCTCTCTCTCTCTCACACACACACACACACACACACACACACACATACACACACGCACACACAAAATTCCGGTCCATCCTCATACAATGGGTAACGAGACCTAATATTGACTTCCTTATCATATCGCATCACTACAAAGAGATTGCACCCTTATCAATGACGTAGTGTAAATCTGCTGGATGACGTGGGGTAGCTTCAGAATCCTTGGGAATTTTTACTAAGCGCGATTGTTGGGTTTTACCATCCAGGTGCTGGTGCACCAATGTTGCTTACGTTGATATGGATGCTCCAGCAGCACTCAACCTTTATCCTACCTAGGTTCAGCTTATCACTGGCTGTGTTATACTGTATAAGCCTGTATGACACGGTGCATAAAACACTCCTTCACATATAAAATTGCATTGTCCACAGTACTACTTAATGGTTCTTTTGCCTGAAAACAGGCTCGCATTCAGACTGCTGAGAGGTGAAAGAGTGTTCAATGGTGAGTCAATATAGTCACCAAACCGCTACTTTGGCTGTTATCTTGGCATGAGTGTGAATATGTGTGTGAAGTGTATTACCAGACTCCCTGCACAAACACACGTAGATTATAGGCAGTTTTACACTCTCCCAGCAGCACCAGCCACCGATATATTTTGTGTAGCCGTGGCCACATACTAAAACCTTGTGTTATAATGGCAGACAACGGACAGACGTGCATGGTAGAGGAAATATTGCTCCCTCTGGATGAACAGAGTGTGAGTGTAGACACACGATTACATAGTATGATGCATCTGAGCTAAGGAGGGCCTGAATGTGTACTACTTCTATGAAAACTAGTGTATGACTGTTTTAAAGCGAGTATAATATACGTTCATCAATGTTTGTGGATGTTGTTTCATAACTATCCAGACCAATGAAATAGGACCTTGAAGAAAGTGACTTCATTTGTGGACTGAACATCCGTAACACCGTTATTTCAATTATTATAATACAAGATATGCTTTCATTATGCAAATACAGTATCTCATTACCTCAGCGTTATCTATCATTATGATGACTGCAGAACATTTTCGCACAATAACCCAATAGCTGTCCAACACTATAATCTTATGTAACAGAACATATACTTATGCCATGGTTTGCAATTATAATGATTGTTTTTCCTCACAATGAAACAGACTGGATGATTCACAACATGACATGATCGTTGTGTCATATGCTTAATCACGAATCATTAATGGCCTCCTTGGTTCAGCCACAAAAATGTTGCAGCAGTTGAGTCGCATACTCACTAGACCCAGGTGAACCACGTTTCGAGACACCGGACATCACACCTTCTAACATTTATGCTCAACTACAGTTGTTCACCACATTGTTTGACGAACATTAGGACTCCTACATTCATCCAATACACGTTATTGCATAAGGAGTTACAGATCACCTCAGAACATCTGTATAATCACACCCTCCATCTTTCAAAACGAAACAGGAAGTTTCGATACATGAGCCCCCACCACCTGTCCCCCCCTCCTCTCCGTTCCATCCCCACCTCACAGTCATCTCCTTTCAGAGAAACAATGGGATCCAATGGCATTACTATTTGTTTTTCTCTCTACCTTCCACTATACATACGTGGCAAACACTTAGATTTGCAGAGAAAGTATGACTTGCTAGAACATTGTTTCTGTTGGTACTAGATACTGTAGCGGAGGGTAAGCTCTGTCTGGTCTGCCCATTCACTTACTATTACTACGATGTAAACAAACACAGTGGTGCCACATTTCACCAAACACCCCCACCCGCTGTACTCGTTAGAAGTGGAGGTAACTACAGTCAGGGAAAGTCCCGCATTACCCACTGTTCGGAGCATAGGTGGTCGACGACTAGTCACGAAGCAGCAGCCAGACCCCACTTGTCTGGTAACTGTGAGAGTGAGGGAGGGTGGACGGGGGTGGAAGGGTTTAGACTCGAGTTGCTCACGTCAGTATTAGTACATGTTTACTGTCAGAGGTATGCTTCTTTGCCTGTTTTATAATGTTCGATAGGAATGATAGTAACAGTGACTGATCTTATTAGGACGTCCCATGTCATATTGTCTAAAGGAAAACGAAAAACCTGTTAATCGCTCATATAGATTATTTTGATAATTTTATTACACATTACCCTAGACTCTAAGTTCGAGATGAATAATTACCAGAACATCACTGGAAATTTTTTTTTTTGTTAGAAAGAAGGAACCAAAGGCCAAGAGCCCATAAACCGTTCCTTAAAAAAAAAAAAAAAAGGCGGATGTTTATAGAGGGATGATAGAGGATAAATAAACAAAATTATAAGAATTTACATAGATAGATAGAGAGATAGATAATATAATGGTTTTCTTTTCGAGTAAACGAAATATGAATATATGTTTTATCGTTACGAATATCTCCTGGGGAAATGTCTCACGTTAAAGTCGAGAGGGAATGAGAGCATTCAAATCTCTGTTCGAACCCAGCAAACTTCCCTAACTTTCCAGACAACACTAACTCTACAATCATCTACGTAATTTTCTTTTTTTCATTAAATCATATTGTCATCTATCCTTGCTAAAGTAACTGAAACACACCGTCCAAGTCATACAGGGCAGACCTACATGTGATTCCTAATCTATCACCAAACCCTCCTCAGCCCCCAGTCTCCGGCCTCCCCCTCCTTCACACTCACTGTTACCAGAAATATGAGGTCTGGCTGCCTCTTCACATTCACCCGTCTCACACCAGTGCTTCGGGAGGTGGGCAATGCGGAACTTTCCCTGACTGTGCGTGTGGTCAGTTAACTGTACATGTCCCATTTAACTTGTACTACGTAAATAAAGTATATACACTTCCTACGTACTAAACACTTGTACATACAAGTTTAATACAAAGCAAAATTAAGAAAATATAGGTGACATACATACAATGTTCTTATGTATTCCTGTTTAAATTCGTGGCATCACGTATGCATCCCATTACCCAAAACTCTACTGGTAATACCTGTACCCTGTTTCCCTCTCGTAAAGTACACTTTACGTTAGTCCCATACATCCTCCATATGAAGGCATTTCATCCGGTACGAGTTACTGTGCATATAATTTGCTCGAGTTAGTTGTGGTGTGATGACAGTTAAAGCCTCCTTCATCGCCGCTCGTAGTCTGTCTTCACGGTAAGCCCTGAAAGTCTGACCCACTCTCCTGGTTGCAGCAGTATCACATACTCCCGCTATGCCGTTGAGGTGATGCTTCAGGATAGCTTTAAGGACACTGAAGCAGTTGTCTATGGGGTTTAGAAATGGTGAATGTAGTGGGAGGTACAGACATCGGAATAAGTTCGTTTCCTTTTCCGTGTTTGTAACACTGCTCGATGGAGCGCTACCCCCTCCTCCTCCCTTCCTCATAGTCCCACACTCCCACCCATAGAGGTAGGACCTCTATGCTCCCACCCAACCCCACTTTTCTCTCCTACCCCATAACCCCACCAGGTACCCTCCATACTCTCGCTCACAGCCAGCTAGGGGTTTCTGTACTTCATGCACCTCCCTAATGGGGTGCTTTCAAAGCTAGTATTTCGGTAGATGTCACCACCATTGGGACAAACACATTCCCCGCGCTGTTTAATAAGTATATTTTTCTTTGTTAAATATCTACACTGTTGTGTGAAACAGTGAATCATAGTAATGTCATATACTGTAATATAAATAATACAAATAGAACACGTATATATAACGTAGCCTGAATTGTTTATATTTATCATAAACGGAATTTAAAATATCACTGATGGAATATGATGGCAACCCGCCATTTCAGTGGTCCTATATTATTTCATTTCTGCTACATTTAGTGCAAGTTAGGTTCTTAATACATAGTTTGTTCAGACTGTAAATTACGCCTAGTGGGTGTCTTGACTCATTCAAACTCTATGTTGGCAGAAATTTAATGTTGAGTAAATACTGGGACTCAACATTTTGCTCACTCCCTTCACGCATGCACACAAGACAGTCCAGTGTTTACGTTTTTTCACGGGAGATTTGTTTTCAAAACAAACGCACTAGGGCTAATGATTAAAATAATACAATTTAGACTAGGCTACGTGTGTCTAGTTAGGTTAGATAAAGGTACTGTAGTTGCTTTGGAGGGTCTGAGGGGTCAGTACCACGGCCTTCTCAAACCGTGGCAACACGGGTCTTGAGGTGTGCATGGGTGAAGGGAGTGAGCAAAATGTTGAGTCCCAGTATTTACTCAGCATTAAATTTCTGCCCACGTAGAGACTGAATTAGTCAAGATACCTAGTAGGCGTAATTTACAATCTGAACAAACTATGTATTAAGAACCTAACTTGCACTAAATGTAGCAGACATTAAATAATATAGGACCATCATATTCCATCAATGATCTTTTAATTTCCGTTTATGATAAATATAAATAATTCACCCTACATTATACATTCGTGTTCTATTTGTATTATTTATATTACGGAATTTGACATTACTGTGATTCACAGTTTCATACAATGTAGATATTTAACAAAGAAAAAAAAGCTTTTTAAACAGCGCGGGGACTGTGTTTGTCCCAGTGGTAGTGACATCTACCGGAATACTAGGCTTTTCAGAAGCACCCCATTAAGTGTAGTCCGAGCAACTAATAAAGAAATAGTACAGTATATATCATAAACCAAGTTAGGAAAATGTTTACCACACTGAGTGTGTGTGTGTGTGTGTGTGTGTGTGTGTGTGTGTGTGTGTGTGTGTGTGTGTGTGTGTGTGTGTGTGTGTGTGTGTGTGTGTGTGTGTCTGTGTGTGTGTGTGTGTGTGTGTGTGTGTGTGTGTGTGTGTGTGTGTGTGTGTGAGAGAGAGAGAGAGAGAGAGAGAGAGAGAGAGAGAGAGAGAATAAATCTGCTCTTATTAAATGTTGCAGTAGTAGAAACCTCTTTTACACACACACACACACACACACACACACACACACGCAACAAATCTGCTGTGATTAAATGTTGCGATAGTAAACACCTCTTTTACACGCACACACACACACACACACACACACACACACACAGTGAGAGAGAGGAGTTACAAGGAAAAGTTAGGATCTTAATGACTATGCAGCCAATACCGTGGAGATACTTCTTGTTTTCCTGGGAATACATATCCAGTTCACATTTATTCTAGTGTAAGATCCTGCCGATGAATCCCTTAAACTTCTCTATTGTAAACAACGTCCATGTTGAGTTATCTCCATCTGGAGAAGATCTTGCAAGTGAAAAAGTTTTCACGTAATTCTGCTGGTAAAATTTCTCATTTACAGCTTCCAACCATGGTTTTGTGCCGAGTCCGTATTAAGAGTAAGCAACTTTGTATGTAATGATTGTGAAACCCATTCAGATTTTAAACACTTTAATGGGCTGACCTCGTAGTCTACGAGTTTCTGCTAAAAAAGTCCCACAGCCCTCAGGCGAACCTGATACCTTAGTCTCCTGAACTCTTTTTAAGTCGACATGTCTTTTTCAAGCGACCAAAATTCCACAGCAACTCAGAAAGTGGCCGTATTAGGGAGACAGACTGTGAGAACAATCTCTTTATTCCCAGAGAGAGAGAGAGAGAGAGAGAGAGAGAGAGAGAGACTTGGAATGGTAAGAACAATCAGGAGAAATGCTGATAAGAAAAGTAAGAGGAGAAACTGAAGCAGGGAAGAGGAAAACACTCAGGTGAAAAAATGGAACAATGTTATGGAAGTGACACAGGGACGGATGCACGCCCGCGCGCACACGCATGCACGCACGCACACACACACACACACACACACACACACACACACACACACACACACACACACACACACTTTCTTAATACTTGTTGATCTATCTGTCTGTGCCTGTCTGTGTACTGCCCCTGCACCCCCCCCCTCATCTCTCCCTCTGGATCCTTTGATTAGACGCAAATTTTCTCATGTCCTGTAAACATGACTAAACTGTCGTCGCACACACTTTCAACGGCCAAGATTTGGACTATATTTTTAGAATAAATTATTACCGTATTGAACTGCATTCTCAAATTGAAAATATTCACCATCATTGTAATCCAGTGTCGTCCACTGCACAATTCTGGGTTCCAGTGCTTACCTTTTCACTTCCCCCAGCTCTCTCTCTCTCTCTCTCTCTCTCTCTCTCTCTCTCTCTGAATTTACTTTTCCCACTCACTCTTTCTTTTTAAATTTATATAACTTTCTCTTTGCTTCTCTCCCCCTCTCCCCCTTCTCTCTCGTTCTTTGTCTTAAGTCTTCCCCGCCTCTCACCCCTCCCCTCCCCCCACCTTAGGCCTGATCAGCAGTCAGTTATACCGTCACCGCTCCTTCGTATATCGTGTGCAGGCAACATTTATCACACACACTTAGGTCAGATGTATGGAAAGCTAATTTTTTCTTTATATATAATTGTATTTCTCATTATGTGCCAAGTTCAAATAGAGAACACCAGACCAATATTCGTTATTTTTTTTAGGGTGACCGTTCCACTTCACATAGCTGGGTAGCTGGGCTTATAAACTGCACACACACACACACACACACACACACACACACACACACACACACACCGACTTAAATTTTGCACTGACATCGTGGCGACTACATATATAGTCATTCTAACACCTGGCTCTGCTGGCTCCAAACCTTCCCTGTCCCAGTCAAACTCCTCATTCAATAACCGGTTACTGAATGAGGAGTTTGACTGGGACAGGGAAGGTTTGGAGCCAGCAGATCCAGTTGTTAGAATGACTATATTTGTAGGCGCCACGCTCAGTGCAAAATTTGTCGTGTGTGTGTGTGTGTGTGTGTGTGTGTGTGTGTGTGTGTGTGTGTGTGTGTGTGTGTGCAGTTTATAAGCCCAGCTACCCATCTATGTGAAGTGGAACGGTCACTCTAATAAAAATTACGAATATTGAACTTGGCACATTATTAGAAATACAATTATATATAAAAAAAAAAATTAGCTTTCCATACATCTGACCTAAGTGTGTGTGATAAATGTCGCCTGCACACGATATACGAAGGAGCGGTGGCGGTATAACTGACCGCTGATCAGGCCTACGGTGGGGGGAGGGGAGGGGTGAGAGACGGGGAAGACTTAAGACACAGAACGAGAGAGAAGGGGGAGAGGGGGAGAGAAGCAAAGAGAAAGTTATATAAATTTAAAAAGAAAGAGTTAGTGGGAAAAGTAAATTCAGAGAGAGAGAGAGAGAGAGAGAGAGAGAGACAGCTGGGGGAAGTGAAAAGGTAGCACTGGAACCCAGAATTGTGCAGCGGACGACACTGGATTACAATGATGGTGAATATTTTCAATCTGAGAATGCAGTTCAATACGGTAATAATTTATTCTAAAAATATAGTCCAAATCTTGGCCGTTGAAAGTGTGTGCGACGACAGTTTAGTCATGTTTACAGGACATGAGAAAATTTGCGTCTAATCAGTAACTGGCAGCTGGAGGTGGAGGGTGGGGGAGTTGGGGGCAGAAGGCGGGGTAGACTTGTTCGCGATTCCCCCCTTCCCTCCGTCCAGGGTAGAGGGGGGAAGGAAGGGGTAACCCCTGAGCAGAAATTAGTACGCGTGACTGTACTTACTCTCAGCTTTCCTTTTTTCTCTAGAATATCTCTTGTGAGTGAGAACATATTCATCAGCTAAAACTGCAGGATCAGACATATTATCTATTCTTCTCTCATCAAGATATAGGCTTACATCTTTATTAATACACCTTTTGAAGTCCTCCAGCAAAATCATCTGCTTAAATTTATCAAAATCAGAATTTACATTCTTAGAATTTAACCACTGCTCTAACAGATCTTTGATTTTTGCATACTCAACATGGGATTGCTTATCTTGCTTATAAGTTGTCCTAAATTTTACTCTATAGGCTTCAGGAACAAGCTCATAGGCCTTAAGAATCAAGCTCTTAACTACATCATAATTATCAGATTGATCCTGAGGCAAAGATGCATAAGTTACTTGAGCCTTACCGGTGAGAACAGTTTGAAGGAGTACTGGCCAATACTTTTTGGGCAAATTAAAACCTGTAGCTACCCTCTCAAACAACTGAAAATACTTGGTTAAATCAGATTCATTAAAAGGAGGGACAAGTTTAACATTTTTAGCCACATCAAAATCATCAGAGCTAGATGATCCAGTTCCACCTTGTTTCATGCGATACTCATGGTCTGCCTGAATCCTAGCAAGTTCAATTTGTGCCTGCGCCTCCATAGAACGTGCCTGAAACTCAGCCTCCTTAGCACGAGCCTCCTGTAGGGCTAGCTGTAACTTAGCTATTTCAATCTGCGTTTGCTCATCTGGAGGAGTTACATTAAACAAGCTTTTATTAATCAGGTCAACAATTTGATCTTTAGACTGATGAGAGCGAACAGCAATTCCCAATTGTTGAGCAACAAGCTTAAGTTCATTCTCTGTTCTGTTTTCTACATCACACACTGCACATTTGACAAAAAATCTTTGGCTTCATCAAGAGTAGTAATAGTAGACATCATGAATAAATCACAGTCACAAAATATCAAGCAATATCCTTATGATAATATCCTGAATATCCTGATAAGAGGTCGCCAAATTTATGTTATGAACAGAGACTAAAGTCACTACTGTCCCGCAAAGTTCCAGGTTCAAAACAAAAGAGTTAGGTAAAATTACAAGTTAAAGTTTAATGCTCAAACTAACAACTAAACATTCAGGACTCATAAGGATAATGTAATGCCAAAAAAACAGGTTAAATATAGGGTTAACTGCAATAACCTCTATTAACACGAAATTAGCAAGAGTAAATTTATTTAAGTAAGCCCTGATAAAATGAGAAAACCGGACAATGCTCAGTTAATGCAAGATATATTATTACAGATACAAAATATTATTAATAATGGCTGACACCTAAAACACATGAATCACAAAAACCTCACTAGGCCCACGAACCAACACCTTATGCTATACAGTACAAGAGAAAATGTAATAACCCTCACACTCAAATCACACAGCAGATAGATGGTTGGAGACTTCCTGAGCGCTCACAAAAATAATAACAACTGTACAGGGGAGGACAGAGATGTGAACAAAACGAGGAGTAGATCTAAGTGGCAATTAATGCAGAGACTGAGCTCATTATATAGGGGCCGGTAGAGCTTGATACAACTTGTAAGAAGGACGCGCAAATGAAGCCATAGGGGACAAAGAGTTGACAATCCTGCCCTGAACAATAGAAAGAACGACTTTACTATAAGGGAGAGAAGGGGGGAGTGAGGTAGAACACAGAAGCTTGGTCACTATGGAAGCCACGAGGCGAATCGTGATCAAACATGCAGCATACTTACGTTAGAATTATACAAAGGATGATGAAATCATAGGCTATGTAACAATATATATATATATATATATATATAAATATATATATATATATATATATATATATATATATATATATATATATAAACAGAACAGAGAGACCTCTCTCTCTCTCTCTCTCTCTCTCTCTCTCTCTCTCTCTCTCTCTCTCTCTCTCTCTCTCTCTCTCTCTCTCTCTCTCTCTCTCTCTCTCTCTCTCTCTCTCTCTCTCCAGATGCATTATACTGCTTAATCGTGTGTCTAGACTCACACACTGTTCATCCACAGGGAACAATATTTCCTATACCAACACCAGACATCACATATTCCCACCTCCTCACTCTCTCCTACTCCACAACAGTTCACTTCCACACACACCTTGCCACCACGGAGGATGGTCAAGCCCTCCCACCCTCTCTATTCCTGCAACATTTCCTTCCTCTCCTTCTCCTCAAGTCTTGCTTTACCTACCAAATATTCTATTCTGTTTCCAACTGACTTTGGAATATCGTTTTCAATGTTTGGCTCCTTCGGACACGGCATCACAGATATCCGAAATATCAAAGTTTATCGTCAAACTTGAGGTTATTATGAATCTCGTACGATGGCTCTAAACAACAATACCACAACGACACTTCGTTTTCCATCTGCAGTCAAATTCACCACAGTGTCCGGTACACATTACACGTGATGATATTATAGGTCCTGCTTCCCTTTGTCCCACAATTGATATACCATGTGTCCATTTCTGCCACTGAAATTGCAAGGAGAGTATCGGACCAGTATTCATTGTTATAGACAAGGACCCATTATCCTTACCTGGGTCTGTTATTATGTCGTATTGTAGCAACGTGTAATGACACCATGAATGCACCAGTCTGTCTGTGTGTGTTCTCTCTCTCTCTCTGTCTCTCTCTCTCTCTCTCTCTCTCTCTCTCTCTCTCTCTCTCTCTCTCTCTCTCTCTCTCTCTCTCACACACACACACACACACACACACACACACACACACACATACACACACGCACACACAAAATTCCGGTCCATCCTCATACAATGGGTAACGAGACCTAATATTGACTTCCTTATCATATCGCATCACTACAAAGAGATTGCACCCTTATCAATGACGTAGTGTAAATCTGCTGGATGACGTGGGGTAGCTTCAGAATCCTTGGGAATTTTTACTAAGCGCGATTGTTGGGTTTTACCATCCAGGTGCTGGTGCACCAATGTTGCTTACGTTGATATGGATGCTCCAGCAGCACTCAACCTTTATCCTACCTAGGTTCAGCTTATCACTGGCTGTGTTATACTGTATAAGCCTGTATGACACGGTGCATAAAACACTCCATCACATATAAAATTGCATTGTCCACAGTACTACTTAATGGTTCTTTTGCCTGAAAACAGGCTCGCATTCAGACTGCTGAGAGGTGAAAGAGTGTTCAATGGTGAGTCAATATAGTCACCAAACCGCTACTTTGGCTGTTATCTTGGCATGAGTGTGAATATGTGTGTGAAGTGTATTACCAGACTCCCTGCACAAACACACGTAGATTATAGGCAGTTTTACACTCTCCCAGCAGCACCAGCCACCGATATATTTTGTGTAGCCGTGGCCACATACTAAAACCTTGTGTTATAATGGCAGACAACGGACAGACGTGCATGGTAGAGGAAATATTGCTCCCTCTGGATGAACAGAGTGTGAGTGTAGACACACGATTACATAGTATGATGCATCTGAGCTAAGGAGGGCCTGAATGTGTACTACTTCTATGAAAACTAGTGTATGACTGTTTTAAAGCGAGTATAATATACGTTCATCAATGTTTGTGGATGTTGTTTCATAACTATCCAGACCAATGAAATAGGACCTTGAAGAAAGTGACTTCATTTGTGGACTGAACATCCGTAACACCGTTATTTCAATTATTATAATACAAGATATGCATTCATTATGCAAATACAGTATCTCATTACCTCAGCGTTATCTATCATTATGATGACTGCAGAACATTTTCGCACAATAACCCAATAGCTGTCCAACACTATAATCTTATGTAACAGAACATATACTTATGCCATGGTTTGCAATTATAATGATTGTTTTTCCTCACAATAAAACAGACTGGATGATTCACAACATGACATGATCGTTGTGTCATATGCTTAATCACGAATCATTAATGGCCTCCTTGGTTCAGCCACAAAAATGTTGCAGCAGTTGAGTCGCATACTCACTAGACCCAGGTGAACCACGTTTCGAGACACCGGACATCACACCTTCTAACATTTATGCTCAACTACAGTTGTTCACCACATTGTTTGACGAACATTAGGACTCCTACATTCATCCAATACACGTTATTGCATAAGGAGTTACAGATCACCTCAGAACATCTGTATAATCACACCCTCCATCTTTCAAAACGAAACAGGAAGTTTCGATACATGAGCCCCCACCACCTGTCCCCCCCTCCTCTCCGTTCCATCCCCACCTCACAGTCATCTCCTTTCAGAGAAACAATGGGATCCAATGGCATTACTATTTGTTTTTCTCTCTACCTTCCACTATACATACGTGGCAAACACTTAGATTTGCAGAGAAAGTATGACTTGCTAGAACATTGTTTCTGTTGGTACTAGATACTGTAGCGGAGGGTAAGCTCTGTCTGGTCTGCCCATTCACTTACTATTACTACGATGTAAACAAACACAGTGGTGCCACATTTCACCAAACACCCCCACCCGCTGTACTCGTTAGAAGTGGAGGTAACTACAGTCAGGGAAAGTCCCGCATTACCCACTGTTCGGAGCATAGGTGGTCGACGACTAGTCACGAAGCAGCAGCCAGACCCCACTTGTCTGGTAACTGTGAGAGTGAGGGAGGGTGGACGGGGGTGGAAGGGTTTAGACTCGAGTTGCTCACGTCAGTATTAGTACATGTTTACTGTCAGAGGTATGCTTCTTTGCCTGTTTTATAATGTTCGATAGGAATGATAGTAACAGTGACTGATCTTATTAGGACGTCCCATGTCATATTGTCTAAAGGAAAACGAAAAACCTGTTAATCGCTCATATAGATTATTTTGATAATTTTATTACACATTACCCTAGACTCTAAGTTCGAGATGAATAATTACCAGAACATCACTGGAAATTTTTTTTTTTTGTTAGAAAGAAGGAACCAAAGGCCAAGAGCCCATAAACCGTTCCTTAAAAAAAAAAAAAAAAGGCGGATGTTTATAGAGGGATGAGAGAGGATAAATAAACAAAATTATAAGAATTTACATAGATAGATAGAGAGATAGATAATATAATGGTTTTCTTTTCGAGTAAACGAAATATGAATATATGTTTTATCGTTACGAATATCTCCTGGGGAAATGTCTCACGTTAAAGTCGAGAGGGAATGAGAGCATTCAAATCTCTGTCCGAACCCAGCAAACTTCCCTAACTTTCCAGACAACACTAACTCTACAATCATCTACGTAATTTTCCTTTTTTCATTAAATCATATTGTCATCTATCCTTGCTAAAGTAACTGAAACACACCGTCCAAGTCATACAGGGCAGACCTACATGTGATTCCTAATCTATCACCAAACCCTCCTCAGCCCCCAGTCTCCGGCCTCCCCCTCCTTCACACTCACTGTTACCAGAAATATGAGGTCTGGCTGCCTCTTCACATTCACCCGTCTCACACCAGTGCTTCGGGAGGTGGGCAATGCGGAACTTTCCCTGACTGTGCGTGTGGTCAGTTAACTGTACATGTCCCATTTAACTTGTACTACGTAAATAAAGTATATACACTTCCTACGTACTAAACACTTGTACATACAAGTTTAATACAAAGCAAAATTAAGAAAATATAGGTGACATACATACAATGTTCTTATGTATTCCTGTTTAAATTCGTGGCATCACGTATGCATCCCATTACCCAAAACTCTACTGGTAATACCTGTACCCTGTTTCCCTCTCGTAAAGTACACTTTACGTTAGTCCCATACATCCTCCATATGAAGGCATTTCATCCGGTACGAGTTACTGTGCATATAATTTGCTCGAGTTAGTTGTGGTGTGATGACAGTTAAAGCCTCCTTCATCGCCGCTCGTAGTCTGTCTTCACGGTAAGCCCTGAAAGTCTGACCCACTCTCCTGGTTGCAGCAGTATCACATACTCCCGCTATGCCGTTGAGGTGATGCTTCAGGATAGCTTTAAGGACACTGAAGCAGTTGTCTATGGGGTTTAGAAATGGTGAATGTAGTGGGAGGTACAGACATCGGAATAAGTTCGTTTCCTTTTCCGTGTTTGTAACACTGCTCGATGGAGAGATACCCCCTCCTCCTCCCTTCCTCATAGTCCCACAATCCCACCCATAGAGGTAGGACCTCTATGCTCCCACCCAACCCCACTTTTCTCTCCTACCCCATAACCCCACCAGGTACCCTCCATACTCTCGCTCACAGCCAGCTAGGGGTTTCTGTACTTCATGCACCTCCCTAATGGGGTGCTTTCAAAGCTAGTATTTCGGTAGATGTCACCACCATTGGGACAAACACATTCCCCGCGCTGTTTAATAAGTATATTTTTCTTTGTTAAATATATACACTGTTGTGTGAAACAGTGAATCATAGTAATGTCATATACTGTAATATAAATAATACAAATAGAACACGTATATATAACGTAGCCTGAATTGTTTATATTTATCATAAACGGAATTTAAAATATCACTGATGGAATATGATGGCAACCCGCCATTTCAGTGGTCCTATATTATTTCATTTCTGCTACATTTAGTGCAAGTTAGGTTCTTAATACATAGTTTGTTCAGACTGTAAATTACGCCTAGTGGGTGTCTTGACTCATTCAAACTCTATGTTGGCAGAAATTTAATGTTGAGTAAATACTGGGACTCAACATTTTGCTCACTCCCTTCACGCATGCACACAAGACAGTCCAGTGTTTACGTTTTTTCACGGGAGATTTGTTTTCAAAACAAACGCACTAGGGCTAATGATTAAAATAATACAATTTAGACTAGGCTACGTGTGGTCTAGTTAGGTTAGATAAAGGTACTGTAGTTGCTTTGGAGGGTCTGAGGGGTCAGTACCACGGCCTTCTCAAACCGTGGCAACACGGGTCTTGAGGTGTGCATGGGTGAAGGGAGTGAGCAAAATGTTGAGTCCCAGTATTTACTCAGCATTAAATTTCTGCCCACGTAGAGACTGAATTAGTCAAGATACCTAGTAGGCGTAATTTACAATCTGAACAAACTATGTATTAAGAACCTAACTTACACTAAATGTAGCAGACATTAAATAATATAGGACCATCATATTCCATCAATGATCTTTTAATTTCCGTTTATGATAAATATAAATAATTCACCCTACATTATACATTCGTGTTCTATTTGTATTATTTATATTACGGAATTTGACTACTGTGATTCACAGTTTCATACAATGTAGATATTTAACAAAGAAAAAAAAGCTTTTTAAACAGCGCGGGGACTGTGTTTGTCCCAGTGGTAGTGACATCTACCGGAATACTAGGCTTTTCAGAAGCACCCCATTAAGTGTAGTCCGAGCAACTAATAAAGAAATAGTACAGTATATATCATAAACCAAGTTAGGAAAATGTTTACCACACTGAGTGTGTGTGTGTGTGTGTGTGTGTGTGTGTGTGTGTGTGTGTGTGTGTGTGTGTGTGTGTGTGAGAGAGAGAGAGAGAGAGAGAGAGAATAAATCTGCTGTTATTAAATGTTGCAGTAGTAGAAACCTCTTTTACACACACACACACACACACACACACACACACACACACACACACACACACACACACACACACACACGCAACAAATCTGCTGTGATTAAATGTTGCGATAGTAAACACCTCTTTTACACGCACACACACACACACACACACACACACACACACACAGTGAGAGAGAGGAGTTACAAGGAAAAGTTAGGATCTTAATGACTATGCAGCCAATACCGTGGAGATACTTCTTGTTTTCCTGGGAATACATATCCAGTTCACATTTATTCTAGTGTAAGATCCTGCCGATGAATCCCTTAAACTTCTCTATTGTAAACAACGTCCATGTTGAGTTATCTCCATCTGGAGAAGATCTTGCAGGTGAAAAAGTTTTCACGTAATTCTGCTGGTAAAATTTCTCATTTACAGCTTCCAACCATGGTTTTGTGCCGAGTCCGTATTAAGAGTAAGCAACTTTGTATGTAATGATTGTGAAACCCATTCAGATTTTAAACACTTTAATGGGCTGACCTCGTAGTCTACGAGTTTCTGCTAAAAAAAGTCCCACAGCCCTCAGGCAAACCTGATACCTTAGTCTCCTGAACTCTTTTTAAGTCGACATGTCTTTTTCAAGCGACCAAAATTCCACAGCAACTCAGAAAGTGGCCGTATTAGGGAGACAGACTGTGAGAACAATCTCTTTATTCCCAGAGAGAGAGAGAGAGAGAGAGAGAGAGACTTGGAATGGTAAGAACAATCAGGAGAAATGCTGATAAGAAAAGTAAGAGGAGAAACTGAAGCAGGGAAGAGGAAAACACTCAGGTGAAAAAATGGAACAATGTTATGGAAGTGACACAGGGACGGATGCACGCCCGCGCGCACACGCATGCACGCACGCACACACACACACACACACACACACACACACACACACACACACACACACACACACACACACACACACACACACACACACTTTCTTAATACTTGTTGATCTATCTGTCTGTGCCTGTCTGTGTACTGCCCCTGCACCCCCCCCCTCATCTCTCCCTCTGGATCCTTTGTCTCACCCCCAGTTTCCTTTTCCCTCCTTCCTTTTCATAGATATCTGCTCAGTCCCTACCTTCCTCCCTCTCTCCTTTCCTTCGTCTGTCTCCCCCTCTGTCGCTCCCTCCTTACCTCACTCTTCTTTCTCCCTCCCTGTGTCACAGCTTTGTCTTACTTTTTTCATTTGTCATGTGTTACCTTTTTTTCTCCATTACTCTCTCCGTATTTCTTTACTTGTACTAAACCCATTTCCTTCACTGCTTTCTTTCCCCATTAATAACTGCATGCTCCTTTTTCTCTCTCCTCTCTCCGTCTCTCCCTGTCACCCGAAATCTCTTCTTTCATTCCGCTCTTCCCACTGTCTTTCCCTCCCTTCCTCCCTCCCTCTCTCTCCCCTTGTCGTCCCTTCTTAACATCCCCCTTCCCATTCTTGCCCTAAAAATTAACCTATTTTCTTCCCACCCTTAATCTCAACTTTCTCTCCACAAATTTCTCTAATTTCTCTATTTCTCTCCCTCACTTTTTACTTGAATGTCATTCGTTCTACTCAGCCTCAATGCTTTCGTCTTATCCTGCTTAGTTCTTTCCCTGCGTCCTTGCCATAATAACACACCTTTCTTCCTCCTCCCCGTTACCTTGCCTTCTTTTCTAATTTTTCTCATATCGTTCTCAGTGTTCCATTCCGTAACTCTCTTTCCCACTTTCTCCTTTTGTTATCCCTATTTCTGTGTTTGCTCCATTCCCGTTTTCTCTCAGCTGTCACCCCTTTTGTCTCTGCATCCCTGTCTCCCAGCCTTCCGATTCACATCACCCTTTTCTCTTTCCCTTTCACACAGCTTGTATCTCATTTCATCTCTCACTATCTCTTTTTCTCACTGTCCCATTTCTTAACTCTAGTTGTTCTCTGCTTGCCTCTCCCCTTTTTATTTTCTCCGTAACTGCCCTCTCACATCTCATTTTTCCACTCCCACTCCCTCTCCACCTGTCGCTCCCTGTCTTTTAACTCTCTCTCTCTCTCTCTCTCTCTCTCTCTCTCTCTCTCTCTCTCTCTCTCTCTCTCTCTCTCTCCCCGTGTAGTAAAGTTTTCCTAACTTGGTTTATGTATATACTGTGCTATTTCTTTATTAGTTGTTCGGACTACACGTATTTAGAGAGGTGCTTGAAGTACAGAAACCCCTAGCTGGCTGTGAGCGAGAGTATGGAGGGTACCGGGTGGGGTTATGGGGTCGGAGAGAAAAGTGGGGGGGTTGGGTGGGAATGTGGGATTATGAGGAAGGGAGGAGGAGGGGGTAGCTCTCCATCGAGCAGTGTTACAAACGCCTTAGTCCACGGAATAGGAAAAGAACTTATTCCGACGTCTGTACACTCACGCGTACTAATTTCTGCTCAGAGGTTACCCCTTCCTTCCCCCCTCTGCCCTGGACAGAGGGAAGGGGGGAATCGCGAACAAGTCTACCCAGCCTTCAGTCCCCAACTCCCCCACCCTCCACCTCCAACTGCCAGTTACTGATTAGACATATACAGTATATATGAATGACGTAAATCATATTCTGTAAAAAAATGGAAACTAGAATGCTGAACTTACACACGGAATTGTAAGTCCCAACACTCTTACCCATCAAGTGATCCAAATGTTACTGGTGCAGGCTTTTAATATACTACTCCCAGCACGGCTTCGGCCAAAGGTTGCATGAACACCGAAACCTCGGAATTGACCGTCATTTGCTAGAATGACTATATTTGTAGTCGCTACGCTGTCAATGCAAAATTTAAGTCTAGATCGTGTGTGTGTGTGTGTGTGTGTGTGTGTGTGTGTGTGTGTGTACAATTTATAAGCCCAGCTACCCAGCTATGTGATGTGGAACGGTCACTCTGATAACAATTACAAATATTGGTCTGGTGTTCTCCATTTGAACTTGGCACAAATTGAGACGGTTATAAAAAATTAGCGTTCCATACATCTGACCTACGTGTGTGATAAATGTTGCCTGCATTCCATGCACAAAGGACCGATGACGGTATAACTGACCACTGATCAGGCCTAAGGTGGGGTCGGGTAGGGGTGAGAGGCGGGGAAGAAGACAAAGAGCGAGAGAGAGGGGGGAGAGAGGGAGAGAAGCGGACAAGAGAAAGAAGGTTATATGAAATTAAAAAGAAAGAGTTAATGGGAAAAATAAATTCAGAGAGAGAGAGAGAGAGAGAAAGAGCCGGAGAAAGTGAAAAGGCGAGCACTGGAACCCAGATAGTGCAGCGGACGACACTAGATTACAATGATGGTGAATATTTTCAATTCGAGAATGCAATTCAATACGGTATTAATTTATTTTTACAGTCCAAATCTTGGCCGTTGAAAGCGTGTGCGACGACAGTTTAGTCATGTTTACAGGACATGAGAAATTTGCATCTAATCAGTAACTGGCAGTTGGAGGTGGAGGGTGGGGGAGTTGGGAGCTGAAGGCGGGGTAGACTTGTTCGTGATTCCCCTCTTCCCTCTGTCCAGGGTAGAGGGGGTGGAAGGAAGGGGTAACCCCGGAGCAGAAGTTAGTACGCGTGGGTGTACACCTCCGGACAGAAATTCGTGATACAGGGTAATCTGCCACTAGAGGTCAGGTTACTCGCACACGTCTACCCCCCCAAATCCCCCTCTTTACCCACACCAAAAAACTGATTTGTTAGGCTGATGGATCGGAGATATGAAGCTTTGCTAACTCTCACGTCTTGCCGCATGTAACGTTACTTTCATTTATCTTACTATTATGTGTATTATCAAGTGCATAGATCCATCTTCAGTTCCATGGGAAGTGATTCTATCGAAGTTTTAGCAGATTTCAATACTAATGTGTAGAATCTGGCTTCCAAATAGTTATCCAACGTGTTCTAAGCAATAGACAATAATTTAAGTAACAGTTAAAAGTTATTTGGTCACATGTCCCTCTCTTGCCTTGTCATCAGGACAGCCACATATGCACCCACCTACTTATCCACCTATCCAACACAACCCACCGACCTCTTCCCTGCCACCCACCCAGCCCACCGATCCCTGCTATCCACCCTGCTAACCCACGAATGCCATACACGAAGCTCACCCGACAACGCCACTCAACACATTCACTCATTCACTTCTCTACCCTGAACCCATCCAGCCACCCAACCCAACTATCCACTTAGATCATCCCGAACACGCAATCGACTCAGCCTCCCTGGCTACTAACGGTGCCCACTCACCCTGGCGACTCTGTCCACACATCCCAACAACCTATCGTGCCCACCGACACCTACCACCCGCCCTCTCCACTCACGAATTCCACCCACCCTGCTCACCCAATAATGCCATCCATCTCATCCATCCACAGAATCCTCCCACCTCTCCCTGAACACTCCCCACCCACCTCATCCTGCCCATCCACCTATCCTATCCACCCACTCCTCCCACTGACCCACCCGCCCATCCACATGCCCAACCACCCTTCTTACCCAACCCCATTCACTCCGCCATCCCATTCACCTATTTGAACCCGACTTATCCATCAAATTCAACTTAACCAAACCTAACTTACCGACCCCTCTCCGACCACCCACATATCCAGCCACCTACCCACCCAGCCCACCAAACGCATCCGCTCACTAAACCATTTACCCCTACAACCCAGCCAAAACCACTCCACACACCACACCCAACAACTGTCCCCCCTCCCCCTCTCCACCATTTCCACTGTCCACCCACCCTAGCGATGCACCGAACTACCACACCCACCAACTCAACCTCATCAACTCCACCCACCCAACCAACTGAATCACACACACACACACACACACACACACAGAGACTGACACAGTAAGTGCGCATCCACACGCGTGCTCGAACATGTAAGCAACACAGTAATGAACACGCTGCAAACATGTTGGGAACAGCAGCGTCCAGATCATGTTGGTAACATCATGATAAAGTCTCAGCTGCCTGGTATGGATACACTTATCCCATCGCCTCTCCTGCATGTGTTCAAAGCTTCACTGAAACATGTTTGCATACATCTGTCCAAATACTGCTGGAAACATGTTCCCGAACATGTTGCCTGCCTTGTTGTCAATATATGTTCGAGAGCACGTGTGGATTCGCCCTAAGACAAACAAAACACACACACACACACACACACACACACACACACAAACACACAGGGAGAGAGTAGTTCACAACAACTTCACTCACTAATCATCCTCAGTGGTTGTTTATCCCCGGGGAAGATTGGCCCCACGTCTTACGAATTACTGTTTGACGGCTGACTGTATAATCATTGAACAGTATGAACAGCATGTAATATTGGAACTAGCATAGTTATGATATTTAATATTATACCAAAGTATTTGCTCATTCAAACTTTTGCCAATTGGATGGCATATCATGGAATCCTAATGGAAATACATCCATAATATAGCTAAATTAAAGGGTTTATGTCGGAGATACGAGTCAATGTACTGTGCAAGCTGCTAAGAGAACAATACTTGACACTTCCACATCTCATCCGACCCCGTCATCGTCCCCACTCCTCCCTCCCTCCTTTCCCACCCTTCTGCATGTGTGTGTGTGTGTGTGTGTGTGTGTGTGTGTGTGTGTGTGTGTGTGTGTGTGTGTGTGTGTGTGTGTGTGTGTGTGTGTGTGTGTGTGTGTGTGTGCATATATCTGTTCTTACCTAATGTATCATCACAGGAATGAGTCAAGCTCGTACTGTCCCGTGTCTTAAATCATTTTTATCATACATATCCTTAAATTTATGAATAGTTTTGGCACGCATTATTTCATTCGGTAGCGCATTCCATTGATCAGTTGTCCTATTTGGGAAACTGAATTTCCTTACGTCTTTCTCACCTCTCTTTTTATGCATTTTTTTTATTTTCAGTGTCCTTCTGATGCTTCCCCATAGGTTATATCTCAATGATGTCTTTCTTTCCCTGAGATGTATTTATATAGCGTCATCATGTTTCCTCTTCCTTCTCGCTTGTTGTATTGGTAGGTTCAGTTTTTCTAGTCTTTCTTCATAGTTTAGATCCTTTAAGCTTGGTGCCCATTTTGTAGCAGCCCATTGTACTTTTTCAATCTTATCTATGTGTTTTTTGAGATGAGGATACCAATGATGCAAATTCGAGGGTTGGTCTGATGAATGAGGTACCGTAATTATCTTTCTCGGCATGCCTTCGTTTATATATGTGAATGCTATTCTCATATTAGCAAGCAGTGTGTGCATGTTTCATACCTTCTCATATATGTGGTCTCCGGAGAAAAAGTCTATTATCGATAATCACTCTTAGGTCCCTCTCCTTTTCTGATATGTTTAGGGTTGAACTTCCTATCTTATAATCCCGATCTGGTCCTTTTCCACTTTTACCAAATTTAATTACATGGCATTTGTCCACATTGATTTCCATTTGCCATCTATTGCTTCATTTATTAAGCTTGTTTAATTCTTCTTGTAGCTCTCTGCAAGAGTCTGTTTGTATTTCTCCTTTGTATTTTTGCATCATCAGCAAACATATTTAGATAACATCCTATTCAAATATTCCTGTCTATCCTATATCATTAATATTGTGGTAGGTAGGGGCGCTCACCATCCACTCAATGTAGTGCTGCTCTCGGGTGTCTGCTCTGTCCTTTCCTCCATCCTTCTTTCCTTCCATCTTCTAACTTTCCTTCATTCTTTCCTCGTCCTTCTGCCTACGGGTGACTTTACACTCCCATTTCTGTCTTTCATTCCTTCATCCTTCCCTCTTCCTTCTGCCTATGGGTGACTCTACACTGAGTGACAAGCCAAATGGCTTCCTGTACACCACGCTGGGTGGTAACCATATAACCAAATTTTGACGCCTGGTGGTTTAGTGGGTAATTATTGTGCTCCAATAAGATTGAGCCGGTGAAGGTTTATATCCAAGGGATGGTTGGGGTTTATTGCTCACGTAATGCCACTCAGGGATGAGTGAGGTTGGTCACTAATCTTAAGTGTCAGGACCAACTGCCTAGCCCTGGGCTTCTACGCTCCCCATGGGGCAACGTAGGATTGGATGATGGATGATGGATGGATATACTAAAAACATAATTTGTGCCATCACTAAGCCCTGTGGAACTCTTCTAGTCACTTCCCTCCATGATAATTACTCTTTAGTACTGTTCTCATCTCCCTTTTCTGAGAACATCCTGCTTCCAACAGAACAGATTACCTTGCATTCCACCTTGATGGTACAGCTTCCATAAAAGTCTTTGGTGCGGTATTCTGTCAAATGCTTGCGTAATATCAAAATAGATACCGTCCACCCATCCTTCTCTTGTCCATAGTGTTTCTGCAACTCTGTCATACTGTAGTACCTGAATAGATTTGAAACATGATTTTCCTTTTCTAAAACAGGACTGTCTTTCTTTTATCATATTGTATTATTGCAGTTGGTTTACCTAAATTTTTCTCAGATTTTCTCGTACCTTGCATACAACACTGGTCAGAGATATAGGTCTATAGTTGAGTGGATTCTGTTTATTTCCTTTCTTAAATAGGGGAACAATGTGTGTGTGTGTGTGTGTGTGTGTGTCTTTGTGTCTTACTGAGTCCCTCTCTCTCTCTCTCTCTCTCTCTCTCTATGCGTCAGTGTGTGTGTGTGTGTGTATGTGTGTGTGTGTGTGTTTTGTTTGTGCTTTTCTCTCTCTCTCTCTCTCTCTCTATGTGTCAGTGTGTGTGTGTGTGTGTGTATGTATGTGTGTGTGTGTGTATGTATGTGTGTGTGTGTGTGTGTGTGTGTGTGTGTGTGTGTGTGCGCGCGCGCGTGTGTGTGTGTTCTTCCCTAATTCTTACCTAATTGTATCTTTACAGGAATGAGTCAAGCTCGTACTGTCCCGTGTCTTAAACCATATTTATCGTACATATCCTTAAATTTGTGAATTGTTTTGGCACACACTATTTCATTCGGTAGTGCATTCCATTGATCAATTGCTCTGTTTGGGAAACTGAATTTCCTGACGTCTTTATCACCTCTCTTCTTATGCAGTTTTTTGCAGTGTCCTCTTGCTGATGCTTCTCCATATGTTGTTTTCTTTTATGTCTATTTTCTCCTTCCCTGATATGCACTTATATAGCATTATCATGTCACATCTTTTCCTTCTCTCCTGTAGTGTTGGTAGATTCAGTTTATTTAGTCTTTCTTTCTTAGCTTAGGTCCCTTAAGCTTGGTATCCATCTTGTAGTGGCCCTTTGAACTTTTTCAATCTTGTCTATGTGCTTTTTGAGATGAGGACTCCAGACTACTAATGCATATTCCAGGGTTGGTATGATGAATGATGTTATTATCCTTACCATGTCTTCATTTATGTATGTGAATGCTATTCTCATATTTGCAAGCAGTGTATACATTTTCCATACCTTCTCGCTGATGTGGTCAGCCGGAGATAGTCTGTTATTGATAATCACACCCAGGTCTTTCTCTCTTTCTGAATTGTGTAGGGTTTTATTTCCTAACTTATAATCCCAATCAGGTCTTTTTCCACTTTTACCAAACTAGATTACATGACACTTGTCTACATTGAATTCCATTTGCCATGTACTACTCCATTCATGAAGTTTATTTAATTCTTCTTGTAGCTCTTTACAAGAGTCTGTGTTAGTAATTCTCCTTTGTATTTTTGCATCATCTGCAAACATATTCAGATAGCTCTCATTTCCAGTGTTACTGTTTATATCATTTATATACACTAAAAACACGATTGGTGCCAGCACTGAACCCTGTGGTACTCCACTAGTCACTTCTTTCCATAATGAGTAGTTTCCTCTTAGTACTGTTCTCATTTCTCTTTTTATGAGAAAGTCTTGCATCCAACAAAACAGTTTGCCTCGAATTCCTCCTTGATGGTACGGTTTTCATAAAAGTCTTTGGTGTGGTACTGCGTCAAAAGCTTTCTTGAAATCTAAATAGATACTGTCCACCCATCCTTCCCTTTCCTGTATTGTGTTTGTTACTCTGTCATAGTAGCTCAACAGATTAGTAACATGATTTTCCTTTTCTGAAACCAAACTGTCTTTCTGTTATCATACTGTGTTTTTCTAGATGATTTACCCAAGCTTTTCTTATAAGCTTTTCTAATACCTTCTTTACAACACTGGTCATTGATACTGGTCGGTAGTTGAGTGGATTTTGTCTATTTCCTTTCTTGAATAAGGGGACAATATTTGATTTTTTCCAAATATCAGGTAGTTTCCCTTGACTCAAGGATTTCTTGAAAATTAAAAATAATGGTTTACTTAACTCCTTTGCACATTCTCATAGTACCCAATATGCAATTTCATCAGGACCACTTGCTTTTCCTCTGTCTAAGCTACTTAACTCTTTTATTACTTTTTCTGCTATTTGTATATCTGGTAGTATGTGTGGACATGCATGCTCCACAGTCCCTCTCAAAATTTTTTTCTTCTGTAAAAACTAATTGGAAATTCTTATTTAGTGCTTCACAAATATCTTTCTCTTGTGTATAAGTGATTCCCTCGTCCGTAATGGATTGTATTATATCTTTTACTTTGGTTTTGCTTCTGATATAGCTGTAAAATAGCTTTGGTTGATCACTACTTTTAATTATTATATCCTCCTCAAACTGTTTTTGGGCTTCCCTCCTTATTCTTGTATAATCGTTTCTTGCCTGTTTGTAATTATTATACGCCCTTTCACTATTGTGTTTTCTGTATCTATTCCACAACAAATCTCTTCTTTCTTTTGATTTTTTACATTATGTATTGAACCATTTCTATATCTTCTTATCTGCTTCTTTGTGCTGTGGGATGTACTTCTGGACTCCTATTTCATAAAATTCACAAAAATTTTTATATACAGCATTTAAATCTTGTCCTCTAAGCTCATTTTCCCAATCAACTTCTAAGAAATACTTCTTTAGATCTTGATAATTTCTCTTTTTATAGTTTAGGCTCTTTTTGTAACTATCATTGCTGTTTACTATGTCATATGCTATCCTGAAGTTATAATTTAGTACTGCATGATCGCTTTTGCCGAGTGGAGGGTGATATATTAAACTGTCAATATCATTTTCTTGCCTAATAAATATTAGATCTAGCACTGAAGGTACATCGAGTCCTCTTTTTCTGGGGGTTTCCCTCACATGTTGCCTTAGGAAAAACTCTTGCACGAGATCCAGACGTCGGAATAAGTTCGTTTCCTTTTCCGCGTTTGTAACACTGCTCGATGGAGAGGTATCCCCTCCTCCTCCCTTCCTCATTGTCCCACACTCCCACCCAACCCCCCCACTTTTCTCTCCTACCCCATAACCCCACCCGGTACCCTCCATATTCTCGCTCACAGCCAGCTAGGGGTTTCTGTACTTCAAGCATCTCTCTGATGGGTTTGCTTCAAAGCTAGTATTATGGTAGATGTCACCACCATTGGAACAAACATTCCCCGCGCTGTTGAAAAAGTATCTTTTTCTTTGTTAAATATCTACAGTGTTGTGTGAAACTGTGAATCATAGTAATGTCATATACTGTAATATAAAAAATACAAATAGAACACGTATATATAACGTAGTGTGAATTGTTTATATTTATCACAAACGGAAAATAAAATGTCTGATGGAATATGATGGCAACCCGCCATTTCAGTGGTCTTATTTCATTTCTGCTACATTTAGTGCGTTAGATTCTTAATACATAGTTTGTTCAGACTGTAAATTACGCCTAGTGACTCATTCAGTCTCTATGTGAGCAGAAATTTAATGTTGAGTAAATGCACACCACAAGTCCCGTTTGCTACGGTTCGACAAGGCCGTGGTGCTTGCCCCCTCTGACCCTACAAAACAATTACACTACCTTACTTTATCTAACCTAACCAGACCACATGTAGTCTAAATTGTATTATTTTAAGCATCAGCCCTAGTGCGTTTGTTTTGAAAACAAATCTCTCGTGAAAAAAACTTAAACACTGGACTGTTTTGTGCGCTTGCTTGAAGGGAGTGAGCAAAATATTGTCCCAGTATTTACTTAACATTAAATTTCTGCCCACATAGAGACAGAATGAGTCGATACCCAATAGGTGTAATTTACAGTCTGAACAAACTATATATTAAAAACCTAACTTGCACTAAATGTCGCAGAAATTAAATAATGTAGGACCATCATATTCCATCAATGATATTTTAATTTCCGTTTGTGATAAATATATACAGTTCACGCTACGTTATATATACAGTACATGTTCTATTTGTATTATTTATATTACGGTATATGATATTACTATGATTCACAGTTTCACACAACAGGGAAGATATTTAACAAAGAAAAATATGCTTTTTAAAAAGCGTTGGAACTGTGTTTGTCCAAATGGTAGTGACATCTACCGGAATACTAGGCTTTTCAGAAGCATCCCATTACGTGTAGTCCGAACAACAAATAAAGAAATAGTACAGTATATATCATAAGCCAAGTTAGGAAAAGGTTTACTACACTGTGAGAGAGAGAGAGAGAGAGAGAGAGAGAGAGAGAGAGAGACAGACAGACAGACAGACAGACAGAGAGAGAGAGAGAGAGAGACAGACAGACAGACAGACAGACAGACAGACAGACAGAGACAGAGACAGAGAGAGAGAGAGAATAAATCTGCTGTGATTAAATGTTGCAGTAGCAGACACCTTTTTTAGAGAGAGACAGACAGAGACAGAGAGAATAAATCTGCTGTGATTAAATGTTGCAATAGTAGACACCTCTTTTACACACACACACACACACACACACACACACACAGAGTGAGAGGAGTTACAAGGAAAAGTTAGGATCTTAAAGACTATGCAGCCCATACCGTGGAGATACTTCTTTGCCTGGGAATGCATATCCAATTCACATTTATTCTGGTGTAGGATCCTGCCGATGAATCCCTTAAACTTCTCTACTGTAGTGTTAATAACGTCCATGTTGAGTCAGTTCCACATGTGGAGCAGATCTTGCACGTGAAAAAGTTTTCACATAATTCTGCTGGTAATTATTTTTATTTACAGCTTCCAACCATGGTTGTGTTCGGAGTCCGTGTTAAGAGTAAGCAACTTTGTATGTAATGACTGTGAAACCCATTCAGATTTTAAACACTTTAATGAACTGACCTCGTATTCTACGAGTTTCTACTAAAAAAGTCCCACAGCCCTCAGGTGCACCTGATACCTTAGTATCCTGAACTCTTTTTAAGTCGACGTATGTCTTTTTCAAGCGATCAAAATTCCACAGCAACTCAGGAAGTGGCCGTATTAAGAAGACATAGACTCTGAGAACAATCTCTTTATTCCCACAGAGAGAGAGAGAGAGAGAGAGAGAGAGAGAGGGAGAGAGAGACTTGGAATGGTAAGAACAATCAGGAGAAACACTGATAAGAAAAGTGAGAGGAGAAACTGAAGCAGAGAAGAGGAAAACACTCAGGTGAAAAAATGGAACAGTGTTATAGAAGTGACACAGGGACAGAAGCTCGCGCGCGAGCGCGCGAGCGCGCGCGCGCACACACACACACACACACACACACACACACACACACACACACGGCATCGTCGGAGGTAGACGTCTGCACCGGCGCTCCATACCAGCTCAACACGGCCAGAGGCATTACCTAAATAAGTATCTTTGAATGAGTCAAGCTCTGTACCAGGTTAGACTAAATGATTTTTCATTATTAAAAGGAAAAGAAATAATAAGTTTAAATAAGACTGGTTCAACAACAAAGAACCACGATGCGTTGAGTCAGCTGGGTTTGTTTATACTACAGCAAGACGGGGAAAGCGTGCATGCTTTGTAAGTACACACTCTGTTCATTTAGTATTACAAAATGGATACATACTTCAGTAAAACAAATTTGGAAAAGAAAAGAGATAAAAGTAAAAAGCAAAATGATGATTTCTACCAAGAACTGGTTGAAGAGGAGACTCACAATAGACTGGTTGAACGTGTACACAAACTAGAAATGGCTTTCAAAAATGAAATTGATGAAATAAAGAAGCAAATGCACTTGCAAAAGGAAGAGATAGAAAAACTGGGAAGGGAGGCCAATAAGAAAGACACAACCATCAGTGAACTAACAGTGGAATTGAATACCCTTAGGAAGAAAGTGAGTGAAATGGGAAGTACAGTAGTTAATCACGAAAGTGTTATGGAAGAGTTAAAAAATGACACAGAGACAATTAGACAAGCAAGCAGTCTTATGGACCAGAGCAGTGATATTGAGGAGAAGATAACACAGGTGAATGAAGCTGTGCAAAGCTTCAAAAATGATGTAGAAATCACGTATGCTGAAATGGTGAAAGTAAAGAAAGACTTAGAAACAAGGGTGGAGGAAAAAAACATTAAAAAGGAAGTGAAAAGAATAATCCAAAACAATCCAAAGTTAGTCAGAGATTCAGTAGAAATAAATAAATCAATAGTAATCACTGGTATAGAAGAGGAAGAAATTAAAAACAAAATCACTAGAGACAAAAAGGAGATGGCAAATGTAATGAGCTTACTGAAAGAAGTATCAGAGGAAATCTGTAGTAAAGACATAGAGGAACACAAAAGGTTAGGGAAATACGAGAAAAGCAAGACAAGACCTCTAAAGGTGACTTTCCAGAGTGTAAACACTGTGGAAGAGATACTAAAAAATGCAAAGAATCTTATGGAAAAAGAGTTCAAAAATGTATGGATAAAAAGATGTCTAACACAAGAGGAACTGGAATTACTGAAAGAGAAAAGGGAGGAAGCAAAAACAAAAAATGAGCGAAGATCAGAAGAGGACAAGAAGAAATTTTTTTACAAAGTAATATGATTGCAGGTACGAAAGTGGTACGCAAACAGGATGGAAGAAAAAGAAGGAAGTTAGTAGAACCATGTCATGACAAGTATATAAACAAGATGATAAAGTTGATGTACTTAAATGTGGATGGAATGGTATCTAAATTACTAGAGATGAATGATTATGTCAGAGAAAATGAACCACAAATAATATGCCTAACTGAGACAAAATTAACACCAAGGATATCCAATGACATACTAAACTTAGAGGAATACAATATATGGAGAAGAGACAGTAATTTAAAAAAAGGAGGAGGAATTATAATATTAACTAAGAAAAATCTAAAAGTCAAGGAAATAAACCTAGATATACCATCACAAGTAGAACTGATTGCAGTAGAGATCGACACATCTGAAGGTAAAGTAATTGTATATGCCACCTAGATCAAACACATGGGAAAGAGACGAATATGAGGACTTGGCAGAGAGTACAATTCAGAGTATAAGATCCTTGCTACATAAAATGGAAGAGAAATCGGAAAGAATTATACTAACCTGGGATTTCAATACAAATATAAATTGGAATACTCTAGATATAAATAGCCAAGAAAGCTGTTGGGACCAAAAGCTCCTGGATCTCGTACGAGTTTTTCTTAACGCAACATGTGAGGGAAACCACTAGAAAAAGAGGACTTGATGTACCTTCAGTGCTAGATCTAATATTTACTAGGCAAGAAAATGACATTGACAGTTTAATATATCACCCTCCACTCGGCAAAAGCGATCATGCAGTACTAAATTATAACTTCAGGATAGCATATGACATAGTAAACAGCAATGACAGTTACAAAAAGAGACTAAACTATAAAAAGGGAAATTATCAAGACCTAAAGAAGTATTTCTTAGAAGTTGATTGGGAAAATGAGCTTAGAGGACAAGATTTAAATGCTGTATATAAAAAATTTTGTGAATTTTATGAAATAGGAGTCCAGAAGTACATCCCACAGCACAAAGAAGCAGATAAGAAAATACAGAAATAGTTCAATACAGAAAGTAAAAAATCTAAAGAAAAGAGATTTGTTGTGGAATAGATACAGAAGACACAATAGTGAAAGGGCGTATAATAATTACAAACAGGCAAGAAACGATTATACAAGAATAAGGAGGGAAGCCCAAAAACAGTTTGATGAGGATATAATAATTAAAAGTAGTGATCAACCAAAGCTGTTTTACAGCTATATCAGAAGCAAAACCAAAGTATAAGATATAATACAATCCATTACGGACGAGGGAATCACTTATACACAAGAGAAAGATATTTGTGAAGCACTAAATAAGAATTTCCAATTAGTTTTTACAGAAGAAAAAAATTTTGAGAGGGAATATGTGGAACACGCATGTCCACACATACTACCAGATATACAAATAGCAGAAAAAGTAATACAAGAGGAGTTAAGTAGATTAGACAGAGGAAAAGCAAGTGGTCCTGATGAAATTTCATGTTGAGTGTTACGAGAATGTGCGATGGAGTTAAGTAAACCATTATTTTTAATTTTCAAGAAATCCTTGGGTCAAGGGAAACTACCTGATATTTTGAAAAAATCAAATATAGTCCCCTTATTCAAGAAAGGAAATAGACAAAATCCTCTCAACTACCGACCAGTATCACTGACCAGTGTTGTAAGCAAGGTATTAGAAAAACTTATAAGAAAAGCTTGGGTAAATCATCTAGAAGAACACAGTATGATAACAGAAAGACAGTTTGGTTTCAGAAAAGGAAAATCATGTTACTAATCCGTTGAGCTACTATGACAGAGTAACAAACACAATACAGGAAAGGGAAGGATGGGTGGACAGTATCTATTTAGATTTCAAGAAAGCTTTTGACACAGTACCACACCAAAGACTTTTATGGAAGCTGTACCATCAAGGAGGAATTCGAGGCAAACTGTTTTGTTGGATGCAAGACTTTCTCATAAAAAGAGAAATGAGGACAGTACTAAGAGGAAACTACTCATCATGGAAAGAAGTGACTAGTGGAGTACCACAGGGTTCGGTGCTGGCACCAATCATGTTTCTAGTGTACATAAATGATATAAACAGTAACACTGGAAATGAGAGCTATCTGAATATGTTTGCAGATGATGAAAAAATACAAAGGAGAATTACTAGCACAGACTCCTGTAGGGAGCTACAAGAAGAATTAAATAAACTTCATGAATGGAGTAGTACATGGCAAATGGAATTCAATGTGGACAAGTGTCATGTAATCAAGTTTGGTAAAAGTGGAAAAAGACCTGATTGGGATTATAAGTTAGGAAATAAAACTCTATACACATCAGAAAGAGAGAAAGACCTAGGTGTGATTATCAATAACAGACTATCTCCGGCTGACCACATCAGCGAGAAGGTACGGAACATGTATACACTGCTTGCAAATATGAGAATAGCATTCACATACATAAATGAAGACATGGTAAGAAGGATAATAACATCATTCATTAGACCAACCCTGGAATATGCATCAATAGTCTGGAGTCCTCATCTCAAAAAGCATATAGACAAGATTGAAAAAGTTCAAAGGGCCGCTACAAGATGGATACCAAGCTTAAGGGACCTAAGCTACGAAGAAAGACTAAATAAACTGAATCTACCAACACTACAGGAGAGAAGGAAATGATGTGACATGATAATGCTATATAAGTGCATATCAGGAAAGGAGAAAATAGACATAAATGATTACTTAACATATGTAGAAGCATCAGCAAGAGGACACTGCAAAAAACTGCATAAGAAAAGAGGTGATAAAGAAATCAGGAAATTCAGTTTCCCAAACAGAGCAATTGATCAATGGAATGCACTACCGAATAAAATAGTGTGTGCCAAAACAAATCACAAATTTAAGGATATGTACGATAAATATGGTCTAAGACACGGGACAGTACGAACTTGACTCATTCCTGTAAAGATACAATTAGGTAAGAACAATTAGGTAAGAACACACACTTTCTGAATATTTGTCGACCTATCTGTCTGTCTGTCTGTGTACTGCCCCTCTCCCTATCTCATCTCTTGCTCTGGATCCTTTGCCTCACCCCCAGTTTCCTTTTCCCTCCTTCCTCTTTCTTTACAGATATCTGCTCAGTCCCTACCTTCCTCCCTCTCTCTTTCCTTTCCTTCGTTTGTCTTCCCCTCTGTCACTCCCTCCTTACCTCACTCTTCTTTCTCCCTCCCTGTGTCACAACTCAGTCTAACTTTTTTTCATTTGTCACATGTGTTACCTTTATTTCTCTATTACTCTCTCCGAATTCTTTACTTGTACTAAACCCAATTCCTTCACTGCTTTCTTTCCCCAATAATAACTACATGCTCCTTTTTCTCTCTCCTCTCTCCTTCTCTCCCTGTCACCCGAAATCTCTTCTTTCATTCCGCTTTTCCCACTGTCTTTCCCTCCCTTCCTCCCTACCTCTCCCTCCCCTTGTCTTCCCTTCTTAACATCCCCCTCCTCTTTCTTGCCCTAAAAATTTACCATTTTCTTCACACCCTTAATCTCTACTTTCCACAAATTTCTCTAATTTCTCTATTTTTCTCCCTCCCTTTTTACTTGAATGTCATTCGTTCTACTCAGCCTCAATGCTTTCGTGTTATCCTGCTTAGTTCTTTCCCTGCGTCCTTGCCATAATAACACACCTTTCTTCCTCCTCCCCGTTACCTTGCATTCTTTTCTAATTTTTCTCATTATCGTTCTCAATATTCCTTTCCCTAGCTGTCTTTCCCACTTTCTCCTTTTGTTATCCCTATTTCTATGTTTGCTCCATTCCCATTTTATCTCAGCTATCTCCCCTTTTGTCTCTACTTCCCTGTCTCCCACCCTTCCGATTCACATCTCCCTTTTCTCTTTCCCTTTCACACAGCTTTTATCTCATTTCACCTCTCACTGTATCCTCATTCTCTGTCTCTTTTCTTAATTCTCGTTGTTCTCTCCTTCCCTCTCCCCTTTTTATTTTCTCCGTAACTGCCCTTTCATTTCTCATTTCTCCACTCGCACTCCCTCTCCGCCTGTCGCTTCCTGTCTTTTAACTCTCTCTCTCTCTCTCTCTCTCTCTCTCTCTCTCTCTCTCTCTCTCTCTCTCTCTCTCTCTCTCTCTCTCTCTCAGTGTAGTAAACCTTTTCCTAATATGGTTTATGTATATTCTGTACTATTCCTTTATTAGTTGTTCGGACTACATGTAATTAGAGAGGTGCTTAATGTACAGAAACCCCTAGCTGGCTGTGAGCGAGAGTATGGAGGGGACATGGTGGGGTTATGGGGTCGGAGAGAAAAGTGGGGGGGTTGGGGGGGGAGTGTGGGACTATGATGATGGGAGGAGGAGGAGATATCTCTCCATCGAGCAGTGTTACAAACACCTTAGTCCACGGAAAAGGAAACGAACTTATTCCGACGTCTGTACATCGTCCTCTTTTTCTGGTGGTTTCCCTCACATGTTTTGTTAGGAAAAACTCTTGCACGAGATCCAGGAGCTTTTGGTCCCAACAGCTTTCTTGGCTAATTATATCTAGAGTATTCCAATGTATATTTGTATTGAAATCCCCAGTTAGTATAATTCTTTTCGATTTCTCTTCCATTTTATGTAGTAATGATCTTAAACTCTGAATTGTATTCTCTGCTAGGTCCTCATATTCATCTCTTTCGCATGTGTTTGATCTGGGTGGCATGTACAAATTGGCTACAATTACTTTACCTTCAGATGTGTTGATCTCTACTGCAATCAGTTCTACTTGTGATGGTATATCTAGTTTTATTTAATTGACTTTTAGATTTTTCTTAGTTAATATTATAATTCCTCCTTTTTTTAAATTTCTTCCTCTTCTCCATATATTGTATTCCTCTAAGTTTAGTATGTCATTGGATATCCTTGGTGTTAATTTTGTTTCATTTAGGCATTTTATTTGTGGTTCATTTTCTCTGACAATCATTCATCTCTAGTAATTTAGATACCATTCCATCCACATTTGAGTACATCAACTTTATCATCTTGTTTATATACTTGTCATGACATGTTTCTACTACCTTCCTCCTTTTTATTCCATCCTGTTTGTATACCACTTTCGTACCTGCAATCCTGTTACTTTGTAAACAAAATTTCTTCTTCTCCTCTTCTGATCCTTCATTTTTTTTATTTTGCTTCCTCCCTTTTCTCTTTCAGTAATTCCAGTTCCTCTTGTGTTAGGCATCTTTTTATCCATACATTTTTGAACTCTTTTTCCATAAGATTCTTTGCATTTTCTAGTATCTCTTCCACAGTGTTTACACTCTGGAAAGTCACCTTTAAAGGTCTTGTCTTGCTTTTCTCGTATTTCCCTAACCTTTTGTGTTCCTCTATGTCTTTACTACAGATTTCCTCTGATACTTCTTTCAGTAAGCTCATTACATTTTTCATCTCCTTTTTGTCTCTTGTGATCTTGTTTTTTACTTCTTCCTCTTCTATACCAGTGATTACTATAGATTTGTTTATATCTACTGAATCTCTGACTAACTTTGGATTGTTTTGGATTATTCTTTTCACTTTTTTTATTTATTTTATCCTCCTCAAACTGTTTTTGGGCTTCCCTCCTTATTCTTGTATATTCGTTTCTTGCCTGTTTGTAATTATTATACGCCCTTTCACTATCGTGTCTTCTGTATCTATTCCACAACAAATCTCTTCTTTCTTTTGATTTTTTACATTCTGTATTGAACCATTTCTGTATTTTCTTATCTGCTTCTTTGTGCTGTGGGATGTACTTCTGGACTCCTCCACCCTTGTTTCTAAGTCTTTCTTTACTTTCACCATTTCGACATACGTGGTTTCCACATCATTTTTGTAGCTTTGCACAGCTTCATTCACCTGTGTTATCTTCTCAATATCACTGCTATGGTCTATAAGACTGCTTACTTGCCTAATTGTCTGTGTCATTTTTGAACTCTTCCATAACACTCTCTTGCCATTTCGCTCATTTTTTTTCCTAAGTGTACTCAGTTCCACTATTAGTTCACTGATGGTTGTGTCTTTCTTGTTGGCCTCCCTAGTTTTTCTATTTCTTCCTTTTGCAAGTGCATCTGCTTTTTTATTTCATCAATTTCATTTTTGAAAGCCATTTCTAGTTTGTGTACACGTTCAACCAATCTATTGTGTCTCCAACCAGTTCTTGGTAGAAATCATCATTTTGCTTTTTACCTTTATCTCTTTTCTTTTCCAAATTTGCTTCACTAAAGTATGTATCCATTTTACAATACTAAAAGTATAGAGAATGTACTTACAATCCCCGTCTTGCTGTAGTCTAAACAAATCTCAGCTGACTCAGCTCATTCTTTCGTCTTTGTTCACTTTTCTGTTTGAACAAGTCCTGTTTGAACTTATTTTTTTTCCTTTTAAGAATGAAATATCGTTTAGTCTAACCCGGTACAGAGCTTGACTCATACAAAGATCCTAATTTAGGTAATGCCACTGGTCGTGTTGGTTTGGTACGGAGCGCCGATGTCCCACGTCCGCCTCGATTGACTCCCTCGTGTGTGTGTGTGTGTGTGTGTGTCTGCCTCTGTTCATGCGTGTTTTGTTTCTCTCTCTCTCTCTCTCTCTCTCTCTCTCTCTCTCTCTCTCTCTCTCTCTCTCTCTCTCTCTCTCTCTCTCTCTCTCTCTGTATGCGCGTGTGTGTGTGTGTATGTGTGTGATTCAGTTGGCTGGGTGGGTGGAGCTGATGAGGTTGAGTTGGTGGGTGTGGTAGTTCGGTGCATCGCTAGGGTAGGGTGGGTGGACAGTGGTAATGGTGGAGAGGGGGAGGGGGGACAGTTGTTGGGTGTGGTGTGTGGAGTGGTTTTAGCTGGGTTGTAGGGGTAAATGGGTTAGTGATTGGATGCATTTGGTGGGCTGGGTGGACAGGTGGCTGGATATGTGGGTGGTCGGGGAGGGGTCGGTAAGTTAGGTTTGGATGAGTTTGATGGATAAGTCGGGTTCAAATGGGTGAATGGGGTGGCGGAGTGAATGGGGTTGGGTAAGAAGGGTGGTTGGGCATGTGGATGGGCGGCTTGGTCGGTGGGAGGAATGGGTGGACAGGATAGGTGGATGGGCAGGATGAGGTGGGTGGGGAGTGTTCAGGGAGAGGTGGGAGGATTCTGTGGATGGATGAGATAGATGGCATTGTTGGGTGAGCAAGGTGGGTGGAATTCGTGAGTGGAGAGGGCGGGTGGTAGGTGTCGGTGGGCGCGATAGGTTGTTGGGATGTGTGGACAGTGAGTCGCCAGGGTGAGTGGGCACCGTTAATAGCCAGGGAGGGTGAGACGATTCCGTGTTCGGGATGATCTAAGTGGATAGTTGGGTTGGGTGGCTAGATGGGTTCAGGGTAGAGAAGTGAATGAGTGAATGTGTTGAGTGGCATTGTTTGGTGAGCTTCGTGTATGGCATTTGAGTTAGCAGGGTGGATAGCAGGGATCGGTGGGCTGGGTGGGTGGCCGGGATGAGGTCGGTGGGTTGTGTTGGATGGGTAGAGTGGGTAGATGGATAAGTAAGTTGGTGCATATGTAGCTATCCTGATGACAAAGCAGGAGAGGGACTTCTGTGACCAAGTAACTTTTAACTGTTACTTGGATTTTAGTCTATTGCTTAGAACACGTTGGATAACTATTTGGAAGCCAGACTCTATACATTAGGTCACTGTATTGAAATCTGCTAAAACTTCGATATAATTACTTCTGATGGAACTGAAGATGGATCTATGCACTTAATACACTTAATAGCAGAATAAATAAAAGTAACATTACATGCGGCAAGACGTGAGAATGAGCAAAGCTTTATATCTCCAATCCATCCGCTTAACAAATCAGTGTTTTGGTGGGGATAAGGAGAGGGAGTTAGGGGGCAGACGTGTGCGATTAACCTGACCTCTGGTGGCAGATTTTCCTCTATCACGAATTTCTGTCCGAAGGTGTACCTCACTTCATGGTCGGGCAAGGACTGCACAACATCTCGATCACCCAGAATAACAGCCAGGGATGTTAGGAAATGTTTAAAAACCTCCTTGGTAACACTCTGGATGTGATTTTCATGATAAATTAATCCACCAACGTCGGAGGTAGTGGGTATCAGAGTTAGATTACCTCCTCGCTGCCCCCTTAAGGTTCATAAGATACGCTCACTTCGTGCTGCATGACCATACTTACGTTTTGTGTACAAATTATATCCAGCTTCGTCCACGTAAACACGGTGTTGTTGGAGCCCTCTCTCATACATGTAATGAGCGTACTCCACTCGAGCATCTTTCACTGAACGTGAATTCCGGTCTAGTGGAATATTTGCACATTTCTTGACGGTTATCAATGCACCATCTCATGTTCTTCCCACCGTAGTCATATACATGCTGCTTTGTAGGGAAGCTTTCTTCCAGTGCCGTGTTTAATTCCTTTAAGGTGATTGTCTGGACGGCCGCAATCATCATTACCAGGAAGTCCAGGGATTCATCAGTCTTGAGCGTTCTTCCTGCACGATCGCGGATGTCACGTAGAATCACACCAAAAAATATCGGTGTACACTTGACGCAAAGCAATTTCCCCATGCTGATAAACTTGCTCTCTCAAGAATGCAATATATGGCTTGTGTATGGCATTTTCTAGCCCGTGTAGTTATTATATATATAGCAAAGTAGTTACAATAAAATCTTACCAAGAATTCATGAGCTACAATGGTCATTGCAGATATCAGTACCCTACCTGCGCGATACTTTTTGGTGTAACTGTACGTGTCACTGAATGACACGTTACCTGCGCCCCTCTTACTCAAATACTGTATTTTACTAGCATAGTTGGCACATGTCAATAAATATCATATTCTTAATCTTTGAAACCGTTTATATGTTCAGAGAACTAGATTTCCTTTTCATATCTGAAATATTTTCTCCATATTTAGAAATTGCAAATTCCATCATAATTCATAGTTTTCAAATATTATTACCCTCTTTATCAAGCCTTCGCGCCCTCCCAGGCAGCCCTTTGTGCCTCCCTAGGGGGGCGCGCCCCACAGGTTGGAAACCACTGCCAGAAGCGCTTGTCAGCTGCGGTGATGAAGAAATCCTCATATTTTACAATTATCCTTCTCTTATCCTACTCAGATGTACGGGTGTCACGACGAGGCATGATTCCACGAGGCAGCGTACACGTACACTGTTCTGAAGATGGACATGGTCCATACAAGTCCATACAACGTAAACGTCTCTGGTAATAACGACGCCAGAGCATCATTATCACGACTGTGTGCCAGTATCCGGAACAGGTAAGGGGTGTCTCTGTCGACAAACGGTACCTGTACCGTTTGTGGGTGTACGTTTGTATATACATACCATACCTACAGTATTTGGACATCAGACTATACACCTTTCATTACTTAGTGTACTTTGCGGGTAACAACAATCTTGTGGTACATGGTAACTTTGCGTACCGTCTATGGATCGAGGATATAGAGTTTGTCGATCCAGATTCATGTTATACTATGTGATTCCATTTTGTATAATTGTCGTACTAATGTCATTCATTGTTGCGATATTTGTCGTATTGACGCATTTATTGTGTGACAGTCATTAGGAATGTCATTTGTCCAACTATTTTGCACTTTGTCTCACGTATTGTTATACTGATGTAATATTCAGTCAATCTGTTTCTGACAATGTTCCGTTGTTTCAGAGCCCTGAGCTTTGTCATTAATCACAGAAAAACTGTCTATAATGAAAAAAGGTGTATTTCACCAGTCTGTTTCAGTAAATTGTTAATATCTGCAGCAAACATTTTTTCTTTTTCTCACCATTTAAAACATTGACTGCTGTAGAAATGGTGATTAAGACAATCTGGAGCACAACTCCTACAGTGGCCCATACCATAAAATAATCACTGTACACAGTAATTCTTCAAGTTGCTAAGTTTGTGTCGTGTTAATATATATATATATATAGAGAGAGAGAGAGAGAGAGAGAGAGAGATCAGATATTCATTCTTAGATCTTTAGTGGAAAAGTTTCTAGAGAAGGGAAAGAAGTTGTATGCGGCTTTCATGGATTTGGAGAAAGCATATGACAGGGTGGATAGACAAGGATTGTGGAAAGTGTTAAGAATATATGGAGTAGATGGGAAGTTGTTGAATGCTGTGAAGAGTACGTACAGCCGACAGCAGAAGTTCGTCCCTCTTAGCGTGCGTGATACGAGCCTGTTGATCTGGTAACACTGTATGAGATAGAGTTGACAGGTACGCTTTAAATGGCTAATATTAAAGAAATGTGTTCGAGATAAGAACACATTCCCTAATGATAATATTAATTTGTAGCAGGTGGGATAATGTTATTGTGAAATGTTTGACACTGGTGTATGAAGATTCTTCGTTACGGACACAGACGCATAGGATTATTTGGACTGGACTGATGTTGCCAGCAAGTATTATATGAAATATTATAGAACGATTGCAGTCCTAAAGGTGAGGTTGCAAGAAAACACTAATTACGATGTCAGTTACACACCAAACAAACACAGAAACTGACAGTTCGTGTTTCGCCAGTATGCGGTTTAGTTTTACAAGTTAAATCACTTCCTTTTCCGACCTCTCCCCACCCGTCTCTTCTCCTCCTAGTCATGCTCTGCCATCATCCACGTTTTATCGTTAATGCTGAATACCGTATGTCTGTAGATAAACTGTGGGAAACAATATAAAAGTGTCAAATGAGCTTCATTTCCTCCTCCATCGCTTGAAATGTTATCCATGACGAATATAAATGTTAGTAACATGAATAAATCGTCACTGTGGTGGTTAGGAGACATTACTCGTCACATTATATAACATTTATATAACCATCGTTAATACAGTGCTCCAAATACACTCCCTCTCCACCCCCTCGCCGTCTCCTCCCCTCCCCCTTCCACTGTCTCCATCACTTCTCCCCCCTCCCTTCCCCCCCTCTACCAGTACCCCTTGTTTCTCTCCCTCAACACCCCCAACCCTTCCCAACGATTTCATTTAACTGACTCTGCTTCTGTTTACCTCCCTAACTAGATCGGTTCTTCATAATTTGAATACAGTTATTACCATTTACAGGACTTTGAGTCTTAACTATAATGACATTATAAACACAATACTCGTGCTTGTTATATTGCCAACTGTATTACACACAAGTAACCAAATTACTTACATAACAATATGTCCATCGTAACTATCAGTGTTCAATACCATCCCCCCCTTGTGGATTCCTTCCCTCCTCGCCTCCTTCCCGCTTTCTGTATCCCTCACTCCTCCCTTCAAGTTATAACATTTATCTGTGTCCCAGCTTGTAATATATGTAATCCCTTCCCTCACTCAAAGTATTCCTGCTTCCATAATCCCCTCCCCCCCCACACATTGTGTTCCGCACTAAAGTGAGACCTATGAGATACGTCTACTTATATATAATTTAAAACAATATGCCATCGACATACTTTGATCTGAACTCCCTCAACGCATGATCTTACAAGGTCAGAGAATGCAGTCAGCAAGATTATCCCTATCATTCCATTCCCATAGCTGCATTGCATGGTTAGAACAAAAGGTAACGGCATGGCTGTCCGTCAGCGCCCTGAACATCTGTTCTGCAACTGCCGATATTATCGATACAGGAGTGACAAGGACTCGGATGGATAGGAAGCGAACCTTTACCATAATTAACCCTTACACCGCGACAATCTCATACTTCCACTTACATCTGCCTGCAGTCCGGGCTCATGACAAGCATATTCCGATAAGGGCTTAATCTACTCATCCAGAGGGGTATAATCCCCCTTCATCGTATATTACGATTATTATGGTAGCCAAATGTATGAGGATACAGTTTTTGTGACTATCATCTATTTTGCTATATTTAATCGTAACTGAAGATCTACAAATTATCACCAAGAATACTGACAGTACTTTTAAGAAAATATTTTCTGGATGCGTGTAGATCATACAACATCTATCTATCTATCTATCTATAGCCCGAAAGGGTTGTCGCAGACAAAACGCCTCCAAGTCGCTCTGTCACCCACCATTTGACTCCCCTCCCCCCAACTCAACCCCCCCTCCCCCATATATTCCTCTCAACTCAATTCCTCCACCTCATCCTCGGTCTACCCCTCCCTCTCCCTCCCTCCACCTCACCTACATACACCCTCTTAGTCAGTCTTTCATTCTCCATTCTCTCCACATGTCCAAACCACCAGTCATACAACATACGCAATGATTAGTTTTCATTTTATACTTTCTTTGGTGAAAAGAAGGACGTTTGTGCTTCATATTTTATGTATGTTGGGATTTATAAAATAAGTGTAAGCAAGATATTAATGGCTAGAGGAGGAGAAATAAAATGATCATTAAACTGAGGCACTGACTGCCGTCCTTTGAACAGTTAATGCCTCTTGACCGCCATTGTCACGGTCATTATAATATTACACATTATTAAAGGATACTATACAAAAACATGACCCAAACATCGTTATGTTGTTCGATTCCCGAGACAAAAATGAAAAAGGGAGAGAAAAAGACATTTGAAATGACAAGGGAGAGAAGTTGGGCAGGGTCAATACAATAACAAGGTGGGGAGGGATTCGGAGTGTTGCAGGCTAGAAACAAAGGTTACTGGAAATGGGGGCGGAGGGAGGGGGGAGATGTGATGGAAACAGTGGAAGGGGGAGGGGAGGAGACGGAGAGGGGGTGGAGAGGGAGTGTATTTTGGGCACTGTAAGAACGATAGTCAGGTAAGTGTTACATAAATGATGAGAAATGTCTCCTAACCACCACAGTGACTATTTATTCATGTTACTAACATTTATATTCAAGTCATTGATAACACTTCAAGCGATGGAGGAAAAGAAGCTCATTGACACTTTTATATTATTTCCCACAGTTTACCTACAGACATACGATTTTCAACATTAACGATAAAACGTGGATGATGGCAGAGCATGACTTGGAAGAGGAGAGACGGGTGGGGAGCGAGGTCGGAAAGGGATGTGACAACTTATATAAAAAAATCGCATACTGGCGAAACACGAACTGGCAGTTTCTGTGTTTGTTTAGTGTGTAACTGACATCGTAATTAGTGCTTTCTTGCAACCTCACCTTTAAGACAGCAATCGTTCTATAATATTTCATATAATACTTGTTGGCAACATCAGTCCAGTCCAAGTAATCCTATGCGTCTGTGTCCGTAACGAAGAATCTTCATACACCAATGTCAAACGTTTCACAATAACTTTATTATCTCACCTGCTGCAAATTAATATTATTAATATTATCATTAGAGAATGTGTTCTTATCTCCGAACACATTTCTTTAATATTAGCCATTTAAAGCGTACCTGCCAACTCTATCATACAGTGTTACCAGATCAACAGGCTCGTATCACGCACGCTAAGAGGGACGAACTTCTGCTGTCGGCTGTACGATGGTGCAAAGGCTGCAGTGCGTGTGGATGGTGAACTGTGAATTTTTCTCTTTGAAAGTTGGGTTGAAACAGGGATGTGTCATGTCTCCATGGTTGTTCAATCTGTACATAGATGGGGTAATAAAAGAGGTACAGTCACTCATAAAAGTTAAGACCCCCTCTGGCCAAGACATCTTTCAACTCCCGTGATATCTGGTCTGGTAACAGTGTAACTGACGTCAGGTGTGGGGGTATGCAGTGGTGTTTAGGGGGGAAGCTTCATCCGCAGTTCATTCTCAGTGTGTCGAGCACAAAATATTCTATCTCCCATAATACTACATGGTCATTTTTATCGTGGTTATAGACACACGGAACACAAGCCCATTCATTTAATAACATGGTTTTGGTACGCTATAGCTGGCATCAAGAAAAAAAAAACACAGGTTATATATGTTTCCATTTTGCTCTGTTTTAATGGGATACGTATAGGTTCAAAAATATTAAGTAATATTTTCCATTCACAAAAGATATATATTTAATCATACCATGATAAACAATACCAATATTAAGGAATATTACCGTAACATTGAGAAAATCGTACCATAAATTAAATAACAATACCAAATTACACTACATAACATCAAAAGATGTTCAGATGTATAACAGAACTAAACATGAATATTTCAGTAATTACTCTGTCTAACTTATACTTTCGTATACAATACTCAGCATTCGAATTTGACACTAGAAGTGGGTCAGACAATTAATATTTTCCCCAGCCTCCATTTGCAGCGATGATTGCATTAAGTCTGTCGGGAACGGACTCTACTAGACGCTGAGTGTAGTTAGGGATGCGTCTGGTATTCTCCCACTCCGCTATTGCATGGTTTTCAATGGCCTCGCGGTTTCTTTCATCATGAACATCCCATGTCCTGACCATCATGGCCCATACATTTTCTATAACGTTAATGTCGCATCCTTTGCTTGGCCACTCTAATACCTCAATTTCCGGATGTTCACGGAACCAGTCCCTTACTACACGACAGGGGATCGATCATGAACAAGTCGTATCGGGTTCGGGGCTGGAATTGCCTTCTCACGAATGGATGGCAGAATTCGGTTATTTCCACATATTTCACAGAAGTTAAGTTACCGTCTATCCTTGTCAAATCCCCGAGACCCCCATGCCACATCCAGCCATGAAAAGACAAGCTGCAGCGTCCACTCCTACCCACTTCCTGGATGTTTTGTGCCTCATACCGTGTATTTGGTGGACGCCAACACACACGTTTACAAGCAGCAGTTGTAGAGAAATTTTTCTCATCTGTCCAAATTACAGTTTTCCAAAACTGTTGGTCAAATATATCTTGGGTATATCGTACAGCAAAAGCAAGCCTCAGTTCCCTGTTTGCTTGTTAATTTTTCTTTCTGTGCAGTAACTGAACACTTCAATCCTGCCTCATTTATGTGACGCCTAGTGGTTTCTGGGTTACAGGGAAACTGTAGTTCTTGTGTATGGTCAACAGCTGATGTGTGAGGTCTCTCCATCACAGCTTTTATCAGTCGCTGATCATCTGCTGGAGACAAAATCCGTGGGCGTCCACTTCTAGGTCGAGTAGCAAGCGTGCCCTCTCCATCCCATCGTCGTATCCACCTCTTTACTGTCTTAATAGTAACACCTCTTGCCCGGGCGATGGCTTTCTGTGACATGCCGGCGTCCCGCACACCAATGATGGCTGCCGTTGCGCTTATTATCTCGGCCCGATTCGCACGTCCCGTGGGAATGTGTGCCCTCTGCCGAATTCTGGGTCTAGGTTGCTCCATTCTGCAAAATGTTTTACGTACGCCACTGTATTTACCATTTCATACGATAATAGGCATAATTTCCTAATCAGTTAAACATACACTAAATTCATTCCTATATCAAGTTTTAAACCATACCAGAGGTGCCTATAACCATACACACATTCGTGCCATGTTCTGCAGCCTACCCTTATAAATTACTACCCCTTACAATCATTTGCTTTCTTTGTTATAATTATATTAAACCCCATTGCTCTGATGTGTGTGTGTGTGTGTGTGTGTGTGTGTGTGTGTGTGTGTGTGTGTGTGTGTGTGTGTGTGTGTGTGTGTGTGTGTGTCACTTTTCTGTACTCTGTATACGGTGTGTATCATTTCATTATTTATGCACTTGTTCAGTAAGGAAAATCTCTTTGGAAATAATGAAATCAATATCATAACAAATGTTGTAGAGCAATAACCTACACCGTAAATATAGTAGGCTATGCTACAGGGAACAGTGAACTATAAATTATGAAGTATGAAAGACCTTATCCATACAGTAAAAGGGATGTCTTACCTTTTCCGCTAATGGTCGAGAGTATACTGCCTTCCTGCATGAATCAACATTCTTCTACGGCTCTGGTATACTTGAATATGAAACCTTGCATCTCATTACAGACATGGCACGAACCACTCTATGTTTTCCAATCCTTACTTCCCAATATCTGGTTTAAAACAATACCTGTGATTAAAGTGATACGTTATCAACTAATTACGAACGGGTAATCTTTACATGATTGACAGTTTTATTGCATATCTGAAGTGATCACATACCATATTAATGCGTGATCCAGAGAGAGAGAGAGAGAGAGAGAGAGAGAGAGAGAAGTTCTTCAAAATTCGGAGTGAGTCAGTGTTTCGAGTAGATTCACAACCGTTGCCCCTCAAACGTCACTCATCACCCCCATATCTCTGACGTCAGGTACAGTGTTACCATCACTGTTAGCCGCGAAAAATATTGCCTCTCGCTCAGGGGGGGTCTTTTCTTTTATAAGGTAGGGTAGTGGATGTTGGAGTGGCCCTGGTGAGAGAGGATAGTGTTTGGAAACTCCCTGTACTGTTGTTTGTAGATGATACTATGTTGTTGAGTGAAGACGAAGGGGAGCTGCAAGGCTTGGTGGATGAGTTTGGGAGAGTAAGAAACGGAATCTAAAGGTGAATGTAGGGAAGAGTAAAGTGATGGTCTTGGAGAGAGGTGGTCAGTGAATGTACAGCGAGGTTGGATGGTGAGGAATTGGAAAATGTACGTTTAAGTACTTGGGTAGTGTGATGAGTAAGGATGGAGGTTTGGAGGGTGAAGTGGGTGAAAGGGTACAGCAGGGAAGAAAGGTTGCTGTTTCTTTGAAAGCAGTAATAAGAAACAGGCAGGTGACCATGGAAGTGAAAAAGTTACATGACAGTATTGAGATACCAACTCTAACGTATGGAAGTGAAGCTTGGACGTTGTTGGAAGGACACAAGTCAAGAGTGAGAGCAGTGGAAATGAGTTATTTAAGAGGAGCCAGTGGAGCCACATGGAGAGACAGGCTGACGAATGAGGATATAAAGGAGCGTTGTGGTGTGGATGTGGATGTGATAGGAAGCGTTATGAGGAACACACTGAGGTGGTTTGGCCATTTGGAGAGGATGGAGGGTGAAAGACTGACCAAAAGAGTGCATGTGAGTGAGGTGGAGGGGGGAAGAGGGAGGGGGAGGCCGAGGATGAGATGGAGGGATGTGGTGGAGAGGTATATGAGAAAGTGAAGTGTGAGTTGGGAACAAGGCAGTAAAATGGCGGAGGACAGGACGACTTGGAGGCGATTTGTTTGTGGCCACCCCAAACTGGATTGAGGCGTCTGGCAATATATATATATATATATATATATATATATATATATATATATATATGTATATATATATATATATATATATATATATATATATATATATATATATATATATATATATATATATATATATTGTTACATAGCCTATGATTTCATCATCCTTTGCGTAATTCTAACGTACAGTATGCTGCATGTTTGATCACGAGCGTGTTCTACCTCACTCCCCCCTCCTCCCTTATAGTAGAGTAAGTCGTTCCTTCTGTTGTTCAGATCAGGATTGTCAACTCTTTGTCCCCATGGCTTCATTTGCGCGTCCTTCTTACAAGTTGAGTCAAGCTCTGCCGGCCCCTATATAATGAGCTCAGTCTCTACATTATTGCCACTTAAATCTACTCCTCATTTATTCACATCTCTGTCCTCCCCTGTACAGTTATTATTGTAAGTGCTCAGGAAGTCTCCAACCATCTAGCAGCTGTATAATTTGAGTATAGGGGTGTTGTTGCATTTTGCTCGTGCTGTGTGGCATAGGTTGTTAATTTGTAGGCCTAGTGAGGTTTTTGTAATTCATGTGGGGTTCTTGTTGTTAGCCATTGTTCATAATAGTTTGTATCTGTAATAATTTATCTTGCATTAATTGAGCATTACCCAGTGTATTTTCATTTCATCAGGGCTGACATAGGTAAATTTACTCTTGCTAATTTCGTATTGAGGCTATTGCAGTTAACCATAAATTTAACCTGTTTTTTGCCATTACATTATCCTTATGAGTCCTGAATATTTTGTTGTTTTAACATTAAACTTTAACTTGTAATTTTACCTAATTCTTTTGTTTTGAACCTGGAACTTTACGGGACAGTAGTGATTTTTAGTATTCTCACTTAAAGTGTACATTATCCTTCTCTGTTCCGTAACAATATATATATATATATATATATATATATATATATATATATATATATATATATATATATATATATATATATATATATATATATATATATATATATATATTGTTACGAAACAGAGAAAACTGTCCCGCAAAGTTCCAGATTCAAAACAAATGAGTTAGGTAAAATTACAAGTTAAAGTTTAATTCTCAAACTAACAACAAAACATTCAGGACTCATAAGGATAATGTAATGGCAAAGAACAGGTTAAATATATAGTTAACTGCAATAGCCTCTATTAACACGAAATTAGCAAGAGTAAATTTATTTGTCAGCCCTGTTAAAATGAGAAAACCAAATAATACTCAGTGAATGCAAGATATATTATTACAGATACAAAATATTATTACCACTGGCTGACAATATGAATTGCAAAAACTTTACTAGGCCTACGAATCAACACCTTATGCTATACAGTACAAGAACAAAATGTAATAACACTTATACTCGAATTACACAGCTGCTAGATGGCTGGAGACTTCCTGAGCACTCACAATAATAACAACTGTACAGGGGAGGACAGAGATGTGAGCAAAATGAGGACTAGATCTAAGTGGCAATTAATGCAGAGACTGAGCTCATTATATAGGGGCCGGCAGAGCTTGATACAACTTGTAAGAAGGACGCGCAAATGAAGCCATAGGGGACAAAGAGTTGACAATCCTGCTCTGAACAACAGAAAGAACGATAAGGGTAGAAGGGGGGAGTGAGGTAGAACACGCTCGTGATCAAACATGCAGCACACTGTACGTTAGAATTACACAAAGGATGATGAAATCATAGGCTATGTAACAATATGTATGTGTGTGTGTGTGTGTTCGATTCTGGGCATAGGTTGTGGCCAGTATTTCAGAAAGCTTATATAATAATTGTTTGTAACTGTAAATTATTGTTATTATTATAATTATTATTATTATTATTATTTATTATTATTATTATTTTGAGTTTACACTGTCCCCTTTTTTCGATAAAGGCTAATTTATTTGTTGCCCCTGGCTAGAGGAGTTAGATTAGGAGCGTGTATCACTTTTCGACCGAATGCCCTTCCTGGTGTCTACCAACAACCCTTGGGCGGACCTGAACCTGCGACCCTTCCGCCAGAGTGGAGCGCTCTAACCCACTGAGGCACGGCTGCTACAACAACCACTAGGTAACGGGAGAGCGTTACCTCTCCCAGCAAGGCAGCTACTCGGACGGGGCAAGAACTTTCCACCCTTCGGTCTCGAGTCATGCGCTCTGTCACTAAGCCACCCTGTCCCCAAGACCATCAGAACACATCTTGACACTGTGATATCAAAGCACTGAGATGATGATGATGATATGAAGTTATATACGAAATAATATTAAAAAGCATATACAATTATTGTTTTTTGCCTGCTATTCACTTTGGAAAATACATCAACTGGCGCTGATACGGCCACTAATTTCATTAAGGCCAATACCAGAAAAGTTTGCTCAGTCGAATCAATGGCTTATGCACTTCCACCAAACATTCAACGATTTTATCTTTGGGTTATTGACAACAAATATTTTCATGTCATCCCATTTCTCTTCCTTAGTTAAGTGCTCAGACAGATTTTAATCTTTTTGCAAGCGGTTACCATATTTCAAATATTTATTAATATGTTAGTTTGCAGAAATGACTCCAAGTGAATGCAGATATCCATGGAAAAATACATGGGGATGTGACGCTACAGAGATTTGTCATTTGTATTGATATCACTGTGTATTTATCAATATATTCATGATCTGTGGTTATAAATTTGAAACTAAGTGAAAAATGAATTCCATATGAAGCTCGTGGTCAGTATTAGTGATGTGCGTGGTCAGAGGTGGTGATGGTGATGGCGGTGTGTGTCATAGGATCCGCTTGGCCCTGTTCTCCCCATCTGGCCCCACCACACATCTGCTCCATCACCAGCACCAAAGCGACCACATCGAAACCACACCCAGTACCACGAACATGCCCTGAAAATGACCAGCATGTCATATAATGCCGTAATCCTTTCCTTTATCAACCAACCCGCAATATTCCAATAACATCAATAAACTAAATCCTACCAAGGGATGAAGTGACATGTTTAATGTAAATGGTTAAATACATTCTTAGTAAATTTAGAGCAAAATTTATAATTATATATTTAACAAACTCTCCAAACACGATTTTTTTTTTTTTTTTTTTTTTTCATGTTTCCGACTCTCGGCAAAGGCTTCAGGGCCTGTATCTCTGGGGCAGTAGCCTATCCCAAGGCCCACATGTCACCACTTGGGCGCTAACACCCACCGTCCATACTGAATACATGCTAGGGCTGTCTCATACAGGACTAGTGTATTGGAAGTTATGAAGTAAAATCTGACAAACTAGTCCTTTTCCAGGCCATCCAAGAAATTCGTGGCAGGACCTACCCACAGGTTGCTGAGTGAGAAGGCAGAGGTGGTGATGATCCTGGGTGGGTTCTTGCAGGTGCAGGAGCTGGGATGTGCGAACTTCGCCCATTTATTACATATGTCAAATTCCACCAGTGTACAAGCCCTATCGAGGAAAATAAAGCTGTTTTAAGAAATATGTTCATCATATCAGTAAGTACCGGTATATGCCGTAATAATTATTCCTCGTGACCTTCTCGATTGTGATGTAATTATGAAGTATTTTCACTTTCTTATGTGTAATAAACACATAGGACCACTGTTTTCTATATTATTTAGTTACTGACAAATTGTTCTGTACTTACAGTTGAGTTAACCTTGTCATAAAGGGGCTGTTCGTCTGAGCCAGCATGCCTATAGTGTTCCTCCTCGTAACATAGGGTTTGGGTGGAGTCACCCCCTCCCTACACTATTGCCATGTTTCCTAACCCTACGATGTATAACGCCTGTGGTTTGTGTAGTAGGAATGATACATAAACATAACTCATACTAATATAACTGTAATGAAAGTGCTGACATGTATCAAGGAAGAATAAAACTATTCTGCATACTATATTATACGATAATAGAGAAACGTGGCATAAAAATTTGGCAGTGTTGCTCTAAAAATATTCTAATTATTATTTACTTCCCCAACACTTCTAACATTGCTAATTAATTTAGCAAGTATAATTGCAAGAAAATTTGAAGGGATAAAAGTGGGAAGAGGCGATCCTTTCATAATTAAAATAAATATATCAAACAGCTCTGGGGTGGCAGCACTCACGCGACACGTGTTTGTGTGTACGCTGTGGGAGGTCACCAACCCCTACAGGATTTAGGCCTATTGGGGAAACCTCTATAAAAAACGCGCCGTGACTTTTACCTCAAGGGTGGTGCGGAAATAAAGTCAAAATTATAATCCATACATAAAAATGGAAGTAAAAAACCATGGATGACACATAACAAAATCTAGCGAGAGAGAGAGAGAGAGAGAGAGAGAGAGAGAGAGAGAGAGAGAGAGAGAGAGAGAAATAATAATAATAATAATAATAATAATAAAACTTTATTTCCACTAAACAGTGGGTATTCTTATACATTATACAGTAGTACAGCATACAGTATGAAAGTTCTATACACAATATAATACAAGTTGATACATATGGTGGAGAATAGTGACAGAGAGGTAAATGGTTTAAAAGGTGTGGGGACACTTAGGTTAAAAATAGATCAATTAAGGGATTTAGGAACGAAGGCAGTGGGAAGGATTAAGACAGATGGGATTGTAAGATTAGGGAGTTTGAGCAATAGGGTAGAATGTATGCTCTCAATAAAAGTATAGCAATTATCAACGGCTAATTATTATACAGGTGTTGATGGTGGGGGTCTATATTTATAGGAGGTGTTGGTGGTGGAGGTATAGCGGGTGTTGTTGATGGGGGTGTTGTTGGGGGTAGGGGTATAGGGGGTGTTGGTGGCAGGGGTATAGGGGGTATTAGAAAAACGGAGATCACAAGAGGGAAACAGTGTCAAGGTCATCGCTGATGGAGAGGTCAGCTCGGAAACGTGGCAACAGTGCAGGGAGGGGGTGACTCCACCAAAACCCTACGTTTCGATCTGTCAGACTATAGAGGAGTGATGAGGCAGCTGCTCCGTGACATGTAAAAATCGCAGGTGCTTGTCAAAATATTTACTGATCATAATAGTGAAAGGATAATTAGAATAAGGGAGTCTTTCTTGAAAAGACGTACAAGATGTCATTAGTCAAATCCCAGAACAGTGATCTGTATTGAAAATGCTTTCCAATTTTTTTTTATTAACCAAGCCAAATGAGCCCCCTACCCCCACTGACATGAGACAGTGCAGATATGCTACATTTTATAGAAGTGATTACCAGAAAGTTGAGCATAAACAATTTCAGTGAACATGACAACCACATTATACCCCGTGTGGGAAAAGCTCCTTGGGAGTAAGTGATTAGAGATAATGTCCATATTAACACATGACTGCCATACCACACAATGGGCTCCAGGCTTTGCGGCAATTCACGGAACGATTTGTAATCTACTTGTTCTTGCCCATCAGTTCCCTAGCTCGCGGAGTAGACTCGACCTGGCCGTCTGAAATGCAGAAGGCTGTCAGTAATCGTCAACTGCACTGAAAGTTTTCGATAACAACGAGGTGAAACTAAGAAAAAATAATTCATTCCATACGACATAGTAGGTTTGAAGTTTTACCAGATAATTACTTGTATGGCATACCTTGAAGATAACGTGATTAAAACTGGAAAGTCTGTTAACTGTTTGGAACAGGATACATCTGTAAGTTAATTGCTTGCTCTCCAAGTATTGAAAGGAAAAAAAAAAATCTTTGCCAATAGTTTCCTGATGGGAAGAATGGTCTTAAACGAATGGCATTCTGTCACCAGTGAAAAATGTGAGAAACTCATGGAATGCTTCATGAGTGATTAGACACTATTTCATGTAGTAATGGTTTGTCTGTACATAACCTGGGTAGTATTTCTTGACAACCTAAAAATTCTTTGACACTAAACAAATAATGGTACAGTAAACGCTTCCCTTACCATACTCCCTAGATCGGATATAGGATTTAATGAACACTCTGAGGTCTCCAGAAAAACAGTCGTACAGTTGCGGACATATCAAACAGAAACACCCCATCCACCAGCGAAGTGGTCTACTGCTCTCCGCATCTGGTAACACTGATAGGTGTGGAACATCACCAGGCTTCGTTCAGTGTCTAGGACGAACTGAACGCGGTGATCATTGCCGCTGTGTGCAATTATTGGTGGTAATATGATTAAGCAATGTTGGCATGTCATCATTTTGGTATTTTTTTTAAAAAGGTCACACAATACACCCTCTATAATGACAGTTATTATGAATGACACGGATTTCATGAGTGCTTTAGTTTCGAGTCATGAACCATACAACAGTCAACAATTATTCATCATATAAGTCATAGTTATCAGCTTCCCCACAATTATCAATGAAAAAATGATCGTGGAGCCCATCCTCCCCACCATGAACCTGACATTGGTAGACCTTTGAAATAGAAGCAAATTCCTTACCTACAGGAGGTGGCGTCACGGGAGGCGGCAGGGTGGGGGAACCTGGAGACAGAAGGTGGAAGGTGGGTGAGGCAGCAGGCAATAGCTGTCGAACTGGGGGCAAGATGAGAGGGGTGATGGGGTAGGGGACAGAGTACTTTGGTTGACGACAGGAGCTACAATGGAAGTAGATTACAAGTTGATGACTGGACCAAATCATTCTCTCATGGAAAATATGAAATAGACCATGAAACATTATGTTGACGTTGCCACGTGTTGCAGTTGACCATCATGGTTTGTAACAATTCATGACACACTTTCCACTGGGTGGTTCAGTACCCTTGTATTATGAGTATGGTGACTATCTGTTAATATGCAGATAATTATGACACGTTCCTACAGTTTGTCAGATGTTACAGCTGTTGTCATAATGGTTGCTAATTACGCTTGTAGCCTAACGTAGTATCATCATGGACGACTGATATTGCAAACAGATTAGGGATAGACATATGTAGATTTTTCTTTTATCACCACTAAATATGAACAGTCTGACAGTAATGATGGTCCCTGTGGTTCTCATTACTAGCTGTATGGCACCGATGTAAATTAAAGGTGGATTTACTTAACCCAGGTTTATGTAATCTTTTTCTTTATGCCGTGTTAGGCTGTTGATTTTACACACTGCCTGTGGTTAGTAGTTATATATAAGTTCATACTGAGCAACTGTCGTATGCCCCAAGCATTCCATCACAAACTCTCGAGCCAGTAATGGTGGAACAAAGTTGTACTGTCAAGAGTTACCCAGTCTGAGCAAGTGAATATCACGTCAAGTATGCCATTAGTTACAGAAACCGCCTGTATTAAATGCAGACATTTTATCTACAGTGTGTTTTGTTATGCTAAACAACCGAGTAGCGTTCACGATGTATGAAACTGACAGGATAAAAATAAATACGAGGACCATTGCCCTGTTCACGGAGAGCAACTACTGAGGCACCCATCTCAGCATAGTCTGAATATGGAGCTGTTTTCCTGGCTGAGTAACGATGTATATTGTAATCCATTAAAAAGACAGGTGAATCACTGTCGGTGACATATAAACATGTGATCCGCTGTTCGTGGTGTAGCAGTCATTACGGCCATCTCCCATGTCTGAGTGGACGCAGTTGTCGGAAAGAGGGGGGGGGGACAGTCAAAAGGATACTGAGGTTGTGAACCAGATAGCTTACCAGTTACACAACTTTCATACCACGATTTACTCTATCAGTATAGAGTTAACAGTGATCCGACATAATGATGCCCCCCCCCCCGTCAAGTAAAATAACGTTTTCATTTACATCAGTCCCATACAGTTATTGACAAGAACCATCAGCACGAATCACTTTTAACTATTATTTATTGTGGTAAGAGAAAACATCTCACCCCTCTCCTCTGCTTTCGATATCAGTCGTCGGCCATGATGTTACTACGTAAACGCAACAAGAATAGCTCCCAATCGCTTTGACAACAGGTGTGACAGACAAACATTGTTGGGACGTTTCATATATCACTATGTGGGGAAATAGTCGTCACCATACACTAATAATGTAGGGGTTGTGTAATGTGCCAACGCGTGGGGAGTAGGTCGCCCTAGTGACGATATAACAAAACATTCTGGTAGACTGTGTAACGTGTCAAAGTCTGCATAACGTTTAACGGCCTATCAAATTCCATAATTAACATTAAATTAAAACTGATTTGGCACCATGTCACCAGCGTATCATTTATTCATCCCATTCTAGCTTCCAGCCACAGTCCACTCTTCCCTACCCCATCACTCCTATAGAGCCCCTCCCCTCCCACTGTCAGGACTCCATATTATAATTACAAATCATAATAGATAAATAGACATAGAAGCAGGAAGTCAGATGATGAGAAGGTATTGTGTCTGCGAGAATCGAGCAATGCTAAACATGCTTACACACTCTTAACTCAAGGAATGCTTTATAGGCACACGACAGCGCCTCGTGACCATACACACACATACACACATACACACAGATTTGTAGAACTTTCCAACCAGTGTAACACACGTGACACGACCCCTGCTACACCAGAATTTAGGAAGCAGAGCTCAGAAGGAGACAGGCCATAGAACCGGCAGGTAGTAGGGAGAACGAGCCTAGCAACATGGGCGAGAGGGAAGAGAGGGAGAGAGAGAGAGAGAGAGAGAGAGAGAGAGAGAGCGAGACAGGGAGGTAGCAGGCGGGACTCTACTTATACTTCACTCGTGTGAGACTTTGTTCATATTTCCAAGACATAAAAATAGTCCCATACCTTTCCTGTCATTGCATGACAAATGGGAACGAATATTATCTACTTACAAAACTACTCATAACCGCTCGTTCCACAAGTCTAATATATATATAACTGAACTACAAAACTTCACTATGTTACAAAGTCTTTGCTTCTGTGCTTACACCCTGCCTAGGCAAACTCTTTCGCCTTTGTCAACTTGTACGTTTCCTTCTTGCTGGAAGTTTGCTCTCATTCAGCCAATCCCAAAGAAGGGTGACCACTCCCAACCCTCCAACTATCGTCCAATTGCTTTAATGTCCTGTATTTCAAAAGTTTTCGAGTCAATTCTTAATAGAAAAATTTTAAGGCATCTTTCCTATTACAACCCTCTTTCCGATCGTCAGTATGGGTTCCGTCAGGGACGCTCCACTGGCGATCTTCTCACCTACCTTTCAGACTCCTGGTCATCCTCCTTTCGGGACTTTGGCGAAAGCTTTGCCATTGCACTTGACATCTCAAAGGCTTTCGATTGAGTCTGGCATAAATCTTTAATTTCCAAACTGCCCACCCTACGGTTTCTATCCTTCTATCTGTGCCTTCATCGCTAGTTTCCTTTCTGGTCGTTCTATAGCCGCTGTTGTAGGCGGCCATCGTTCTTCTCCTAGATCTATCAACAGTGGTGTTCCTCAGGGCTCTGTCCTATCACCAACTCTCTTCCTTTTATTCATCAATGATCTTCTAAGCTGTACAGTCGCCAAAATTTCCACCTGGGCCACCCAGTCGCGAGAGGAGGGTAACGGGTGCTGGCAACAATGCATGTTTGTTCGTGTGTACATGCTCGACGAAAGGCCAGGTCGTCAACTCTCTAGTGAACCTCAGCCAAAGCCTGAGTTCATCCCATAGATGGCGGGTATAATTTGATATAATAATCGGTATATGTTATAGATTGAATCACAACTCTCCACAAGACAGTAGTAGACATGGAAAACAATAGCGTGGTGAAATCATTTTGAATAATGAGTATATATCTTAGAAACATTGCTAGATTTAAGGAATACTACATCGTGAAAAGAAGTATTTAACGGAATTATATAATATGGGCAGGAAAATTATTTACAGGCATGTGTAAGAATGTGATATGGCACTATCATATACGATGGTAACTGTTAAATAATACACGGTTGCTACCTACTTTATTGTGACCACGTCACTAGCAAATATAATGACTTCATTATTTCAGCAAACTTGGTTCTGAAAGTGATCCCTGCTATATCAAATCATAGCAATGGTTCCCTATGATTGCTATAGTTGTTTGCTGTGTATTAATGCTGACAAAATATAAAACACTACAAATGTTCGAGAACTGTGATTTCATTTCCTCCTCTGAAATAATGAAATAAAAAATTACATGGATAGCTGCTATATTATACAATTATGGTGTGAAAAGTAATTTAATTAAACCAAACAAATAACTGAAATTAATTTATCAGGGCTGGAAAACTGGGCAATTCTCGGTCTTACAGTCTGTATTTTTAATTTTATACTGTAGCTAGCCATCTTCTTGGAGTAATAAGAGTGAGAGACACATTTAAATAATCATGGTATAGAGGTGTTGATCATCTTAAGTCCTGGTCACACGACGGTTCTTTTCCCCCTGTGTAGTAAAGAAATTATAGCCGACAGAAACGTAGATACCGGTGTCTTACAGTTCGTTTTACAGTTCGCCAGTCCTGGGCTGTTCTCGGTTAAACCTAACGAAATAACATTCTTGATCCATGACATGATTAGATAAGGTAAGTTATTAATCGTTACAGGATTAGATAAGGAATTAATCGTTACAGGACTGTTCATTGGACGGATAATAATTCAAACTAATTAGCAAAGATAGAAATTGATGATACTGGAGTTCGAATGGTTCGTTGAGGCAGAATGCAACCTCTAGTCAGCCAGTCATGAGCCGACCGAAGTGACGTATCCACTCCAGAGATTTCAGTTGCCATTAACCTTACAAACCTTACAATGAACAGGCAACAAGCGGCATTAAGTAAGCGAGCACAGATCGTCGCCCTACACGAGATGGGTCTCTCTACCCGAGTTATAGCTCAAAGGCTTGCAGTGTCCCGCACAACAGTACTGAAATGGATACATAGACATGAGGAAACTGGGAATTTGAACGATCTTGGTGAGTATATGCGCTTTTCGTATATCGTATGCATTTAGAGGTTGTTACGAAAAAAATAGGTATTATGAAAATAAATGAAATATGGTCCTTTTAATGATACTTGATTTTAGTGATACATCAGTTTGTTGCTGCAAATATATATATATATATATATATATATATATATATATATATATATATATATATATATATATATATATATATATATATATATATATATATATATATATATATATATATATATATATATATATATAATGAATTAGATACAGGAAATACACTTAGTGTATTTAATTAGTATGAAATCATTACTGCGTGTCCCACACATAGTGATGGGAAAGACATTTCTCTTTCTTTTTTAAGGTTACGTTTGGCCAATGCTTTCAGAGAGAAGGACCCGGACACGGCTAACGACCTTTGAAGATGACGAGAACATCCGACAGGCGGTGCAGGATGACCCATTCACTAACGCTGTAGCGATTCGGGAACGCCTTCAACTAAATGTGACGCCGCAAACTGTGCTAAACCGTTTGAAAGAAGCAGGTGTTCGTCATAGAATTCCTGCAAAAAAAGAATTACTAAATGACCAACACAGAACAGGAAGATTAGTCTTCGCCCGTCAGTATGTAGCAGATTTGAAATATTGGTCACGAGTCGTATTCTGTGATGAGAAGACCTTTAACAGCACCAACCACGGTGTTATTCACAACTGGAGACCTAATACCACAAGGTAAACAATAGGAATCATAGGAGGATCACAGACGTTCATTAGACCCTAACAAGAAACCGCTTTGACCCCAGGATTTAACGTAATTTTCCAACGTAACTTAACAACAGTGACTGGCTCCCTATAAACAGTTGATTCCCTAAGGAAACTGGTAATAGTTTTATTAATATTCCGTTTGTTATAAACCAACATTCCAATATATTTTTACACAATATCTCTAGGTAACCATTTGCAGAAACATCTTTTACCCACATTTAAACAGGCTTACAACCATTTTCTTTTATATCTTTTATATCTTTATATCTGGAGTCTAAGTGTTAGTGTGTGTTTATTTATTTATTTATTTTTTTTTGGGGGGGTGACTTTTTGGTAGATTCAACGGTTAGTGCCGTGCTCAGGGAGGAAAATGTGTTTAGTGTAAACTATGGCTAGAAATGAAGCGCACGAAGCACTCGCCTCATTCCCCACAGAATATGCATGAATTGTAAATATGTATCACCACAAAGTAATAGATTGATGCTGTGACAGGTTAAATTATGATGATACATTGGTATATTCTTTATTCAGGAGATACGACAGGCAGAATATTTATGAGGAGGCCTAGAGTAGACACGTCACTGTGAACGTGTGGGGCTGGATTTGCATCCACGGCATGGGTGACGTCGTGAGGATCGATGGACGATTCACTGCTGCCAAATATGTCGATATTTTGGAGAATTTCTTCCTTCCGTCCTTTCAGCGGCACAATTATCCATTCCCTCCAGGCCCTGTCATTTTCGTTCAGGACCGCTGTCCAATGCATACAGCTCGCATTGTTCAGGAATGGTTCAGAGGTAGACAGAACCTTGAATTGTTAAACTGGCCACCTAAGGGGGCGGACATGAACCCTATTGAGAATATCTGGGCCAATATGGTAAATACCTGGGAGCCAGAGATGGAGCGGACGCAAGATGCACTAATGGCTCATACACATGCCCAGTGGGAAATGCTCCGTAACAAGCCTCACCTCGTTCGGAACCACGTTGCCTCCATGCCTGACAGGCTGCAGGCAGTGATAGGCAAGGAAGGCGGATGGACGGCATATTAGGAAGTGTTAATGTAAAGCACTGAGTGTAAATATTTGGGTTCAGGGTAGTAGTTTCTAATATAAGTGTAGAGATAATTTCTTACTCCATGTGTTCATGTTCAGCTTTACCATATACAGGGTTATGTTTTTTTTCGTAGGTTAAGAAATCCCCAAGAGCAGGAAACTATAGTATCCTAATAAAGTTATTAGTGTAAATTATATGTATATCAATGACAATCCTTTCGTTTACAATAGAAAACCTAAGCCATTTATCACTTAATAATTTATATTACATGTGTGGAACAGTACTAAGGGCGACGTGGTGGTTAACGCATCCGCCAGACGATCTGTGTGACGTGGTTCCACCCTCGTCAAGAGAGATAGGTTCCACCAGGCCCTTATCTTATGACTAATAACACCCAGTCGGCAACAAACTTCACATATCCTCGCACCCCGGGGCCTCAGTAACGGTTGCTAAAGCGCCTAGGTTCATGAGAAAAAAAAAAAAGTTCCACCCCGTGATGATAATTAATTTGTCGTTATGTTTTATTTACCAGTCACATAAGTAATGTCACAGGCAATGGTGATTATAAAATGTCCCACAAATCCTGAATCAAAGCAATTATGCTTAGTAATGACGGTTAGCTTTTGTTTACTGTGTTGGAAAGGTGGTGTCTTCTTGCTATACTTTCAGATAATACTGTTCTGTGAATAATCGATGAGAGTGCAAATGTGACCTGAAACATAAGCGGCACTGCTCTCAATCAGTTTTTCTTGTAATAACTACGTAATTCTGTCATTCGTTTGGTGACTGGCTTATAATGGTGTGCTGTAATGATCATAGTCATATTGCATTTAAGGTAAGTCATTACCATAGCTGATATAATAACGACATTCAACAACAGTATGTATAAACTCTACTTGTTGAGGTGCCAGTATACTAACATCCAACCTCTTAGTGATGCACCACATAACACATAAAAACACTAAAGTACTACCAACATGGATAAAAGAAATTATAAACAGTGTCTGATCATCATAATGCATATTAATCGGTCATTCATGATGTGAATACGGCAAGTAATCATACTTATGACTGGAGGTAGAGGGTAGGTAAATGTATTCCCGTTCAACATATACTGATAATGGTATCAAGTGATAATCATATTAAATGGAATTACTGATATAAGGAGTGAGAATGAGAGACTTTGAGCGAATCTAGTGTATAGTGCAATAGCATGTTATGGTGACAATGATAAAACATAAATTAATACTTGTATCATTGTTAAGAATACATATATTGGGTAGAATGGTAGTGGCACTCAAGGCCTTGTACGATAACCGTTATCACTGGTGGTATGAAATACGTAACCTCTCTCCTCCCCCGTCCGGCGCCGACCCTAGCATTTATTATGCCAACATCCCTCACCGACTCGACCAGTTACAGGGAACCGGTCGCTTGTAATTGTAGCGTGCCAAATGTTGCACTGACCAAGGGAAAATGAGTATATTATTAGTAGTATACCAGTATATATTGATATAATTAAGGTGACCAGATTTATTGAAGCAAAAATCGGGTCGCTGTCACGTATATATATATATATATATATATATATATATATATATATATATATATATATATATATATATATATATATATTGTTACATAGCCTATGATTTCATCATCCTTTGTGTAATTTTAACGCACAGTATGCTGCATGTTTGATCACGAGCGTGTTCTGCCTCAGTTCCCCCCTTCTACCGTTATAGTAGAGTAAGTCGACATCTCTGTTATACTTTGCGGGATTGTCATCTCTTTGTCCCCATGGCTTCATTTGCGCGTCCTCATTACAAGTTGTATCAAGCTCTGCTGGCCCCTATATAATGAGCTCAGTCTCTGCATCATTGCCACTTAGATCTGCTCCTCATTTTGTTCACATCTCTGTCCTCCCCTGTACAGATATTATTATTGTGAGTGCTCAAGAAGTCTCCAACCATCTAGCAGCTGTGTGTAATTTGAGTATAACTGTTGTATTTTTCTTGTACTGTATAGCATAAGTTTAATTTGTAGGCCTGGTGAAGTTTTTGTAATTCATGTGGGGTTCTTTATCAGTCATTTTTTATAATAGTTTGTATCTGTAATTATTTATCTGGCATTCACTGAGTATTATCTGGTATCTCATTTTATCAAGGCTGACTTAGATAAATTTACTCTTGCTAATTTCGTGTTAATAGAGGCTATTGCAGTTAACCATATATTTAACCTGTTTATTTGCCATTACATTATCCTTATGAGTTCTGAATGTTTTGTTGTTAGTTTGTGCGTTAAACTTTAACTTGTAATTTTACCTAACTCTTTTGTTTTGAACCTGGAACTTTACGGGACAGTAGTGACTCTTCGTATTCTCACTTAAAGTGTACGTTATCTTTCTCTGTTCCGTAACAATATATATATATATATATATATATATATATATATATATTTATTTATTTATTGAGTGAGTGAGTGAGTGAGTCAGTGATTTATGCAAGTGACGCCGACTGCTGCTGCTCTCCACCTTACCCTGAGGCTGCTATTCAAACACGAACGTCGCAAGACAAACGAACTCCAAATATACGGTAAGGTAAAGTAAATGGGCCGACTAAAGTCACCAGTTTGTTAGTATTACAGATTGTGTATTAACAATTTGGTATTTCTTTTGTTTTGGATTATGCATAATTTTACTAAATCGTCATCAATTAATCTGTCTACTGCCAGTCGCCTTCATCCCTACCATAAGGGATTAATAAATTCCATAAATAAGGAAACTGAATAAATTTCATAATTGAATTTCATGTTCTATCAAATGTAAGAGCAATTTTCTTAAAGCGGCAAAGATAAGATAATTGGCAAAAATAGGGGGACATTTCACAATTAAAAAGGCGGGACAGACGTAAAAAAAAGCGGGACTGTCCGCCTAAAAGCAGGACTCTCCTCACCTTAATCTATTTATCTATCTATCTATAGCCCGACGCCCTAATCCCACAAAGTGTGGCCACAGCCAAAGAGCCTCCAAGTCGCTCTGTCACCCACCATTTGACTACCCTCCCCCCCAGCTCACTCCCCCCTCCCTCATATATACCTTTCAACTCCATCCTTCCACCATTTCCTCGGTCTTCCCTCCCTCTCCCCCTCTCCACCTCACCCACATACTCTTCTAGTCAGTTTCTCGTTTTCCATTCTCTCCACATGTCCAAACCACCTCAGTATATTTCTCACGATGTTACATTACTGTATTATAAACATAGTCATAATTTTTTGGCCTTGGTCAGCGTGACCTGAAGCAGACAATATTTCATTGCGACTGGTTTCCTGCAACTGGATGAGACGGTGGGAGAGCTGCCTTACTCCTGAAACATTTTTATCCCCAACAAACTCCGTACCCCGCCATCTATGGGATGAACTCTGAGGTTTACTACGGATGAAGAGAGTTGACGATCTGGCCTTTCGTCGAGCATGTACACACGAACAAACATACATTGTTGCCAGCACCCGTTACCCTCCTCTCGCGACTGGGTGGCCCAGGTGGAAATTTTGGCGACTGTACATCTAACCCTATCCACTCATACGCTGATGACTCCACCCTCCACCTTTCCATTCGGTTCCCGCAACGCCCTTCTCAACAGTTACTTCAACAAACAAGGGATGAGGCTATGGCACACATAATGTCTGACTTGGCTCATATCTCTGACTGGGGTAAAAATAATATGGTTGTCTTTAATGCATCTAAGACTCAGTTCTTACACCTATCAACCCGACAAAATCTTCCCCAGGTATACCCACTAATGTTTAATAATATTCAGCTTAATCCTGCATCATCCTTGAACATGCTTGGGGTTTCATTTACTCGGGACTTATCTTGGAAAAATCATATTGCATCTCTTGTAAAATCTGCTTCCAAGAGATTGGGTGTGCTAAGCCGACTCCGCTCTTTCTTTACCCCTGCACAATTGTTGACTCTATACAGGGGTTTTATCCGCCCCTGTGTGGAGTACAACTCTCATGTGTGGGGAGGCTCCCCACATACAGCTCTTCTCAATAGGGTGGAGTCAAAGGCTTTTCGTCTCATTAACTCTCCTCCTCTTGTCTCTTCAACCTCTGTCTCTTCGCCGCTATGTTGCATCTTTATCTCTTTTCTATCGCTACTTTAATGGTCACTGCTCCTCTGAACTGTCTGCTTGCATTCCTCCACCTCTACGACGGGCGCGTAGCACCCGTCTACCAGCAAACTCTCATCCCTTTTCTGTCCAACTCTCTAATGCAAGAGTTAACCGTTGCTCCCAGTCTTTCATTTATGCAACAGGTCAGCTCTGGAACTGTCTCCCTCTGTCTGTATTTCCTGCTGCCTATGATCTCCAGTCTTTCAAACGCAGTGTGTCCGGGCATCTCAAAATGATCGGATCTTGAATTTGGCTCTCCATTGTATTTTGTTTTTCTCTTTGAGGGAACTGTTACTGCGGGCTCATGGCCTTTGGTTCCTTCTTCCTCGCATAAAAAAAAAAAAAACAGAACTCTATTACCCCTCCTCACCTACCTCCCTCCACCTGTCTCCCAGGCTCCCCCCCTTTCCTCCGCCTGTGGCGCAACATCATACGAAATTGCATTTAGAGGACAAGCAGTGTCAGTAGCACTGTTTGGGGGCGTTACGACAATTTACTGATTATGATAGTTGCTGGAATGCAGATAATTTTATAATGGTTTATATGCTGACCGTCGGGAAATGTTGCATGGTTCGTGGTGTTTGCCGAAAGAGACACCTTACGAAACCTGTGTGTTTCATGTGAATGAAATACGAATACGTATGGGTTGAAATTATTTTATTAGTTTTCACGAAATGTTATTCTCAGTATGTCAGGCGAGACATTGTTTATATACCACCAATAACCGCACAGCGGCAATGAACACCGCGTTCGTTTCGTCCTAGAGACCAAACGAAACCTGGTGAAGTTCCACGCTATCAATGTTACCAGATGCGGAGAGCTGTACACCACCTCGCTGGTGGACGGGGTGTTTCTGTTTGATATGTCCGCAACTGTACATACCGGATACCGCCATTCGGTAAATGGGAAAAACCCTCTGGACCTTCCAGACAACTTTGGCCTACCAGATCAAACCGGATCGCAGCCGTGCGCGCGGTGGCTCAGAATACAGTTACCAACGCTGAAGGCAGTTTTTCTCACACTTTGCTCTCCATAAGTCAATTTCTAATCAATGACTATTAAAAGGCTAAACCAGTTACCTTCTTGGAAGAGAACGCGCACACAGTTAATGATGTTGGCATCTACGCTGCCTGGCTCGTGTGTGGGCAGGAAAGCAGAGAGGCAGGACCAGCATCACTGAGCACAAGGCCAATGATGCTTTTAACAATGTTGCCCAAACCACTGATGCAAGAGGAACTAGAAAACACCACGGGTCCGGTAGAGATTACATTCTCTTTAATAAATCTTATTATCAATAAATTAAATGCTACTGCGTTTAACCCTTGTGGACAACTATATTGTAAATACATGTAAATACTTAGGAATTTCCCATTTACCTAACTGCTCTTGCTTAGTACGGTGACGTGCCCTCACGTGAGAAGCTGATGAGGTTTAATATACATTTACAGAGATAAAAGGAATATTTGGCTTTAATTTGGTGTGTGAAAGGAGGAAATTGAATGTAAATGAGAATAAGAGTAAAGTGATGAAGTGTACGAGGTTGGTAGATGGTATGGGGATGAATATAGTTTTGAATGATTTTTTTTTTTTTATGCGAGGAAGAAGGAATCAAAGGCCATGAGCTTGAGGAGGTAGTTTTAAATATTTAGGTTCACATGTTGCTGTGGATGGAAGAATAGATGCAGAAGTGAAGTTTAGAATGAATGAAGTAGGAAAGGTGCTGGGAGGAATGAAAAAGGTGTTTAGATGTCGTTCGCTTACAATGGATGTAAAGAGAAGGCTGTATGAGGGGGTTGTGGTACCGACTGCGTTATATGGGGCTAAAACATGGAATATGGGTGCTGTAGAGAGGAAAAGTTTGAATGTAATGGAGATGAGGTGTCTGAGGAGTATGTGTGGAGTGACGCGTATGGATCGAGTGCGAAATGATGAAGTGTGAAGAACTGGGGTTGTTCGGGAGATGGCTGATAGAGTTGAGCAGAGGGTGTTGCGATGGTTTGGGCATATCGAGAGAATGGATAATGAGCGATTGGTGAAAAAGATAACTAGATCTGATGTGAGAGGTGTAAGGCTGAGAGGAAGACCACGAATAGGATGGATAGACAGTGTGAAGAGAGCGCTGGATGTGAGAGGGATGTCTGTTGACCAAGGAAGAGTGGCTGTGCGTGACAGCTTTGGTACTGAACTTAATAAGACCATGTCTGGTAGCAAATCGGCAATAGAAACAAAATGTTGTTAACTGAGTAGAACAAAGAAAAACCAGCGATAATCTTTGTACAACCGAGACTGAAATGATCTGTCTTTGGTTTTTACCAACACTTCCATATACAGTCATCGTTTTTTCCAGTACAGCAGCGTCCATGAAAAAGGGTATTCTGGAAGAAGACAAAAAATCCTGAGTTAATGAATATATATATTCATTTACTTCTGTGATAAGCTAATGTAATTAGGTCCTTTTCTGGTGTTTTACTTTCCATTTGACATATTTGTACATAATTGTCACAATTCGTTAAGTAATTTGAATAGCTGAAAGACCCTTACATTTTCAAATACGATCCTGAGTATTATTATATCATTTTTGTTTTTATATGAAATATTTTGATTTTTCACCAAAAGTTGACACAAGCATGAAATGACAATAGAATAATATATTTTTTATTTAAAAATACTTTAGTATTTGTAACTTACCACTTCCTGAGGTGCTAAAGAATTAGGTGCAGGTTCACCACTAGTGAATCTTCCGGATGAATTTTAAGGCGAAGTTGAATAAGAATTTTCATTGCTATTTGTTGCCATTACTGCAGTGGCCTTATCACCTTGATCAACATCATCTCCAGCACCGATGTTCGTTTTCACTGGCCAAGTAAAGTAATATTACAGTGTTTGATGAGATATAACAAACGGTTATTGTATGGAGACAATATGATAATTAGTTTCATTCATATTTCACTGAATCACTGCTCTGGCCAGAATCGTAAAACACATACCTGTACAGCTTCTGCCAAGTGTAATTATCCACCCTCTCCCAGCAAAACCGTACATGTGGCACCGTCGCAACTATGGATTTGACAGGTGACGTAGGGGAAGACTCATCAACCAGAGTCGAATGAATTACCTGAGCTAGAGAGATGGTAAAAAAAGGCAGTTTCTCATTTGAACGTAATTGCTATATAATACTCGTAATTATATTGTCACATACTATTCACGCGGTATCTTTATGTGCCGTATAATGCTCGTGCCATTTTCGTAGCAGATGGAATCAAATTATCTTTTTCAGGCGTATCATTAACAATATTTTGACTCTAGGTTCCCATTTTGCAGAACCTCGATGAAAGTCGTTCAAAATGACCACACACACACACACACACACACACACACACACACACACACACACACACACACACACACACACACACACACACACACACACACACACACACACACACACACACACACACACACACACAAGGAGAACAGACGTGCGCCGACAGCGCTCCATACCGAGCCAGCACGGCCAGTGGCATTACCTAAATTAGGATCTTTATGAGTCAAGCTCTGTACCAGGTTAGACTAAATGATTTTTTATAAAAAAAAAAATGTTTAAACAAGACTTGTTCAAACAGAAAAGAGAACAGAGTGGCGAAAGAATGCGCTGTCAGCTGAGGTTTGTTTAGACTACAACTGCCCCAGGGAATGTAAGTAATCTGTGCTTTTAGTATTGCAAAATGGACACATAAAGCAAATTTGGAAAAGAAAAGGAATAAATGTAGAAAGTAAGATGATTTCTACCAAGAACTGGTTGAAATGGAGACTCACAATAGACTGGTTGAACGTGTACACAAATTGGAGATGGCTTTCAAGAATGAAATTGATGAAATAAAGAAGCAGATGCACTTGCAAAAGGAAGAAATAGAAAAACTAGGAAGGGAGGTCAACAAGAAAGACACAACCATCAGTGAACTAACAGTGGAACTGAGTACACTTAGGATGAAAATGAGTGAAATGGCAAGTACATTAGTCAATCACGAGAGTATTATGGAAGAGTTCAAAAATGATACAGAGACAATTAGGCAAGTAAGCAGTCTGATAGACCATAGCAGTGATATTGAGAAGATAACACAGGTGAATGAAGCTGTACAAAGCTACAAAATGATGTGGAAACCACGTAATCACTGGTATAGAAAAGGAAGAAGTAAAAAACAAGATCACAAGAGACAGAAAAGAGATGAAAAATGTAATGAGCTTACTGAAAGAAGTATCAGAGGAAATCTGTAGTAAAGATATAGAGGAACACAAAAGGTTAGGGAAATACGAGAAAAGCAAGACAAGACCTCTAAAGGTCCAGAGTGTAAACACTGTGGAGGAGATACTAAAAAATGCAAAGAATCTTATGGAAAAAGAGGAGTTCCAAAATGTAAGATTAAAAAGATGCCTAACACAAGAGGAACTGGAATTACTGAAAGAGAAGAGGGAGGAAGCAAAATCAAAAAATGAGGGATGATCAGAACACATTTTTTTTTTTTTTTTACAAATAGGATTGCAGGTACGAAAGTGGTACACAAACAGGAGGGAATAAAAAGGAGGAAGGTAGTAGAACCATGTCATGACAAGTATATAAATAAGATGATAATGTTGACGTTCTCAAATGTGGATGGAATGGTATCTAAATAACTAGAGATGAATGATTGTCAGAGAAAATGAACCACATATAATACGCCTAACTGAAACAAAATCAACAACAAGGATATCCAATGACATATCAAACTTAGAGGAATACAATATATGGAGAAGAGACAGAAACTTAAAAAAAGGAGGAGGAATTATAATATTAACTAAGAAAAATCTAAAAGTCAATGATTTAAAACAAGATATACCATCACAAGTAGAACTGATTGCAGTAGAGATCAACACATCTGAAGGGAAAGTAATTGCAGCCAATTTGCACATGCCACCCAGATCAAACACATGGGAAAGAGACGAATATGAGGACCTGGCAGAGAGTACAATTCAGAGTTTGATCATTACTACATAAAATGGAAGAGAAATCGGAAAGAATTATACTATCTGGAGATTTTAATACAAATATAAATTGGAATACTCTAGATATAATTAGCCAAGAAAGCTGTTGGGACCAAAAGCTCCTGGATCTCGTGCAAGAGTTTTTCCTAAGGCAACATGTGAGGGAAACCCCCAGAAAAAGAGGACTCGATGTACCTTCAGTGCTAGATCTAATATTTATTAGGCAAGAAAATGATATTGACTAATATATCACCCTCCACTCGGCAAAAGCGATCATGCAGTACTAAATTACAACTTCAGGATAGCATATGCCATGGTTAACAGAAATGAAAGTTACAAAAAGCCTAAACTATAAAAAGGGAAAGTATCATGACCTAAAGAAGTATTTCATAGAAGTTGATTGGGAAAATGAGCTGAGGACAAGATTTAAATGCTGTATATAAAAAATTCTGCGAATATTGTGAAATAGTAGTCCAGAAGTACACTACCAAAGTTCAGCCTGGACCACCCTCTCGCCCGTCATGGTGAATGTGGCAACAGCGCAGTGTGTGGGAGGGAGGAGGGGAGAAGAGGGGGAGGGGGTAGAACTTGGAACGAGGAATGGCAGCGCTGACAAGGAGAGTCACTTGTTATAATGCAATTGTAACAGGGAATTCAGTATGTTTTCCCCAAATAATTATTTTTTTCATTCATTTTTGTAAGCACACGACGCCTGGACAGTAACCACTGCATATTTCATTACTCATTACTGACTACAAGCAGCTCTGCTTGCGCACCTCATCTCTCTCTCCTCTCTCTCTGTTTTGTGTCTGTTGTATAAATGTGTGTATGTAAAATTGCATACCTTGTCAAGATAAAGTCATGTCATTTCACATAACGGATATCGTTTGCCATTAAAAGAATATTTATTGCACTGTAGGTAATAGTTTAACGGTAGGCATACAAAGTTATCTCTCTATGCTGATAGGTAATCATGTGTTCAGTGGTAGACCAGTAGCGGGAGGTGCCCTGTCACACTCCCAGAAATACACATTTGTGATTAATGATACAGTGTTCTGATTTCCCATTTGTCATTAATTAAACCTGACATGAAGAACAATCTCATACAATATGTTACATGAACTCATTTTCATGAAACTTGCATCTCTTACTTAGCTTTTTGTAGGGAGTGGAATAACAGTCATAATAATCACAAGGGTACTAAAAATTCCATATACCATTTGCATGTTACTTTTATTAGTAGTAGGTCCAGCCACCCTCTTTTTCGATCACCTCTTGCAGTCTGTTGGGCATGGAAGCTACAAGGTCATGCATAAGGCGTGGTTGGTTCCTTACCAGTTCCCACTGGGCCTGAGTGTGGGCCAGAAGTTCAGCTGGTGTTCGCTCATTCTCTGGCTCCCAAGAGTTAACAATATTCCCCCATAAATTTTCGATGGGGTTCATGTCTGCCCCCTTGCTAGGCCAGTCTATAGTAGCCGCAGCGAGAAATGAACGCTGTGGTGGGGCAGGCGGGATGACCTGGGATTCCCCCACTGTAGCCATATCCACATGTCACCGACCATAGAGGTAGGATGTCACCGACCATCGGCCACCGCTGCAGCCCCGCTCCATGATCCTTACCCTGTGTCTCTGGCTTTCTCTTTCTCTCTCGGTTTCTATATAAACTGGTGTATTTCCGAAACTAATGAAATTATTATGACTTTTGTTCCACACCACCACTGAGGTAAAAATCAAGGAGAGTTTTCTGTATAAAGGTTTCCCCCCCCTTGTCTGAGGGCAGGTCAGTTCTGGCGAGTGTATAATTATAGGTCAGGCGGAGGTATCGGCAAGGCCACACTCCCCCGCTCATACGCCACATTTAGGAGGGGGGGGAAACCTTTATACAGAAAACTCTCCTTGATTTTTACCTCAGTGGTGGTGTGGAACAAAAGTCATAATAATTTCATTAGTTTCGGAAATACACCAGTTTATATAGAAACCGATAGAGAAAGAGAAAGCCAGAGACACAGGGTAAGGATCATGGAGCGGGGCTGCAGCGGCGGCCGATGGTCGGTGACATGTGGATATGGCTACAGTGGGGGAATCCCAGGTCATCCCGCCTGCCCCACCACAGCGTTCATTTCTCGCTGCGGCTACTATAGTAACTGCAGGTCCCCTCTAGCCCTGAACCACTCTGTAACTACTCTTGCCGTATGGATGGGGCAACGGTCCTGCACAAAGATTACTGGGCCTGGAGGAAACGGAAAATCCCGTTCCCGAAGGGATGGAAGGAAGAAATCCTGTAGAATTTCAATATACTTTGCAGCAGTGAACCGCCCTTCTATCCTTGTGATGTCACCCAAGCCCTGGATACACATCCATCCCCACACGTTCACCGTGACGTGACCACTTCTGCGCTCCTCGTATATGTTCCTTCGGTCGTATCTGCGAGTGAATAAAATATGAACATATTAACACTTTCATATTTCACTGGGGGTGCGGGATTTGCCGTAAATGATGCTACGATGCAACCTCTACTGTATATTATGGCCCTATGGTTATCCACGTATCTAAAAATTGCAATGGTCAGGGCAGAGAGAGAGAGAGAGAGAGAGAGGGAGAGAGAGAGAGAGAGAGTTGACGGTATGGAAGAAATACGGATAATAAGCAGGCTTGGGAACAACTGACAGAAGGAAAGTATAGGAATATATACCTAGCATTATATATATATACAGCCATCAGTACTTAACTGAAATAACTTAAATTGTAATGATACATAAAAGTAGATCAACGATGAACACTACAGCAGAAACATGGACCATGCTTATACAATCAAGGGCCTTATATGTTTTGGCGATGAAAAACCGTTGATGGTATTTGTTACATAAATCTATTTATATCTGATAAGAACAGATGTTACCTGGTGTTATTCGGCCTCCAGTAATGTATTCTTCCGTGATTAGTGCTGGTAAATGTTTTTTCATCTGTGAACACTACCCTGGACCAAAAATCTAGATCTTTGTCCACATTCTGGCGAGCGAAGGCTAGTCTGCCACCCCGGTGTTGGTCTGTCCGCAGCTCTCTCTTGGCAGGAATCCTTGATATGTGTGAAGAAGAAACACATTCAGTGAAGCTCCATAAAATTATTTTTATTTGGCAAGTATCAGTCTTTCTCATTTCCCCTAAACTGGATGTCCGATATGACAGGTTTTTAGGAGTATTACCTACTTTTGCAACAGAACACAGAAAAATTAAGGAAAAAATAATATATATATATATATATATATATATATATATATATATATCTATCTATCTCTCTCTCTCTATATATATATATATATATATATATATATATATATCTACCTATCTACCTATCTATCTATCTATATATATATATATATATATATATATATATATACGTTTGCTTTTAACGCTGTGGACAATTACGTTTATTTGCAAATACATAACTTTCTTGACCTTACCTATGGTGAATCCCTGCTTCGTGCAAACGGTTGCGTACGGTCTGCGAGGTCACATTTAGGTGGAGGGCTTCTCGAATGGCAACCGCGTTTGTGAAAGGGGCGACCTGAACAGCTCGTCGAATGTTCTCGTCGTCCTGGGGTGTTGTTAACCTGGGTCGGGGCCTCCTAACTGTAGAAAGATAACGATGATTGAACCTCGTATCACTAATCGCGAGGCCACTCTCCCAACATTTAGCTTATATCGAGATATCACTCTAAACCGCTTGGCATTCTTAATTTACTACCAGTGGGGAGGTTTGAGTGAACTGTTACACTTTCGAAGTTACCGTTAGTTATCCTTAATAATGAACAGACTTATGAACAACAGGATTAAGACCCATAGGTGACAAATGCTGAAAACTGTGTTGGACATATTTAACACAAAACAAACCGGTTTTCTACTTACCAAGATCAGTCAGATTCCCAGTTTCCTCGTGTCTCCTTATCCACTTCAAAACTGTTGTTCGGGAGACTGCCAACCGCCTTGCAATCACACAGGATGAAAATCCGAGGTCATGAAGGGCAACAATCTCTGCTCCCTTGGTTAGCTCAGTTTCTCGTCTATTCATGATGAAATGCTGAGGGAACTGACAGACCTACACAGCAGAAATGTAGAGAACACCTCGGACCTCGGTGTAACCAGTCATTAAGTACTGGGATTGCTAGTCAGAAAAACTGATTCTCGAACCCGACTTCGATTAGTGTCTCAGAAGAATCATGATTTCCACTCTTCCACCTCATCCTGCATTAATACTAATAAATTTTAATTCATTAACTGTTACTTGGGGATATTATTAGTGATATATTATTACCGAGAATTTAACGACTTAGATTCAATGGCTCTGCAATACTGTATAAATTATCATGTTTCAAACAGTAAACATTTTGTGTGAGAGATTGCTCTTCTTCATGTCAGGTTTATTTAATGACAAATGATGAAAATCAGAACACTATCATTAATCACAAATATGTATTTCTGGGAGTGTGACAGGGCACCTCCCGCTACTGGTCTACCACTGAACACATGATTACCTATCAGCATAGAGCGATAACTTTGTATGCCTACCGTTAAACTATTACCTACAGTGCAATAAATATTCTTTTAATGGCAAACGATATCCGTTATGTGAAATGACATGACTTTATCTTGACAAGGTATGCAATTTTACATACATTTATACAACAGACACAAAACAGAGAGAGAGGAGAGAGAGATGAGGTGCGCAAGCAGAGCTGCTTGTAGTCAGTAATGAGTAATGAAATATGCAGTGGTTACTGTCCAGGCGTCGTGTGCCTACAAAAATGAATGAAAAAAATAATTATTCGGGGAAAACATACTGAATTCCATGTTACAGTTGCATTATAACAAGTGACTCTCCTTGTCAGCGCTGCCATTCCTCGTTCCAAGTTCTACCCCCCCCTCCCCCAAACCTCCACCCCTCCCTCCCACACACTGCGCTGTTGCCACATTCACCATGCCGGGCGAGAGGGTGGTCCAGGCGGAACTTTGGTAGAAGCAGATAAGAAAATACAGAAATGGTTCAATACAGAATGTAAAAAATCAAAAGAAAGAAATTTGTTGTGGCATATAATAATTACAAACAGGCAAGAAACGATTATACAAGAATAAGGAGGGAAGCCCAAAAACAGTTTCAGGAGGATATAAAGTAGTGATCAACCAAGGCTATTTTACAGCTACATCAGAAGCAAAACCAAAGTAAAAGATATAATACAATCCATTACGGACGAGGGAATCACCTATAAACAAGAGAAAGATATTTGTAAAGCGTTAAATAAGAATTTCCAATTAGTTTTTACAGAAAAATAATTTGAGAGGGCTATGTGGAACATGCATGTCCACACATACTACCACATATACAAATAGCAGAAAAAGTAATACAGGAGGAGTTCATTAAATTAGATAGGAAAAGCAAGTGTTCCTGATGAAATTTCATATTGGGTACTATGAGAATGTGCAAAGGAGTTAAGTAAACCATTATTTTTAATTTTCAAGAAATCCTTAAGATAAACTACCTGATTTTTGAAAAAAATCAAATATTGTCCCCTTATTCAAGAAAGGGAATGGACAAAATCCACTCAACTACCGACCAGTATCACTGACCAGTGTTGTAAGGAAGGTATTAGAAAAGCTTATAAGAAAAGCTTGGGTAAATCATCTAGAAGAACACTATGATAACAGAAAGACAGTTTGGTTTCAGAAAAGGAAAATCATGTGTTGAGCTACTACGGCAGAGTAACAGACACAATACAGGAAAGAGAAGGATGGGTGGACAGTATCTATTTAGATTTCAAGAAAGCATTTGACACAGTACCACACCAAAGACTTTTATGGAAACTGTACCATCAAGAAGGAATTCGAGGCAAACTGTTTTGTTGGACTTTCTCATAAAAAGAGAAATGAGAACAGTACTAAGAGGAAACTAATCATGGAGTACCACAGGGTTCAGTGCTGGCACCAATCATATTTTTAGTGTATATAAATGATATAAACTAACACTGGAAATGACAGCTATCTGAATATGTTTGCAGATGATGCAAAAATACAAAGGAGAATTACTAACAGACTCTTGTAAAGAGCTACAAGAAGAATTAAATAAATTTCATGAATGGAGTAATACATGGCAAATGGAATTCAGTGTGGGCAAGTGTCATGTAATCAAGTTCGGTAAAAGTGGAAAATGAAATAAAACCCCACACACATCAGAGAGAAGGACCTAGGTGTGATTATCAATAACAGACTATCTCCGGCTGACCACATCAGCGAGAAGGTACGGAACATGTATACACTGCAAGCAAATAAAAGAATAGCATTCACATACATAAATGAAGACATGCTACGAAGGATAAAAACATCATTCATTAGACCAACCCTGGAGTATGCATCAATAGTCTGGAGTCATCTAAAAAAAACGCAGACAAGATTGAAAAAGTTCAAAGGGCCACTACAAGATGGATACCAAGCTTAAGGGACCTAAGCTACGAAGAAAGACTAAATAAACTGAATCTACCAACACTACAGGAAAGAAGGAAAAGAGGTGACATAATAATGCTATATAAATGCATATCAGGGAAGGAGGAAATAGTCATAAATGATTACTTAACATATGATGACACTGCAAAAAACTGCATAAGAAGAGAGGTGATAAAGACGTAAGGAAATTCAGTTTCCCAAACAGAGCAATTGATCAATGGAATGCACTAAAACAATTCACAAATTTAAGGATATGTATGATTAATATGGTTTAAGACACGGGACAGTACGAGCTTGACTCATTCCTGTAAAGATACAATTAGGTAAGAACACACACACACACACACACACACACACACACACACACACACACACACACACACACACACACACACACACACACACAAACACACACACACACACACTGATCCGACTCAGGTTGATAAGTCGTGCCCTGCTTCATCTCTCGTATCCATGAGTGCGACGGTGCCAAGTGTCCGGTTTGGCTGGGAGACGGTGGATACTTACACTTGGCTGAAGCTGTACAGTCAAGCGTACTAATTTCTGCTCAGGGGTTACCCCTTCCTTTCCCCCTCTACCCTGGACAGAGGGAAGGGGGGAATCGCGAACAAGGCTACCCCGCCTTCGGCCCCCAACTCCCCCATCCTCCACCTCCAGTTGCCAGTTACTGATTAGACCCAAATTTTCTCATGTCCTGTGCAGTTTTTAAGCCCAGCTACCCAATGTGAAGTGGAATGGTCATTCTAATAAAAATTACGAATATTGGTCTGGTGTTCTCTATTTGAACTTGGCACATAATGAGAAATACAATTATATATATATATATAAAAAATTAGCTCTCCATACATCTGATCTGTGTGTGATAAATGTCGCCTGCACACGATATACGAAGGAGCAGTGGCGGTATAACTGACTGCTGATCAGGCCTAAGGTGGGGGAGGGGAGGGGTGAGAGGCGAGACTTAAGACAAAGAACGAGAGAGAAGGGGGAGAGAAGCAAAGAGAAAGTTATATAAATATAAAAAGAATGAGTGAGAAAAGTAAATTCAGAGAGAGAGAGAGAGAGAGCTGGGGGAATTGAAAAGGTAAGCACTGGAACCCAGAACTGTGCAGCGGACGACACTGGATTACAATGATGGTGAATATTTTCAATTTGAGAATGCGGTTCAATACGGTAATAATTTATTCTAAAAATATAGTCCAAATCTTAGCCGTTGAAAGCGTGTGCGACGACAGTTTTGTCATGTTTACAGGACATGAGAAAATTTGCGTCTAATCAGTAACTGGCAGTTGGAGGTGGAGGGTGGGGGAATTGGGGGCAGAAGGCGGGGTAACCCCTGAGCAGAAATTAGTACGCGTGACTGTACATGTTTTCTTGAAGTGACAATTCACTTCATATTTCTTCAGTTGAAGTAATAAAACGTTCACACTCACTGACGTACGTAATGTGACGGTTAGATAAGGGGAGGCTTAGAGTTGCCAGATGCTTTGGTGAGAAAAAGGAAAGATATGCAATCAAATTCTTTGTATTACCAAGATATCGGGTCTAATCACGGCAGTTACACAAATATATATTTAATTTCATTAATTTAAATTTCGAAGGGTGTAGCTACGTGATATTGTAATTTTTATGCAAAAATATTGGGAGGGCCCAAGCATACACAGGCCCCCCCCCGGTTCCTACGCCTACGGGGCGTTGGTATAAGAAACGAAAATGGGGTGCGATTTGGAAATTTTTGGTTGGCAAACGACCTTATGATTGGTGGAACCATCTTTGATCATAGAAAAATACATAAAACTACTTGGATTTCACCATCTGGTAAATATTGTAATCAAATTGACCACATTACAATTAGCAGAAGGCATAGGAGTTACTTGCAAGACGTTTGCGTAAGGAGGGGGGCAGATATACGTAGTGATCATCAACTTCTTGTCAAAGATTAAAATAAAACTTAAGAGAAATGTTAATGGTAATTGTACAGATAATAAATATGATTTTGATGAGCTGAGAAATGATGAGAAGTTTCGGTGGGAATGTAGGAACAGGTTTCTGGTCCTGCAGACTTTGATGGAATCTGAAGACAATGATGATAATGAAATGCGGAGAGATAGAGGTTTTGCATGAGAGTGCTAAGGTTACTACTAAGAGAAAGGGAAAAGCGAGAAGGAAAAACTGGATATCAGATGAAACATGGAATGCAATTCAGAAAAGGAAAGAGCCGAAGTTAAGAAGTGAAGAACATGCTGATGTCCAGGTAGTTCAAGTAATTAGAGCAAAGTACTGGAGAATACATTCCGAAGTAAAAAGACTCATTAGACGTGATAGGAGGAGGCTGAGTGATGAACAGGCAAAAGAGACAGAAATTAAAAAATGACGGTCAGTGCACAAGAGCAGCGTATCAGGCTATAAAGGAGTTAACTGGGACTGAAAAGAGAAGGATGGAAATACCTATACGAGATAGAAATGTGTGGAAATTGGAGGGGATGATTTTGACATCTGTAGTTGCATAAGTTTTTTCCAAAATTTTGAACAGAATAGTAATTGATAAAATTTTAAGAGAACAAGCAGGATTTAGAAAGGGTAGAGGTTGTAATGATCAAATTTTTATTGTAAGGCATCTAATGCAACAAGCTAATAAGATGAAAATGCCACAGTATGTGTTTCTTTTATTTTGAAAAGGGGTTTGGTAGTTTCACGTGGAGCTATGTTGAAATTATGAGATTCTATGGTATACCAGAAAAGTTTTTAAATATTATTAGAAGCCTGCATGAAGGTACATTTTGTAAGGTAATGGTGGGTGATTCTTTGAGTAATCCATTTGAAGTAAGGTCAGGAGTAGGGTTGTCACCCGCCCCTTAAAATACGGATTCGTTCCGTATTGGAGAGTGAGATTGTTCGTTTCGTTCTGAACCAACACGAACGACATATGTTCTGTATTTTGGGTGTTTGAATGGTCAAGAAGATCAATATCAGTATTTTAAAATTAAAGAGCTCATTTTTCAGTCAACAATATAATCAGACTGCAAAAGTATGCCTTTATCATTACAATAAATATTGTCAATCAATCAGGGTTGTTCTTTGGTAAGTGTGAAGTACGCGACGAAATATAGGCGACGAGAGATCCGTCGCGTGTCGACTCGACCGTCGTACCCTCCCTCGACTCCAGACTCCAGTAACCCTAACCTTCGAACAGAGTTGTGCTGACTTTCCCACAACTATAGAATAAGTTTAAAGGCTTCTTGCTGCAGTAAGGGCCAACAAAAAGTATTCATGTTAAGAAAAAAAAATAGTGAATGGCTGGTATTCATAATTTGTTTTCCTGATTCGTTCAGAAAGTTCCATTTTTCGTAGGATATGGATCTGTTTTTTAGAAGTAATAGAAACAAAAATTGTGCAAAATCTTACTCAATGACAGCTTAAATGTGTTCATTAGCCGTATTTTTATGTAGCTAACGTAATTTCTCAGATTTAAATGTTAAATTACTACCTGCAAAATTTCATTCAAAAGTTGTTTTCTCGATTGCTGGAGCACACTTCCTATAGTGTTCCTCCTCGTAACATAGGGTTTGGGTGGAGTCACCCCCTCCCTACACTATTGCCATGTTTCCTAACCCTACGATGTATAACGCCTGTGGTTTGTGTAGTAGGAATGATACATAAACATAACTCATACTAATATAACTGTAATGAAAGTGCTGACATGTATCAAGGAAGAATAAAACTATTCTGCATACTATATTATACGATAATAGAGAAACGTGGCATAAAAATTTGGCAGTGTTGCTCTAAAAATATTCTAATTATTATTTACTTCCCCAACACTTCTAACATTGCTAATTAATTTAGCAAGTATAATTGCAAGAAAATTTGAAGGGATAAAAGTGGGAAGAGGCGATCCTTTCATAATTAAAATAAATATATCAAACAGCTCTGGGGTGGCAGCACTCACGCGACACGTGTTTGTGTGTACGCTGTGGGAGGTCACCAACCCCCTACAGGATTTAGGCCTATTGGGGAAACCTCTATAAAAAAAACGCGCCGTGACTTTTACCTCAAGGGTGGTGCGGAAATAAAGTCAAAATTATAATCCATACATAAAAATGGAAGTAAAAAACCATGGATGACACATAACAAAATCTAGCGAGAGAGAGAGAGAGAGAGAGAGAGAGAGAGAGAGAGAAATAATAATAATAATAATAATAATAATAAAACTTTATTTCCACTAAACAGTGGGTATTCTTATACATTATACAGTAGTACAGCATACAGTATGAAAGTTCTATACACAATATAATACAAGTTGATACATATGGTGGAGAATAGTGACAGAGAGGTAAATGGTTTAAAAGGTGTGGGGACACTTAGGTTAAAAATAGATCAATTAAGGGATTTAGGAACGAAGGCAGTGGGAAGGATTAAGACAGATGGGATTGTAAGATTAGGGAGTTTGAGCAATAGGGTAGAATGTATGCTCTCAATAAAAGTATAGCAATTATCAACGGCTAATTATTATACAGGTGTTGATGGTGGGGGTCTATATTTATAGGAGGTGTTGGTGGTGGAGGTATAGCGGGTGTTGTTGATGGGGGTGTTGTTGGGGGTAGGGGTATAGGGGGTGTTGGTGGCAGGGGTATAGGGGGTATTAGAAAAACGGAGATCACAAGAGGGAAACAGTGTCAAGGTCATCGCTGATGGAGAGGTCAGCTCGGAAACGTGGCAACAGTGCAGGGAGGGGGTGACTCCACCAAAACCCTACGTTTCGATCTGTCAGACTATAGAGGAGTGATGAGGCAGCTGCTCCGTGACATGTAAAAATCGCAGGTGCTTGTCAAAATATTTACTGATCATAATAGTGAAAGGATAATTAGAATAAGGGAGTCTTTCTTGAAAAGACGTACAAGATGTCATTAGTCAAATCCCAGAACAGTGATCTGTATTGAAAATGCTTTCCAATTTTTTTTTATTAACCAAGCCAAATGAGCCCCCTACCCCCACTGACATGAGACAGTGCAGATATGCTACATTTTATAGAAGTGATTACCAGAAAGTTGAGCATAAACAATTTCAGTGAACATGACAACCACATTATACCCCGTGTGGGAAAAGCTCCTTGGGAGTAAGTGATTAGAGATAATGTCCATATTAACACATGACTGCCATACCACACAATGGGCTCCAGGCTTTGCGGCAATTCACGGAACGATTTGTAATCTACTTGTTCTTGCCCATCAGTTCCCTAGCTCGCGGAGTAGACTCGACCTGGCCGTCTGAAATGCAGAAGGCTGTCAGTAATCGTCAACTGCACTGAAAGTTTTCGATAACAACGAGGTGAAACTAAGAAAAAATAATTCATTCCATACGACATAGTAGGTTTGAAGTTTTACCAGATAATTACTTGTATGGCATACCTTGAAGATAACGTGATTAAAACTGGAAAGTCTGTTAACTGTTTGGAACAGGATACATCTGTAAGTTAATTGCTTGCTCTCCAAGTATTGAAAGGAAAAAAAAAAATCTTTGCCAATAGTTTCCTGATGGGAAGAATGGTCTTAAACGAATGGCATTCTGTCACCAGTGAAAAATGTGAGAAACTCATGGAATGCTTCATGAGTGATTAGACACTATTTCATGTAGTAATGGTTTGTCTGTACATAACCTGGGTAGTATTTCTTGACAACCTAAAAATTCTTTGACACTAAACAAATAATGGTACAGTAAACGCTTCCCTTACCATACTCCCTAGATCGGATATAGGATTTAATGAACACTCTGAGGTCTCCAGAAAAACAGTCGTACAGTTGCGGACATATCAAACAGAAACACCCCATCCACCAGCGAAGTGGTCTACTGCTCTCCGCATCTGGTAACACTGATAGGTGTGGAACATCACCAGGCTTCGTTCAGTGTCTAGGACGAACTGAACGCGGTGATCATTGCCGCTGTGTGCAATTATTGGTGGTAATATGATTAAGCAATGTTGGCATGTCATCATTTTGGTATTTTTTTAAAAAGGTCACACAATACACCCTCTACATAATGACAGTTATTATGAATGACACGGATTTCATGAGTGCTTTAGTTTCGAGTCATGAACCATACAACAGTCAACAATTATTCATCATATAAGTCATAGTTATCAGCTTCCCCACAATTATCAATGAAAAAATGATCGTGGAGCCCATCCTCCCCACCATGAACCTGACATTGGTAGACCTTTGAAATAGAAGCAAATTCCTTACCTACAGGAGGTGGCGTCACGGGAGGCGGCAGGGTGGGGGAACCTGGAGACAGAAGGTGGAAGGTGGGTGAGGCAGCAGGCAATAGCTGTCGAACTGGGGGCAAGATGAGAGGGGTGATGGGGTAGGGGACAGAGTACTTTGGTTGACGACAGGAGCTACAATGGAAGTAGATTACAAGTTGATGACTGGACCAAATCATTCTCTCATGGAAAATATGAAATAGACCATGAAACATTATGTTGACGTTGCCACGTGTTGCAGTTGACCATCATGGTTTGTAACAATTCATGACACACTTTCCACTGGGTGGTTCAGTACCCTTGTATTATGAGTATGGTGACTATCTGTTAATATGCAGATAATTATGACACGTTCCTACAGTTTGTCAGATGTTACAGCTGTTGTCATAATGGTTGCTAATTACGCTTGTAGCCTAACGTAGTATCATCATGGACGACTGATATTGCAAACAGATTAGGGATAGACATATGTAGATTTTTCTTTTATCACCACTAAATATGAACAGTCTGACAGTAATGATGGTCCCTGTGGTTCTCATTACTAGCTGTATGGCACCGATGTAAATTAAAGGTGGATTTACTTAACCCAGGTTTATGTAATCTTTTTCTTTATGCCGTGTTAGGCTGTTGATTTTACACACTGCCTGTGGTTAGTAGTTATATATAAGTTCATACTGAGCAACTGTCGTATGCCCCAAGCATTCCATCACAAACTCTCGAGCCAGTAATGGTGGAACAAAGTTGTACTGTCAAGAGTTACCCAGTCTGAGCAAGTGAATATCACGTCAAGTATGCCATTAGTTACAGAAACCGCCTGTATTAAATGCAGACATTTTATCTACAGTGTGTTTTGTTATGCTAAACAACCGAGTAGCGTTCACGATGTATGAAACTGACAGGATAAAAATAAATACGAGGACCATTGCCCTGTTCACGGAGAGCAACTACTGAGGCACCCATCTCAGCATAGTCTGAATATGGAGCTGTTTTCCTGGCTGAGTAACGATGTATATTGTAATCCATTAAAAAGACAGGTGAATCACTGTCGGTGACATATAAACATGTGATCCGCTGTTCGTGGTGTAGCAGTCATTACGGCCATCTCCCATGTCTGAGTGGACGCAGTTGTCGGAAAGAGGGGGGGGGGACAGTCAAAAGGATACTGAGGTTGTGAACCAGATAGCTTACCAGTTACACAACTTTCATACCACGATTTACTCTATCAGTATAGAGTTAACAGTGATCCGACATAATGATGCCCCCCCCCCCGTCAAGTAAAATAACGTTTTCATTTACATCAGTCCCATACAGTTATTGACAAGAACCATCAGCACGAATCACTTTTAACTATTATTTATTGTGGTAAGAGAAAACATCTCACCCCTCTCCTCTGCTTTCGATATCAGTCGTCGGCCATGATGTTACTACGTAAACGCAACAAGAATAGCTCCCAATCGCTTTGACAACAGGTGTGACAGACAAACATTGTTGGGACGTTTCATATATCACTATGTGGGGAAATAGTCGTCACCATACACTAATAATGTAGGGGTTGTGTAATGTGCCAACGCGTGGGGAGTAGGTCGCCCTAGTGACGATATAACAAAACATTCTGGTAGACTGTGTAACGTGTCAAAGTCTGCATAACGTTTAACGGCCTATCAAATTCCATAATTAACATTAAATTAAAACTGATTTGGCACCATGTCACCAGCGTATCATTTATTCATCCCATTCTAGCTTCCAGCCACAGTCCACTCTTCCCTACCCCATCACTCCTATAGAGCCCCTCCTCCCACTGTCAGGACTCCATATTATAATTACAAATCATAATAGATAAATAGACATAGAAGCAGGAAGTCAGATGATGAGAAGGTATTGTGTCTGCGAGAATCGAGCAATGCTAAACATGCTTACACACTCTTAACTCAAGGAATGCTTTATAGGCACACGACAGCGCCTCGTGACCATACACACACATACACACATACACACAGATTTGTAGAACTTTCCAACCAGTGTAACACACGTGACACGACCCCTGCTACACCAGAATTTAGGAAGCAGAGCTCAGAAGGAGACAGGCCATAGAACCGGCAGGTAGTAGGGAGAACGAGCCTAGCAACATGGGCGAGAGGGAAGAGAGGGAGAGAGAGAGAGAGAGAGAGAGAGAGCGAGACAGGGAGGTAGCAGGCGGGACTCTACTTATACTTCACTCGTGTGAGACTTTGTTCATATTTCCAAGACATAAAAATAGTCCCATACCTTTCCTGTCATTGCATGACAAATGGGAACGAATATTATCTACTTACAAAACTACTCATAACCGCTCGTTCCACAAGTCTAATATATATATAACTGAACTACAAAACTTCACTATGTTACAAAGTCTTTGCTTCTGTGCTTACACCCTGCCTAGGCAAACTCTTTCGCCTTTGTCAACTTGTACGTTTCCTTCTTGCTGGAAGTTTGCTCTCATTCAGCCAATCCCAAAGAAGGGTGACCACTCCCAACCCTCCAACTATCGTCCAATTGCTTTAATGTCCTGTATTTCAAAAGTTTTCGAGTCAATTCTTAATAGAAAAATTTTAAGGCATCTTTCCTATTACAACCCTCTTTCCGATCGTCAGTATGGGTTCCGTCAGGGACGCTCCACTGGCGATCTTCTCACCTACCTTTCAGACTCCTGGTCATCCTCCTTTCGGGACTTTGGCGAAAGCTTTGCCATTGCACTTGACATCTCAAAGGCTTTCGATTGAGTCTGGCATAAATCTTTAATTTCCAAACTGCCCACCCTACGGTTTCTATCCTTCTATCTGTGCCTTCATCGCTAGTTTCCTTTCTGGTCGTTCTATAGCCGCTGTTGTAGACGGCCATCGTTCTTCTCCTAGATCTATCAACAGTGGTGTTCCTCAGGGCTCTGTCCTATCACCAACTCTCTTCCTTTTATTCATCAATGATCTTCTAAGCTGTACAGTCGCCAAAATTTCCACCTGGGCCACCCAGTCGCGAGAGGAGGGTAACGGGTGCTGGCAACAATGCATGTTTGTTCGTGTGTACATGCTCGACGAAAGGCCAGGTCGTCAACTCTCTAGTGAACCTCAGCCAAAGCCTGAGTTCATCCCATAGATGGCGGGTATAATTTGATATAATAATCGGTATATGTTATAGATTGAATCACAACTCTCCACAAGACAGTAGTAGACATGGAAAACAATAGCGTGGTGAAATCATTTTGAATAATGAGTATATATCTTAGAAACATTGCTAGATTTAAGGAATACTACATCGTGAAAAGAAGTATTTAACGGAATTATATAATATGGGCAGGAAAATTATTTACAGGCATGTGTAAGAATGTGATATGGCACTATCATATACGATGGTAACTGTTAAATAATACACGGTTGCTACCTACTTTATTGTGACCACGTCACTAGCAAATATAATGACTTCATTATTTCAGCAAACTTGGTTCTGAAAGTGATCCCTGCTATATCAAATCATAGCAATGGTTCCCTATGATTGCTATAGTTGTTTGCTGTGTATTAGTGCTGACAAAATATAAAACACTACAAATGTTCGAGAACTGTGATTTCATTTCCTCCTCTGAAATAATGAAATAAAAAATTACATGGATAGCTGCTATATTATACAATTATGGTGTGAAAAGTAATTTAATTAAACCAAACAAATAACTGAAATTAATTTATCAGGGCTGGAAAACTGGGCAATTCTCGGTCTTACAGTCTGTATTTTTAATTTTATACTGTAGCTAGCCATCTTCTTGGAGTAATAAGAGTGAGAGACACATTTAAATAATCATGGTATAGAGGTGTTGATCATCTTAAGTCCTGGTCACACGACGGTTCTTTTCCCCCTGTGTAGTAAAGAAATTATAGCCGACAGAAACGTAGATACCGGTGTCTTACAGTTCGTTTTACAGTTCGCCAGTCCTGGGCTGTTCTCGGTTAAACCTAACGAAATAACATTCTTGATCCATGACATGATTAGATAAGGTAAGTTATTAATCGTTACAGGATTAGATAAGGAATTAATCGTTACAGGACTGTTCATTGGACGGATAATAATTCAAACTAATTAGCAAAGATAGAAATTGATGATACTGGAGTTCGAATGGTTCGTTGAGGCAGAATGCAACCTCTAGTCAGCCAGTCATGAGCCGACCGAAGTGACGTATCCACTCCAGAGATTTCAGTTGCCATTAACCTTACAAACCTTACAATGAACAGGCAACAAGCGGCATTAAGTAAGCGAGCACAGATCGTCGCCCTACACGAGATGGGTCTCTCTACCCGAGTTATAGCTCAAAGGCTTGCAGTGTCCCGCACAACAGTACTGAAATGGATACATAGACATGAGGAAACTGGGAATTTGAACGATCTTGGTGAGTATATGCGCTTTTCGTATATCGTATGCATTTAGAGGTTGTTACGAAAAAAAAATAGGTATTATGAAAATAAATGAAATATGGTCCTTTTAATGATACTTGATTTTAGTGATACATCAGTTTGTTGCTGCAAATATATATATATATATATATATATATATATATATATATATATATATATATATATATATATATATATATATATATATATATATATATATATATATATATATATATATATATATATATATATATATATATATATAATGAATTAGATACAGGAAATACACTTAGTGTATTTAATTAGTATGAAATCATTACTGCGTGTCCCACACATAGTGATGGGAAAGACATTTCTCTTTCTTTTTAAGGTTACGTTTGGCCAATGCTTTCAGAGAGAAGGACCCGGACACGGCTAACGACCTTTGAAGATGACGAGAACATCCGACAGGCGGTGCAGGATGACCCATTCACTAACGCTGTAGCGATTCGGGAACGCCTTCAACTAAATGTGACGCCGCAAACTGTGCTAAACCGTTTGAAAGAAGCAGGTGTTCGTCATAGAATTCCTGCAAAAAAAGAATTACTAAATGACCAACACAGAACAGGAAGATTAGTCTTCGCCCGTCAGTATGTAGCAGATTTGAAATATTGGTCACGAGTCGTATTCTGTGATGAGAAGACCTTTAACAGCACCAACCACGGTGTTATTCACAACTGGAGACCTAATACCACAAGGTAAACAATAGGAATCATAGGAGGATCACAGACGTTCATTAGACCCTAACAAGAAACCGCTTTGACCCCAGGATTTAACGTAATTTTCCAACGTAACTTAACAACAGTGACTGGCTCCCTATAAACAGTTGATTCCCTAAGGAAACTGGTAATAGTTTTATTAATATTCCGTTTGTTATAAACCAACATTCCAATATATTTTTACACAATATCTCTAGGTAACCATTTGCAGAAACATCTTTTACCCACATTTAAACAGGCTTACAACCATTTTCTTTTATATCTTTTATATCTTTATATCTGGAGTCTAAGTGTTAGTGTGTGTTTATTTATTTATTTATTTTTTTTGGGGGTGACTTTTTGGTAGATTCAACGGTTAGTGCCGTGCTCAGGGAGGAAAATGTGTTTAGTGTAAACTATGGCTAGAAATGAAGCGCACGAAGCACTCGCCTCATTCCCCACAGAATATGCATGAATTGTAAATATGTATCACCACAAAGTAATAGATTGATGCTGTGACAGGTTAAATTATGATGATACATTGGTATATTCTTTATTCAGGAGATACGACAGGCAGAATATTTATGAGGAGGCCTAGAGTAGACACGTCACTGTGAACGTGTGGGGCTGGATTTGCATCCACGGCATGGGTGACGTCGTGAGGATCGATGGACGATTCACTGCTGCCAAATATGTCGATATTTTGGAGAATTTCTTCCTTCCGTCCTTTCAGCGGCACAATTATCCATTCCCTCCAGGCCCTGTCATTTTCGTTCAGGACCGCTGTCCAATGCATACAGCTCGCATTGTTCAGGAATGGTTCAGAGGTAGACAGAACCTTGAATTGTTAAACTGGCCACCTAAGGGGGCGGACATGAACCCTATTGAGAATATCTGGGCCAATATGGTAAATACCTGGGAGCCAGAGATGGAGCGGACGCAAGATGCACTAATGGCTCATACACATGCCCAGTGGGAAATGCTCCGTAACAAGCCTCACCTCGTTCGGAACCATGTTGCCTCCATGCCTGACAGGCTGCAGGCAGTGATAGGCAAGGAAGGCGGATGGACGGCATATTAGGAAGTGTTAATGTAAAGCACTGAGTGTAAATATTTGGGTTCAGGGTAGTAGTTTCTAATATAAGTGTAGAGATAATTTCTTACTCCATGTGTTCATGTTCAGCTTTACCATATACAGGGTTATGTTTTTTTTCGTAGGTTAAGAAATCCCCAAGAGCAGGAAACTATAGTATCCTAATAAAGTTATTAGTGTAAATTATATGTATATCAATGACAATCCTTTCGTTTACAATAGAAAACCTAAGCCATTTATCACTTAATAATTTATATTACATGTGTGGAACAGTACTAAGGGCGACGTGGTGGTTAACGCATCCGCCAGACGATCTGTGTGACGTGGTTCCACCCTCGTCAAGAGAGATAGGTTCCACCAGGCCCTTATCTTATGACTAATAACACCCAGTCGGCAACAAACTTCACATATCCTCGCACCCCGGGGCCTCAGTAACGGTTGCTAAAGCGCCTAGGTTCATGAGAAAAAAAAAAAAAGTTCCACCCCGTGATGATAATTAATTTGTCGTTATGTTTTATTTACCAGTCACATAAGTAATGTCACAGGCAATGGTGATTATAAAATGTCCCACAAATCCTGAATCAAAGCAATTATGCTTAGTAATGACGGTTAGCTTTTGTTTACTGTGTTGGAAAGGTGGTGTCTTCTTGCTATACTTTCAGATAATACTGTTCTGTGAATAATCGATGAGAGTGCAAATGTGACCTGAAACATAAGCGGCACTGCTCTCAATCAGTTTTTCTTGTAATAACTACGTAATTCTGTCATTCGTTTGGTGACTGGCTTATAATGGTGTGCTGTAATGATCATAGTCATATTGCATTTAAGGTAAGTCATTACCATAGCTGATATAATAACGACATTCAACAACAGTATGTATAAACTCTACTTGTTGAGGTGCCAGTATACTAACATCCAACCTCTTAGTGATGCACCACATAACACATAAAAACACTAAAGTACTACCAACATGGATAAAAGAAATTATAAACAGTGTCTGATCATCATAATGCATATTAATCGGTCATTCATGATGTGAATACGGCAAGTAATCATACTTATGACTGGAGGTAGAGGGTAGGTAAATGTATTCCCGTTCAACATATACTGATAATGGTATCAAGTGATAATCATATTAAATGGAATTACTGATATAAGGAGTGAGAATGAGAGACTTTGAGCGAATCTAGTGTATAGTGCAATAGCATGTTATGGTGACAATGATAAAACATAAATTAATACTTGTATCATTGTTAAGAATACATATATTGGGTAGAATGGTAGTGGCACTCAAGGCCTTGTACGATAACCGTTATCACTGGTGGTATGAAATACGTAACCTCTCTCCTCCCCCGTCCGGCGCCGACCCTAGCATTTATTATGCCAACATCCCTCACCGACTCGACCAGTTACAGGGAACCGGTCGCTTGTAATTGTAGCGTGCCAAATGTTGCACTGACCAAGGGAAAATGAGTATATTATTAGTAGTATACCAGTATATATTGATATAATTAAGGTGACCAGATTTATTGAAGCAAAAATCGGGTCGCTGTCACGTATATATATATATATATATATATATATATATATATATTGTTACATAGCCTATGATTTCATCATCCTTTGTGTAATTTTAACGCACAGTATGCTGCATGTTTGATCACGAGCGTGTTCTGCCTCAGTTCCCCCCTTCTACCGTTATAGTAGAGTAAGTCGACATCTCTGTTATACTTTGCGGGATTGTCATCTCTTTGTCCCCATGGCTTCATTTGCGCGTCCTCATTACAAGTTGTATCAAGCTCTGCTGGCCCCTATATAATGAGCTCAGTCTCTGCATCATTGCCACTTAGATCTGCTCCTCATTTTGTTCACATCTCTGTCCTCCCCTGTACAGATATTATTATTGTGAGTGCTCAAGAAGTCTCCAACCATCTAGCAGCTGTGTGTAATTTGAGTATAACTGTTGTATTTTTCTTGTACTGTATAGCATAAGTTTAATTTGTAGGCCTGGTGAAGTTTTTGTAATTCATGTGGGGTTCTTTATCAGTCATTTTTTATAATAGTTTGTATCTGTAATTATTTATCTGGCATTCACTGAGTATTATCTGGTATCTCATTTTATCAAGGCTGACTTAGATAAATTTACTCTTGCTAATTTCGTGTTAATAGAGGCTATTGCAGTTAACCATATATTTAACCTGTTTATTTGCCATTACATTATCCTTATGAGTTCTGAATGTTTTGTTGTTAGTTTGTGCGTTAAACTTTAACTTGTAATTTTACCTAACTCTTTTGTTTTGAACCTGGAACTTTACGGGACAGTAGTGACTCTTCGTATTCTCACTTAAAGTGTACGTTATCTTTCTCTGTTCCGTAACAATATATATATATATATATATATATATATATATATATATATATTTATATATATATATATATATATATTTATTTATTTATTGAGTGAGTGAGTGAGTGAGTCAGTGATTTATGCAAGTGACGCCGACTGCTGCTGCTCTCCACCTTACCCTGAGGCTGCTATTCAAACACGAACGTCGCAAGACAAACGAACTCCAAATATACGGTAAGGTAAAGTAAATGGGCCGACTAAAGTCACCAGTTTGTTAGTATTACAGATTGTGTATTAACAATTTGGTATTTCTTTTGTTTTGGATTATGCATAATTTTACTAAATCGTCATCAATTAATCTGTCTACTGCCAGTCGCCTTCATCCCTACCATAAGGGATTAATAAATTCCATAAATAAGGAAACTGAATAAATTTCATAATTGAATTTCATGTTCTATCAAATGTAAGAGCAATTTTCTTAAAGCGGCAAAGATAAGATAATTGGCAAAAATAGGGGGACATTTCACAATTAAAAAGGCGGGACAGACGTAAAAAAAAGCGGGACTGTCCGCCTAAAAGCAGGACTCTCCTCACCTTAATCTATTTATCTATCTATCTATAGCCCGACGCCCTAATCCCACAAAGTGTGGCCACAGCCAAAGAGCCTCCAAGTCGCTCTGTCACCCACCATTTGACTACCCTCCCCCCCAGCTCACTCCCCCCTCCCTCATATATACCTTTCAACTCCATCCTTCCACCATTTCCTCGGTCTTCCCCTCCCTCTCCCCCTCTCCACCTCACCCACATACTCTTCTAGTCAGTTTCTCGTTTTCCATTCTCTCCACATGTCCAAACCACCTCAGTATATTTCTCACGATGTTACATTACTGTATTATAAACATAGTCATAATTTTTTGGCCTTGGTCAGCGTGACCTGAAGCAGACAATATTTCATTGCGACTGGTTTCCTGCAACTGGATGAGACGGTGGGAGAGCTGCCTTACTCCTGAAACATTTTTATCCCCAACAAACTCCGTACCCCGCCATCTATGGGATGAACTCTGAGGTTTACTACGGATGAAGAGAGTTGACGATCTGGCCTTTCGTCGAGCATGTACACACGAACAAACATACATTGTTGCCAGCACCCGTTACCCTCCTCTCGCGACTGGGTGGCCCAGGTGGAAATTTTGGCGACTGTACATCTAACCCTATCCACTCATACGCTGATGACTCCACCCTTCACCTTTCCATTCGGTTCCCGCAACGCCCTTCTCAACAGTTACTTCAACAAACAAGGGATGAGGCTATGGCACACATAATGTCTGACTTGGCTCATATCTCTGACTGGGGTAAAAATAATATGGTTGTCTTTAATGCATCTAAGACTCAGTTCTTACACCTATCAACCCGACAAAATCTTCCCCAGGTATACCCACTAATGTTTAATAATATTCAGCTTAATCCTGCATCATCCTTGAACATGCTTGGGGTTTCATTTACTCGGGACTTATCTTGGAAAAATCATATTGCATCTCTTGTAAAATCTGCTTCCAAGAGATTGGGTGTGCTAAGCCGACTCCGCTCTTTCTTTACCCCTGCACAATTGTTGACTCTATACAGGGGTTTTATCCGCCCCTGTGTGGAGTACAACTCTCATGTGTGGGGAGGCTCCCCACATACAGCTCTTCTCAATAGGGTGGAGTCAAAGGCTTTTCGTCTCATTAACTCTCCTCCTCTTGTCTCTTCAACCTCTGTCTCTTCGCCGCTATGTTGCATCTTTATCTCTTTTCTATCGCTACTTTAATGGTCACTGCTCCTCTGAACTGTCTGCTTGCATTCCTCCACCTCTACGACGGGCGCGTAGCACCCGTCTACCAGCAAACTCTCATCCCTTTTCTGTCCAACTCTCTAATGCAAGAGTTAACCGTTGCTCCCAGTCTTTCATTTATGCAACAGGTCAGCTCTGGAACTGTCTCCCTCTGTCTGTATTTCCTGCTGCCTATGATCTCCAGTCTTTCAAACGCAGTGTGTCCGGGCATCTCAAAATGATCGGATCTTGAATTTGGCTCTCCATTGTATTTTGTTTTTCTCTTTGAGGGAACTGTTACTGCGGGCTCATGGCCTTTGGTTCCTTCTTCCTCGCATAAAAAAAAAAAAAAAACAGACCTCTATTACCCCTCCTCACCTACCTCCCTCCACCTGTCTCCCAGGCTCCCCACCTTGCCTCCTCCTGTGGCGCCACCTCATACGAAATTGCATTTAGAGGACCAGCAGTTTCAGTAGCACTGTTTGGGGGGGGGGGTTACGACAATTTACTGATTATGATAGTTGCTGGAATGCAGATAATTTTATAATGGTTTATATGCTGACCGTCGGGAAATGTTGCATGGTTCGTGGTGTTTGCCGAAAGAGACACCTTACGAAACCTGTGTGTTTCATGTGAATGAAATACGAATACGTATGGGTTGAAATTATTTTATTAGTTTTCACGAAATGTTATTCTCAGTATGTCAGGCGAGACATTGTTTATATACCACCAATAACCGCACAGCGGCAATGAACACCGCGTTCGTTTCGTCCTAGAGACCAAACGAAACCTGGTGAAGTTCCACGCTATCAATGTTACCAGATGCGGAGAGCTGTACACCACCTCGCTGGTGGACGGGGTGTTTCTGTTTGATATGTCCGCAACTGTACATACCGGATACCGCCATTCGGTAAATGGGAAAAACCCTCTGGACCTTCCAGACAACTTTGGCCTACCAGATCAAACCGGATCGCAGCCGTGCGCGCGGTGGCTCAGAATACAGTTACCAACGCTGAAGGCAGTTTTTCTCACACTTTGCTCTCCATAAGTCAATTTCTAATCAATGACTATTAAAAGGCTAAACCAGTTACCTTCTTGGAAGAGAACGCGCACACAGTTAATGATGTTGGCATCTACGCTGCCTGGCTCGTGTGTGGGCAGGAAAGCAGAGAGGCAGGACCAGCATCACTGAGCACAAGGCCAATGATGCTTTTAACAATGTTGCCCAAACCACTGATGCAAGAGGAACTAGAAAACACCACGGGTCCGGTAGAGATTACATTCTCTTTAATAAATCTTATTATCAATAAATTAAATGCTACTGCGTTTAACCCTTGTGGACAACTATATTGTAAATACATGTAAATACTTAGGAATTTCCCATTTACCTAACTGCTCTTGCTTAGTACGGTGACGTGCCCTCACGTGGGAAGCTGATGAGGTTTAATATACATTTACAGAGATAAAAGGAATATTTGGCTTTAATTTGGTGTGTGAAAGGAGGAAATTGAATGTAAATGAGAATAAGAGTAAAGTGATGAAGTGTACGAGGTTGGTAGATGGTATGGGGATGAATATAGTTTTGAATGATTTTTTTTTTTTTTATGCGAGGAAGAAGGAATCAAAGGCCATGAGCTTGAGGAGGTAGTTTTAAATATTTAGGTTCACATGTTGCTGTGGATGGAAGAATAGATGCAGAAGTGAAGTTTAGAATGAATGAAGTAGGAAAGGTGCTGGGAGGAATGAAAAAGGTGTTTAGATGTCGTTCGCTTACAATGGATGTAAAGAGAAGGCTGTATGAGGGGGTTGTGGTACCGACTGCGTTATATGGGGCTAAAACATGGAATATGGGTGCTGTAGAGAGGAAAAGTTTGAATGTAATGGAGATGAGGTGTCTGAGGAGTATGTGTGGAGTGACGCGTATGGATCGAGTGCGAAATGATGAAGTGTGAAGAACTGGGGTTGTTCGGGAGATGGCTGATAGAGTTGAGCAGAGGGTGTTGCGATGGTTTGGGCATATCGAGAGAATGGATAATGAGCGATTGGTGAAAAAGATAACTAGATCTGATGTGAGAGGTGTAAGGCTGAGAGGAAGACCACGAATAGGATGGATAGACAGTGTGAAGAGAGCGCTGGATGTGAGAGGGATGTCTGTTGACCAAGGAAGAGTGGCTGTGCGTGACAGCTTTGGTACTGAACTTAATAAGACCATGTCTGGTAGCAAATCGGCAATAGAAACAAAATGTTGTTAACTGAGTAGAACAAAGAAAAACCAGCGATAATCTTTGTACAACCGAGACTGAAATGATCTGTCTTTGGTTTTTACCAACACTTCCATATACAGTCATCGTTTTTTCCAGTACAGCAGCGTCCATGAAAAAGGGTATTCTGGAAGAAGACAAAAAATCCTGAGTTAATGAATATATATATTCATTTACTTCTGTGATAAGCTAATGTAATTAGGTCCTTTTCTGGTGTTTTACTTTCCATTTGACATATTTGTACATAATTGTCACAATTCGTTAAGTAATTTGAATAGCTGAAAGACCCTTACATTTTCAAATACGATCCTGAGTATTATTATATCATTTTTGTTTTTATATGAAATATTTTGATTTTTCACCAAAAGTTGACACAAGCATGAAATGACAATAGAATAATATATTTTTTATTTAAAAATACTTTAGTATTTGTAACTTACCACTTCCTGAGGTGCTAAAGAATTAGGTGCAGGTTCACCACTAGTGAATCTTCCGGATGAATTTTAAGGCGAAGTTGAATAAGAATTTTCATTGCTATTTGTTGCCATTACTGCAATGGCCTTATCACCTTGATCAACATCATCTCCAGCACCGATGTTCGTTTTCACTGGCCAAGTAAAGTAATATTACAGTGTTTGATGAGATATAACAAACGGTTATTGTATGGAGACAATATGATAATTAGTTTCATTCATATTTCACTGAATCACTGCTCTGGCCAGAATCGTAAAACACATACCTGTACAGCTTCTGCCAAGTGTAATTATCCACCCTCTCCCAGCAAAACCGTACATGTGGCACCGTCGCAACTATGGATTTGACAGGTGACGTAGGGGAAGACTCATCAACCAGAGTCGAATGAATTACCTGAGCTAGAGAGATGGTAAAAAAAAGGCAGTTTCTCATTTGAACGTAATTGCTATATAATACTCGTAATTATATTGTCACATACTATTCACGCGGTATCTTTATGTGCCGTATAATGCTCGTGCCATTTTCGTAGCAGATGGAATCAAATTATCTTTTTCAGGCGTATCATTAACAATATTTTGACTCTAGGTTCCCATTTTGCAGAACCTCGATGAAAGTCGTTCAAAATGACCACACACACACACACACACACACACACACACACACACACACACACACACACACACACACACACACACACACACACACACACACACACACACACACACACACACACACACACACACACACACACAAGGAGAACAGACGTGCGCCGACAGCGCTCCATACCGAGCCAGCACGGCCAGTGGCATTACCTAAATTAGGATCTTTATGAGTCAAGCTCTGTACCAGGTTAGACTAAATGATTTTTTATAAAAAAAAAAAAATGTTTAAACAAGACTTGTTCAAACAGAAAAGAGAACAGAGTGGCGAAAGAATGCGCTGTCAGCTGAGGTTTGTTTAGACTACAACTGCCCCAGGGAATGTAAGTAATCTGTGCTTTTAGTATTGCAAAATGGACACATAAAGCAAATTTGGAAAAGAAAAGGAATAAATGTAGAAAGTAAGATGATTTCTACCAAGAACTGGTTGAAATGGAGACTCACAATAGACTGGTTGAACGTGTACACAAATTGGAGATGGCTTTCAAGAATGAAATTGATGAAATAAAGAAGCAGATGCACTTGCAAAAGGAAGAAATAGAAAAACTAGGAAGGGAGGTCAACAAGAAAGACACAACCATCAGTGAACTAACAGTGGAACTGAGTACACTTAGGATGAAAATGAGTGAAATGGCAAGTACATTAGTCAATCACGAGAGTATTATGGAAGAGTTCAAAAATGATACAGAGACAATTAGGCAAGTAAGCAGTCTGATAGACCATAGCAGTGATATTGAGAAGATAACACAGGTGAATGAAGCTGTACAAAGCTACAAAATGATGTGGAAACCACGTAATCACTGGTATAGAAAAGGAAGAAGTAAAAAACAAGATCACAAGAGACAGAAAAGAGATGAAAAATGTAATGAGCTTACTGAAAGAAGTATCAGAGGAAATCTGTAGTAAAGATATAGAGGAACACAAAAGGTTAGGGAAATACGAGAAAAGCAAGACAAGACCTCTAAAGGTCCAGAGTGTAAACACTGTGGAGGAGATACTAAAAAATGCAAAGAATCTTATGGAAAAAGAGGAGTTCCAAAATGTAAGATTAAAAAGATGCCTAACACAAGAGGAACTGGAATTACTGAAAGAGAAGAGGGAGGAAGCAAAATCAAAAAATGAGGGATGATCAGAACACATTTTTTTTTTTTTTTTACAAATAGGATTGCAGGTACGAAAGTGGTACACAAACAGGAGGGAATAAAAAGGAGGAAGGTAGTAGAACCATGTCATGACAAGTATATAAATAAGATGATAATGTTGACGTTCTCAAATGTGGATGGAATGGTATCTAAATAACTAGAGATGAATGATTGTCAGAGAAAATGAACCACATATAATACGCCTAACTGAAACAAAATCAACAACAAGGATATCCAATGACATATCAAACTTAGAGGAATACAATATATGGAGAAGAGACAGAAACTTAAAAAAGGAGGAGGAATTATAATATTAACTAAGAAAAATCTAAAAGTCAATGATTTAAAACAAGATATACCATCACAAGTAGAACTGATTGCAGTAGAGATCAACACATCTGAAGGGAAAGTAATTGCAGCCAATTTGCACATGCCACCCAGATCAAACACATGGGAAAGAGACGAATATGAGGACCTGGCAGAGAGTACAATTCAGAGTTTGATCATTACTACATAAAATGGAAGAGAAATCGGAAAGAATTATACTATCTGGAGATTTTAATACAAATATAAATTGGAATACTCTAGATATAATTAGCCAAGAAAGCTGTTGGGACCAAAAGCTCCTGGATCTCGTGCAAGAGTTTTTCCTAAGGCAACATGTGAGGGAAACCCCCAGAAAAAGAGGACTCGATGTACCTTCAGTGCTAGATCTAATATTTATTAGGCAAGAAAATGATATTGACTAATATATCACCCTCCACTCGGCAAAAGCGATCATGCAGTACTAAATTACAACTTCAGGATAGCATATGCCATGGTTAACAGAAATGAAAGTTACAAAAAGCCTAAACTATAAAAAGGGAAAGTATCATGACCTAAAGAAGTATTTCATAGAAGTTGATTGGGAAAATGAGCTGAGGACAAGATTTAAATGCTGTATATAAAAAATTCTGCGAATATTGTGAAATAGTAGTCCAGAAGTACACTACCAAAGTTCAGCCTGGACCACCCTCTCGCCCGTCATGGTGAATGTGGCAACAGCGCAGTGTGTGGGAGGGAGGAGGGGAGAAGAGGGGGAGGGGGGGTAGAACTTGGAACGAGGAATGGCAGCGCTGACAAGGAGAGTCACTTGTTATAATGCAATTGTAACAGGGAATTCAGTATGTTTTCCCCAAATAATTATTTTTTTTTCATTCATTTTTGTAAGCACACGACGCCTGGACAGTAACCACTGCATATTTCATTACTCATTACTGACTACAAGCAGCTCTGCTTGCGCACCTCATCTCTCTCTCCTCTCTCTCTGTTTTGTGTCTGTTGTATAAATGTGTGTATGTAAAATTGCATACCTTGTCAAGATAAAGTCATGTCATTTCACATAACGGATATCGTTTGCCATTAAAAGAATATTTATTGCACTGTAGGTAATAGTTTAACGGTAGGCATACAAAGTTATCTCTCTATGCTGATAGGTAATCATGTGTTCAGTGGTAGACCAGTAGCGGGAGGTGCCCTGTCACACTCCCAGAAATACACATTTGTGATTAATGATACAGTGTTCTGATTTCCCATTTGTCATTAATTAAACCTGACATGAAGAACAATCTCATACAATATGTTACATGAACTCATTTTCATGAAACTTGCATCTCTTACTTAGCTTTTTGTAGGGAGTGGAATAACAGTCATAATAATCACAAGGGTACTAAAAATTCCATATACCATTTGCATGTTACTTTTATTAGTAGTAGGTCCAGCCACCCTCTTTTTCGATCACCTCTTGCAGTCTGTTGGGCATGGAAGCTACAAGGTCATGCATAAGGCGTGGTTGGTTCCTTACCAGTTCCCACTGGGCCTGAGTGTGGGCCAGAAGTTCAGCTGGTGTTCGCTCATTCTCTGGCTCCCAAGAGTTAACAATATTCCCCCATAAATTTTCGATGGGGTTCATGTCTGCCCCCTTGCTAGGCCAGTCTATAGTAGCCGCAGCGAGAAATGAACGCTGTGGTGGGGCAGGCGGGATGACCTGGGATTCCCCCACTGTAGCCATATCCACATGTCACCGACCATAGAGGTAGGATGTCACCGACCATCGGCCACCGCTGCAGCCCCGCTCCATGATCCTTACCCTGTGTCTCTGGCTTTCTCTTTCTCTCTCGGTTTCTATATAAACTGGTGTATTTCCGAAACTAATGAAATTATTATGACTTTTGTTCCACACCACCACTGAGGTAAAAATCAAGGAGAGTTTTCTGTATAAAGGTTTCCCCCCCCTTGTCTGAGGGCAGGTCAGTTCTGGCGAGTGTATAATTATAGGTCAGGCGGAGGTATCGGCAAGGCCACACTCCCCCGCTCATACGCCACATTTAGGAGGGGGGGGAAACCTTTATACAGAAAACTCTCCTTGATTTTTACCTCAGTGGTGGTGTGGAACAAAAGTCATAATAATTTCATTAGTTTCGGAAATACACCAGTTTATATAGAAACCGATAGAGAAAGAGAAAGCCAGAGACACAGGGTAAGGATCATGGAGCGGGGCTGCAGCGGCGGCCGATGGTCGGTGACATGTGGATATGGCTACAGTGGGGAATCCCAGGTCATCCCGCCTGCCCCACCACAGCGTTCATTTCTCGCTGCGGCTACTATAGTAACTGCAGGTCCCCTCTAGCCCTGAACCACTCTGTAACTACTCTTGCCGTATGGATGGGGCAACGGTCCTGCACAAAGATTACTGGGCCTGGAGGAAACGGAAAATCCCGTTCCCGAAGGGATGGAAGGAAGAAATCCTGTAGAATTTCAATATACTTTGCAGCAGTGAACCGCCCTTCTATCCTTGTGATGTCACCCAAGCCCTGGATACACATCCATCCCCACACGTTCACCGTGACGTGACCACTTCTGCGCTCCTCGTATATGTTCCTTCGGTCGTATCTGCGAGTGAATAAAATATGAACATATTAACACTTTCATATTTCACTGGGGGTGCGGGATTTGCCGTAAATGATGCTACGATGCAACCTCTACTGTATATTATGGCCCTATGGTTATCCACGTATCTAAAAATTGCAATGGTCAGGGCAGAGAGAGAGAGAGAGAGAGAGAGAGAGAGAGAGAGAGAGAGAGTTGACGGTATGGAAGAAATACGGATAATAAGCAGGCTTGGGAACAACTGACAGAAGGAAAGTATAGGAATATATACCTAGCATTATATATATATACAGCCATCAGTACTTAACTGAAATAACTTAAATTGTAATGATACATAAAAGTAGATCAACGATGAACACTACAGCAGAAACATGGACCATGCTTATACAATCAAGGGCCTTATATGTTTTGGCGATGAAAAACCGTTGATGGTATTTGTTACATAAATCTATTTATATCTGATAAGAACAGATGTTACCTGGTGTTATTCGGCCTCCAGTAATGTATTCTTCCGTGATTAGTGCTGGTAAATGTTTTTTCATCTGTGAACACTACCCTGGACCAAAAATCTAGATCTTTGTCCACATTCTGGCGAGCGAAGGCTAGTCTGCCACCCCGGTGTTGGTCTGTCCGCAGCTCTCTCTTGGCAGGAATCCTTGATATGTGTGAAGAAGAAACACATTCAGTGAAGCTCCATAAAATTATTTTTATTTGGCAAGTATCAGTCTTTCTCATTTCCCCTAAACTGGATGTCCGATATGACAGGTTTTTAGGAGTATTACCTACTTTTGCAACAGAACACAGAAAAATTAAGGAAAAAATAATATATATATATATATATATATATATATATATATATATATATATATATATATATATATATATATATGTATATATATATCTACCTATCTATCTATCTATATATATATATATATATATATATATATATATATATATATATATATATATATATATACGTTTGCTTTTAACGCTGTGGACAATTACGTTTATTTGCAAATACATAACTTTCTTGACCTTACCTATGGTGAATCCCTGCTTCGTGCAAACGGTTGCGTACGGTCTGCGAGGTCACATTTAGGTGGAGGGCTTCTCGAATGGCAACCGCGTTTGTTAAAGGGGCGACCTGAACAGCTCGTCGAATGTTCTCGTCGTCCTGGGGTGTTGTTAACCTGGGTCGGGGCCTCCTAACTGTAGAAAGATAACGATGATTGAACCTCGTATCACTAATCGCGAGGCCACTCTCCCAACATTTAGCTTATATCGAGATATCACTCTAAACCGCTTGGCATTCTTAATTTACTACCAGTGGGGAGGTTTGAGTGAACTGTTACACTTTCGAAGTTACCGTTAGTTATCCTTAATAATGAACAGACTTATGAACAACAGGATTAAGACCCATAGGTGACAAATGCTGAAAACTGTGTTGGACATATTTAACACAAAACAAACCGGTTTTCTACTTACCAAGATCAGTCAGATTCCCAGTTTCCTCGTGTCTCCTTATCCACTTCAAAACTGTTGTTCGGGAGACTGCCAACCGCCTTGCAATCACACAGGATGAAAATCCGAGGTCATGAAGGGCAACAATCTCTGCTCCCTTGGTTAGCTCAGTTTCTCGTCTATTCATGATGAAATGCTGAGGGAACTGACAGACCTACACAGCAGAAATGTAGAGAACACCTCGGACCTCGGTGTAACCAGTCATTAAGTACTGGGATTGCTAGTCAGAAAAACTGATTCTCGAACCCGACTTCGATTAGTGTCTCAGAAGAATCATGATTTCCACTCTTCCACCTCATCCTGCATTAATACTAATAAATTTTAATTCATTAACTGTTACTTGGGGATATTATTAGTGATATATTATTACCGAGAATTTAACGACTTAGATTCAATGGCTCTGCAATACTGTATAAATTATCATGTTTCAAACAGTAAACATTTTGTGTGAGAGATTGCTCTTCTTCATGTCAGGTTTATTTAATGACAAATGATGAAAATCAGAACACTATCATTAATCACAAATATGTATTTCTGGGAGTGTGACAGGGCACCTCCCGCTACTGGTCTACCACTGAACACATGATTACCTATCAGCATAGAGCGATAACTTTGTATGCCTACCGTTAAACTATTACCTACAGTGCAATAAATATTCTTTTAATGGCAAACGATATCCGTTATGTGAAATGACATGACTTTATCTTGACAAGGTATGCAATTTTACATACATTTATACAACAGACACAAAACAGAGAGAGAGGAGAGAGAGATGAGGTGCGCAAGCAGAGCTGCTTGTAGTCAGTAATGAGTAATGAAATATGCAGTGGTTACTGTCCAGGCGTCGTGTGCCTACAAAAATGAATGAAAAAAAAAATAATTATTCGGGGAAAACATACTGAATTCCATGTTACAGTTGCATTATAACAAGTGACTCTCCTTGTCAGCGCTGCCATTCCTCGTTCCAAGTTCTACCCCCCCCTCCCCCAAACCTCCACCCCTCCCTCCCACACACTGCGCTGTTGCCACATTCACCATGCCGGGCGAGAGGGTGGTCCAGGCGGAACTTTGGTAGAAGCAGATAAGAAAATACAGAAATGGTTCAATACAGAATGTAAAAAATCAAAAGAAAGAAATTTGTTGTGGCATATAATAATTACAAACAGGCAAGAAACGATTATACAAGAATAAGGGGGGAAGCCCAAAAACAGTTTCAGGAGGATATAAAGTAGTGATCAACCAAGGCTATTTTACAGCTACATCAGAAGCAAAACCAAAGTAAAAGATATAATACAATCCATTACGGACGAGGGAATCACCTATAAACAAGAGAAAGATATTTGTAAAGCGTTAAATAAGAATTTCCAATTAGTTTTTACAGAAAAATAATTTGAGAGGGCTATGTGGAACATGCATGTCCACACATACTACCACATATACAAATAGCAGAAAAAGTAATACAGGAGGAGTTCATTAAATTAGATAGGAAAAGCAAGTGTTCCTGATGAAATTTCATATTGGGTACTATGAGAATGTGCAAAGGAGTTAAGTAAACCATTATTTTTAATTTTCAAGAAATCCTTAAGATAAACTACCTGATTTTTGAAAAAAATCAAATATTGTCCCCTTATTCAAGAAAGGGAATGGACAAAATCCACTCAACTACCGACCAGTATCACTGACCAGTGTTGTAAGGAAGGTATTAGAAAAGCTTATAAGAAAAGCTTGGGTAAATCATCTAGAAGAACACTATGATAACAGAAAGACAGTTTGGTTTCAGAAAAGGAAAATCATGTGTTGAGCTACTACGGCAGAGTAACAGACACAATACAGGAAAGAGAAGGATGGGTGGACAGTATCTATTTAGATTTCAAGAAAGCATTTGACACAGTACCACACCAAAGACTTTTATGGAAACTGTACCATCAAGAAGGAATTCGAGGCAAACTGTTTTGTTGGACTTTCTCATAAAAAGAGAAATGAGAACAGTACTAAGAGGAAACTAATCATGGAGTACCACAGGGTTCAGTGCTGGCACCAATCATATTTTTAGTGTATATAAATGATATAAACTAACACTGGAAATGACAGCTATCTGAATATGTTTGCAGATGATGCAAAAATACAAAGGAGAATTACTAACAGACTCTTGTAAAGAGCTACAAGAAGAATTAAATAAATTTCATGAATGGAGTAATACATGGCAAATGGAATTCAGTGTGGGCAAGTGTCATGTAATCAAGTTCGGTAAAAGTGGAAAATGAAATAAAACCCCACACACATCAGAGAGAAGGACCTAGGTGTGATTATCAATAACAGACTATCTCCGGCTGACCACATCAGCGAGAAGGTACGGAACATGTATACACTGCAAGCAAATAAAAGAATAGCATTCACATACATAAATGAAGACATGCTACGAAGGATAAAAACATCATTCATTAGACCAACCCTGGAGTATGCATCAATAGTCTGGAGTCATCTAAAAAAAACGCAGACAAGATTGAAAAAGTTCAAAGGGCCACTACAAGATGGATACCAAGCTTAAGGGACCTAAGCTACGAAGAAAGACTAAATAAACTGAATCTACCAACACTACAGGAAAGAAGGAAAAGAGGTGACATAATAATGCTATATAAATGCATATCAGGGAAGGAGGAAATAGTCATAAATGATTACTTAACATATGATGACACTGCAAAAAACTGCATAAGAAGAGAGGTGATAAAGACGTAAGGAAATTCAGTTTCCCAAACAGAGCAATTGATCAATGGAATGCACTAAAACAATTCACAAATTTAAGGATATGTATGATTAATATGGTTTAAGACACGGGACAGTACGAGCTTGACTCATTCCTGTAAAGATACAATTAGGTAAGAACACACACACACACACACACACACACACACACACACACACACACACACACACACACACACACACACACACACACACACACACACACACACACACACACACACACACACACACACACACACACACACACACACACACACACACACACACACACACACACACACACACTGATCCGACTCAGGTTGATAAGTCGTGCCCTGCTTCATCTCTCGTATCCATGAGTGCGACGGTGCCAAGTGTCCGGTTTGGCTGGGAGACGGTGGATACTTACACTTGGCTGAAGCTGTACAGTCAAGCGTACTAATTTCTGCTCAGGGGTTACCCCTTCCTTTCCCCCTCTACCCTGGACAGAGGGAAGGGGGGAATCGCGAACAAGGCTACCCCGCCTTCGGCCCCCAACTCCCCCATCCTCCACCTCCAGTTGCCAGTTACTGATTAGACCCAAATTTTCTCATGTCCTGTGCAGTTTTTAAGCCCAGCTACCCAATGTGAAGTGGAATGGTCATTCTAATAAAAATTACGAATATTGGTCTGGTGTTCTCTATTTGAACTTGGCACATAATGAGAAATACAATTATATATATATATATAAAAAATTAGCTCTCCATACATCTGATCTGTGTGTGATAAATGTCGCCTGCACACGATATACGAAGGAGCAGTGGCGGTATAACTGACTGCTGATCAGGCCTAAGGTGGGGGAGGGGAGGGGTGAGAGGCGAGACTTAAGACAAAGAACGAGAGAGAAGGGGGAGAGAAGCAAAGAGAAAGTTATATAAATATAAAAAGAATGAGTGAGAAAAGTAAATTCAGAGAGAGAGAGAGAGAGAGCTGGGGGAATTGAAAAGGTAAGCACTGGAACCCAGAACTGTGCAGCGGACGACACTGGATTACAATGATGGTGAATATTTTCAATTTGAGAATGCGGTTCAATACGGTAATAATTTATTCTAAAAATATAGTCCAAATCTTAGCCGTTGAAAGCGTGTGCGACGACAGTTTTGTCATGTTTACAGGACATGAGAAAATTTGCGTCTAATCAGTAACTGGCAGTTGGAGGTGGAGGGTGGGGGAATTGGGGGCAGAAGGCGGGGTAACCCCTGAGCAGAAATTAGTACGCGTGACTGTACATGTTTTCTTGAAGTGACAATTCACTTCATATTTCTTCAGTTGAAGTAATAAAACGTTCACACTCACTGACGTACGTAATGTGACGGTTAGATAAGGGGAGGCTTAGAGTTGCCAGATGCTTTGGTGAGAAAAAGGAAAGATATGCAATCAAATTCTTTGTATTACCAAGATATCGGGTCTAATCACGGCAGTTACACAAATATATATTTAATTTCATTAATTTAAATTTCGAAGGGTGTAGCTACGTGATATTGTAATTTTTATGCAAAAATATTGGGAGGGCCCAAGCATACACAGGCCCCCCCCCCGGTTCCTACGCCTACGGGGCGTTGGTATAAGAAACGAAAATGGGGTGCGATTTGGAAATTTTTGGTTGGCAAACGACCTTATGATTGGTGGAACCATCTTTGATCATAGAAAAATACATAAAACTACTTGGATTTCACCATCTGGTAAATATTGTAATCAAATTGACCACATTACAATTAGCAGAAGGCATAGGAGTTACTTGCAAGACGTTTGCGTAAGGAGGGGGGCAGATATACGTAGTGATCATCAACTTCTTGTCAAAGATTAAAATAAAACTTAAGAGAAATGTTAATGGTAATTGTACAGATAATAAATATGATTTTGATGAGCTGAGAAATGATGAGAAGTTTCGGTGGGAATGTAGGAACAGGTTTCTGGTCCTGCAGACTTTGATGGAATCTGAAGACAATGATGATAATGAAATGCGGAGAGATAGAGGTTTTGCATGAGAGTGCTAAGGTTACTACTAAGAGAAAGGGAAAAGCGAGAAGGAAAAACTGGATATCAGATGAAACATGGAATGCAATTCAGAAAAGGAAAGAGCCGAAGTTAAGAAGTGAAGAACATGCTGATGTCCAGGTAGTTCAAGTAATTAGAGCAAAGTACTGGAGAATACATTCCGAAGTAAAAAGACTCATTAGACGTGATAGGAGGAGGCTGAGTGATGAACAGGCAAAAGAGACAGAAATTAAAAAATGACGGTCAGTGCACAAGAGCAGCGTATCAGGCTATAAAGGAGTTAACTGGGACTGAAAAGAGAAGGATGGAAATACCTATACGAGATAGAAATGTGTGGAAATTGGAGGGGGATGATTTTGACATCTGTAGTTGCATAAGTTTTTTCCAAAATTTTGAACAGAATAGTAATTGATAAAATTTTAAGAGAACAAGCAGGATTTAGAAAGGGTAGAGGTTGTAATGATCAAATTTTTATTGTAAGGCATCTAATGCAACAAGCTAATAAGATGAAAATGCCACAGTATGTGTTTCTTTTATTTTGAAAAGGGGTTTGGTAGTTTCACGTGGAGCTATGTTGAAATTATGAGATTCTATGGTATACCAGAAAAGTTTTTAAATATTATTAGAAGCCTGCATGAAGGTACATTTTGTAAGGTAATGGTGGGTGATTCTTTGAGTAATCCATTTGAAGTAAGGTCAGGAGTAGGGTTGTCACCCGCCCCTTAAAATACGGATTCGTTCCGTATTGGAGAGTGAGATTGTTCGTTTCGTTCTGAACCAACACGAACGACATATGTTCTGTATTTTGGGTGTTTGAATGGTCAAGAAGATCAATATCAGTATTTTAAAATTAAAGAGCTCATTTTTCAGTCAACAATATAATCAGACTGCAAAAGTATGCCTTTATCATTACAATAAATATTGTCAATCAATCAGGGTTGTTCTTTGGTAAGTGTGAAGTACGCGACGAAATATAGGCGACGAGAGATCCGTCGCGTGTCGACTCGACCGTCGTACCCTCCCTCGACTCCAGACTCCAGTAACCCTAACCTTCGAACAGAGTTGTGCTGACTTTCCCACAACTATAGAATAAGTTTAAAGGCTTCTTGCTGCAGTAAGGGCCAACAAAAGTATTCATGTTAAGAAAAAAAAATAGTGAATGGCTGGTATTCATAATTTGTTTTCCTGATTCGTTCAGAAAGTTCCATTTTTCGTAGGATATGGATCTGTTTTTTAGAAGTAATAGAAACAAAAATTGTGCAAAATCTTACTCAATGACAGCTTAAATGTGTTCATTAGCCGTATTTTTATGTAGCTAACGTAATTTCTCAGATTTAAATGTTAAATTACTACCTGCAAAATTTCATTCAAAAGTTGTTTTCTCGATTGCTGGAGCACACTTCCTATAGTGTTCCTCCTCGTAACATAGGGTTTGGGTGGAGTCACCCCCTCCCTACACTATTGCCATGTTTCCTAACCCTACGATGTATAACGCCTGTGGTTTGTGTAGTAGGAATGATACATAAACATAACTCATACTAATATAACTGTAATGAAAGTGCTGACATGTATCAAGGAAGAATAAAACTATTCTGCATACTATATTATACGATAATAGAGAAACGTGGCATAAAAATTTGGCAGTGTTGCTCTAAAAATATTCTAATTATTATTTACTTCCCCAACACTTCTAACATTGCTAATTAATTTAGCAAGTATAATTGCAAGAAAATTTGAAGGGATAAAAGTGGGAAGAGGCGATCCTTTCATAATTAAAATAAATATATCAAACAGCTCTGGGGTGGCAGCACTCACGCGACACGTGTTTGTGTGTACGCTGTGGGAGGTCACCAACCCCCTACAGGATTTAGGCCTATTGGGGAAACCTCTATAAAAAAACGCGCCGTGACTTTTACCTCAAGGGTGGTGCGGAAATAAAGTCAAAATTATAATCCATACATAAAAATGGAAGTAAAAAACCATGGATGACACATAACAAAATCTAGCGAGAGAGAGAGAGAGAGAGAGAGAGAGAGAGAGAAATAATAATAATAATAATAATAATAATAAAACTTTATTTCCACTAAACAGTGGGTATTCTTATACATTATACAGTAGTACAGCATACAGTATGAAAGTTCTATACACAATATAATACAAGTTGATACATATGGTGGAGAATAGTGACAGAGAGGTAAATGGTTTAAAAGGTGTGGGGACACTTAGGTTAAAAATAGATCAATTAAGGGATTTAGGAACGAAGGCAGTGGGAAGGATTAAGACAGATGGGATTGTAAGATTAGGGAGTTTGAGCAATAGGGTAGAATGTATGCTCTCAATAAAAGTATAGCAATTATCAACGGCTAATTATTATACAGGTGTTGATGGTGGGGGTCTATATTTATAGGAGGTGTTGGTGGTGGAGGTATAGCGGGTGTTGTTGATGGGGGTGTTGTTGGGGGTAGGGGTATAGGGGGTGTTGGTGGCAGGGGTATAGGGGGTATTAGAAAAACGGAGATCACAAGAGGGAAACAGTGTCAAGGTCATCGCTGATGGAGAGGTCAGCTCGGAAACGTGGCAACAGTGCAGGGAGGGGGTGACTCCACCAAAACCCTACGTTTCGATCTGTCAGACTATAGAGGAGTGATGAGGCAGCTGCTCCGTGACATGTAAAAATCGCAGGTGCTTGTCAAAATATTTACTGATCATAATAGTGAAAGGATAATTAGAATAAGGGAGTCTTTCTTGAAAAGACGTACAAGATGTCATTAGTCAAATCCCAGAACAGTGATCTGTATTGAAAATGCTTTCCAATTTTTTATTAACCAAGCCAAATGAGCCCCCTACCCCCACTGACATGAGACAGTGCAGATATGCTACATTTTATAGAAGTGATTACCAGAAAGTTGAGCATAAACAATTTCAGTGAACATGACAACCACATTATACCCCGTGTGGGAAAAGCTCCTTGGGAGTAAGTGATTAGAGATAATGTCCATATTAACACATGACTGCCATACCACACAATGGGCTCCAGGCTTTGCGGCAATTCACGGAACGATTTGTAATCTACTTGTTCTTGCCCATCAGTTCCCTAGCTCGCGGAGTAGACTCGACCTGGCCGTCTGAAATGCAGAAGGCTGTCAGTAATCGTCAACTGCACTGAAAGTTTTCGATAACAACGAGGTGAAACTAAGAAAAAATAATTCATTCCATACGACATAGTAGGTTTGAAGTTTTACCAGATAATTACTTGTATGGCATACCTTGAAGATAACGTGATTAAAACTGGAAAGTCTGTTAACTGTTTGGAACAGGATACATCTGTAAGTTAATTGCTTGCTCTCCAAGTATTGAAAGGAAAAAAAATCTTTGCCAATAGTTTCCTGATGGGAAGAATGGTCTTAAACGAATGGCATTCTGTCACCAGTGAAAAATGTGAGAAACTCATGGAATGCTTCATGAGTGATTAGACACTATTTCATGTAGTAATGGTTTGTCTGTACATAACCTGGGTAGTATTTCTTGACAACCTAAAAATTCTTTGACACTAAACAAATAATGGTACAGTAAACGCTTCCCTTACCATACTCCCTAGATCGGATATAGGATTTAATGAACACTCTGAGGTCTCCAGAAAAACAGTCGTACAGTTGCGGACATATCAAACAGAAACACCCCATCCACCAGCGAAGTGGTCTACTGCTCTCCGCATCTGGTAACACTGATAGGTGTGGAACATCACCAGGCTTCGTTCAGTGTCTAGGACGAACTGAACGCGGTGATCATTGCCGCTGTGTGCAATTATTGGTGGTAATATGATTAAGCAATGTTGGCATGTCATCATTTTGGTATTTTTTTTAAAAAGGTCACACAATACACCCTCTACATAATGACAGTTATTATGAATGACACGGATTTCATGAGTGCTTTAGTTTCGAGTCATGAACCATACAACAGTCAACAATTATTCATCATATAAGTCATAGTTATCAGCTTCCCCACAATTATCAATGAAAAAATGATCGTGGAGCCCATCCTCCCCACCATGAACCTGACATTGGTAGACCTTTGAAATAGAAGCAAATTCCTTACCTACAGGAGGTGGCGTCACGGGAGGCGGCAGGGTGGGGGAACCTGGAGACAGAAGGTGGAAGGTGGGTGAGGCAGCAGGCAATAGCTGTCGAACTGGGGGCAAGATGAGAGGGGTGATGGGGTAGGGGACAGAGTACTTTGGTTGACGACAGGAGCTACAATGGAAGTAGATTACAAGTTGATGACTGGACCAAATCATTCTCTCATGGAAAATATGAAATAGACCATGAAACATTATGTTGACGTTGCCACGTGTTGCAGTTGACCATCATGGTTTGTAACAATTCATGACACACTTTCCACTGGGTGGTTCAGTACCCTTGTATTATGAGTATGGTGACTATCTGTTAATATGCAGATAATTATGACACGTTCCTACAGTTTGTCAGATGTTACAGCTGTTGTCATAATGGTTGCTAATTACGCTTGTAGCCTAACGTAGTATCATCATGGACGACTGATATTGCAAACAGATTAGGGATAGACATATGTAGATTTTTCTTTTATCACCACTAAATATGAAGTCTGACAGTAATGATGGTCCCTGTGGTTCTCATTACTAGCTGTATGGCACCGATGTAAATTAAAGGTGGATTTACTTAACCCAGGTTTATGTAATCTTTTTCTTTATGCCGTGTTAGGCTGTTGATTTTACACACTGCCTGTGGTTAGTAGTTATATATAAGTTCATACTGAGCAACTGTCGTATGCCCCAAGCATTCCATCACAAACTCTCGAGCCAGTAATGGTGGAACAAAGTTGTACTGTCAAGAGTTACCCAGTCTGAGCAAGTGAATATCACGTCAAGTATGCCATTAGTTACAGAAACCGCCTGTATTAAATGCAGACATTTTATCTACAGTGTGTTTTGTTATGCTAAACAACCGAGTAGCGTTCACGATGTATGAAACTGACAGGATAAAAATAAATACGAGGACCATTGCCCTGTTCACGGAGAGCAACTACTGAGGCACCCATCTCAGCATAGTCTGAATATGGAGCTGTTTTCCTGGCTGAGTAACGATGTATATTGTAATCCATTAAAAAGACAGGTGAATCACTGTCGGTGACATATAAACATGTGATCCGCTGTTCGTGGTGTAGCAGTCATTACGGCCATCTCCCATGTCTGAGTGGACGCAGTTGTCGGAAAGAGGGGGGGGGGACAGTCAAAAGGATACTGAGGTTGTGAACCAGATAGCTTACCAGTTACACAACTTTCATACCACGATTTACTCTATCAGTATAGAGTTAACAGTGATCCGACATAATGATGCCCCCCCCCCCGTCAAGTAAAATAACGTTTTCATTTACATCAGTCCCATACAGTTATTGACAAGAACCATCAGCACGAATCACTTTTAACTATTATTTATTGTGGTAAGAGAAAACATCTCACCCCTCTCCTCTGCTTTCGATATCAGTCGTCGGCCATGATGTTACTACGTAAACGCAACAAGAATAGCTCCCAATCGCTTTGACAACAGGTGTGACAGACAAACATTGTTGGGACGTTTCATATATCACTATGTGGGGAAATAGTCGTCACCATACACTAATAATGTAGGGGTTGTGTAATGTGCCAACGCGTGGGGAGTAGGTCGCCCTAGTGACGATATAACAAAACATTCTGGTAGACTGTGTAACGTGTCAAAGTCTGCATAACGTTTAACGGCCTATCAAATTCCATAATTAACATTAAATTAAAACTGATTTGGCACCATGTCACCAGCGTATCATTTATTCATCCCATTCTAGCTTCCAGCCACAGTCCACTCTTCCCTACCCCATCACTCCTATAGAGCCCCTCCCCTCCCACTGTCAGGACTCCATATTATAATTACAAATCATAATAGATAAATAGACATAGAAGCAGGAAGTCAGATGATGAGAAGGTATTGTGTCTGCGAGAATCGAGCAATGCTAAACATGCTTACACACTCTTAACTCAAGGAATGCTTTATAGGCACACGACAGCGCCTCGTGACCATACACACACATACACACATACACACAGATTTGTAGAACTTTCCAACCAGTGTAACACACGTGACACGACCCCTGCTACACCAGAATTTAGGAAGCAGAGCTCAGAAGGAGACAGGCCATAGAACCGGCAGGTAGTAGGGAGAACGAGCCTAGCAACATGGGCGAGAGGGAAGAGAGGGAGAGAGAGAGAGAGAGAGAGAGAGAGCGAGACAGGGAGGTAGCAGGCGGGACTCTACTTATACTTCACTCGTGTGAGACTTTGTTCATATTTCCAAGACATAAAAATAGTCCCATACCTTTCCTGTCATTGCATGACAAATGGGAACGAATATTATCTACTTACAAAACTACTCATAACCGCTCGTTCCACAAGTCTAATATATATATAACTGAACTACAAAACTTCACTATGTTACAAAGTCTTTGCTTCTGTGCTTACACCCTGCCTAGGCAAACTCTTTCGCCTTTGTCAACTTGTACGTTTCCTTCTTGCTGGAAGTTTGCTCTCATTCAGCCAATCCCAAAGAAGGGTGACCACTCCCAACCCTCCAACTATCGTCCAATTGCTTTAATGTCCTGTATTTCAAAAGTTTTCGAGTCAATTCTTAATAGAAAAATTTTAAGGCATCTTTCCTATTACAACCCTCTTTCCGATCGTCAGTATGGGTTCCGTCAGGGACGCTCCACTGGCGATCTTCTCACCTACCTTTCAGACTCCTGGTCATCCTCCTTTCGGGACTTTGGCGAAAGCTTTGCCATTGCACTTGACATCTCAAAGGCTTTCGATTGAGTCTGGCATAAATCTTTAATTTCCAAACTGCCCACCCTACGGTTTCTATCCTTCTATCTGTGCCTTCATCGCTAGTTTCCTTTCTGGTCGTTCTATAGCCGCTGTTGTAGACGGCCATCGTTCTTCTCCTAGATCTATCAACAGTGGTGTTCCTCAGGGCTCTGTCCTATCACCAACTCTCTTCCTTTTATTCATCAATGATCTTCTAAGCTGTACAGTCGCCAAAATTTCCACCTGGGCCACCCAGTCGCGAGAGGAGGGTAACGGGTGCTGGCAACAATGCATGTTTGTTCGTGTGTACATGCTCGACGAAAGGCCAGGTCGTCAACTCTCTAGTGAACCTCAGCCAAAGCCTGAGTTCATCCCATAGATGGCGGGTATAATTTGATATAATAATCGGTATATGTTATAGATTGAATCACAACTCTCCACAAGACAGTAGTAGACATGGAAAACAATAGCGTGGTGAAATCATTTTGAATAATGAGTATATATCTTAGAAACATTGCTAGATTTAAGGAATACTACATCGTGAAAAGAAGTATTTAACGGAATTATATAATATGGGCAGGAAAATTATTTACAGGCATGTGTAAGAATGTGATATGGCACTATCATATACGATGGTAACTGTTAAATAATACACGGTTGCTACCTACTTTATTGTGACCACGTCACTAGCAAATATAATGACTTCATTATTTCAGCAAACTTGGTTCTGAAAGTGATCCCTGCTATATCAAATCATAGCAATGGTTCCCTATGATTGCTATAGTTGTTTGCTGTGTATTAGTGCTGACAAAATATAAAACACTACAAATGTTCGAGAACTGTGATTTCATTTCCTCCTCTGAAATAATGAAATAAAAAATTACATGGATAGCTGCTATATTATACAATTATGGTGTGAAAAGTAATTTAATTAAACCAAACAAATAACTGAAATTAATTTATCAGGGCTGGAAAACTGGGCAATTCTCGGTCTTACAGTCTGTATTTTTAATTTTATACTGTAGCTAGCCATCTTCTTGGAGTAATAAGAGTGAGAGACACATTTAAATAATCATGGTATAGAGGTGTTGATCATCTTAAGTCCTGGTCACACGACGGTTCTTTTCCCCCTGTGTAGTAAAGAAATTATAGCCGACAGAAACGTAGATACCGGTGTCTTACAGTTCGTTTTACAGTTCGCAGTCCTGGGCTGTTCTCGGTTAAACCTAACGAAATAACATTCTTGATCCATGACATGATTAGATAAGGTAAGTTATTAATCGTTACAGGATTAGATAAGGAATTAATCGTTACAGGACTGTTCATTGGACGGATAATAATTCAAACTAATTAGCAAAGATAGAAATTGATGATACTGGAGTTCGAATGGTTCGTTGAGGCAGAATGCAACCTCTAGTCAGCCAGTCATGAGCCGACCGAAGTGACGTATCCACTCCAGAGATTTCAGTTGCCATTAACCTTACAAACCTTACAATGAACAGGCAACAAGCGGCATTAAGTAAGCGAGCACAGATCGTCGCCCTACACGAGATGGGTCTCTCTACCCGAGTTATAGCTCAAAGGCTTGCAGTGTCCCGCACAACAGTACTGAAATGGATACATAGACATGAGGAAACTGGGAATTTGAACGATCTTGGTGAGTATATGCGCTTTTCGTATATCGTATGCATTTAGAGGTTGTTACGAAAAAAAAATAGGTATTATGAAAATAAATGAAATATGGTCCTTTTAATGATACTTGATTTTAGTGATACATCAGTTTGTTGCTGCAGTTTGTTTTTACAAATAGGATTGCAGGTACGAAAGTGGTACACAAACAGGAGGGAATAAAAAGGAGGAAGGTAGTAGAACCATGTCATGACAAGTATATAAATAAGATGATAATGTTGACGTTCTCAAATGTGGATGGAATGGTATCTAAATAACTAGAGATGAATGATTGTCAGAGAAAATGAACCACATATAATACGCCTAACTGAAACAAAATCAACAACAAGGATATCCAATGACATATCAAACTTAGAGGAATACAATATATGGAGAAGAGACAGAAACTTAAAAAAAGGAGGAGGAATTATAATATTAACTAAGAAAAATCTAAAAGTCAATGATTTAAAACAAGATATACCATCACAAGTAGAACTGATTGCAGTAGAGATCAACACATCTGAAGGGAAAGTAATTGCAGCCAATTTGCACATGCCACCCAGATCAAACACATGGGAAAGAGACGAATATGAGGACCTGGCAGAGAGTACAATTCAGAGTTTGATCATTACTACATAAAATGGAAGAGAAATCGGAAAGAATTATACTATCTGGAGATTTTAATACAAATATAAATTGGAATACTCTAGATATAATTAGCCAAGAAAGCTGTTGGGACCAAAAGCTCCTGGATCTCGTGCAAGAGTTTTTCCTAAGGCAACATGTGAGGGAAACCCCCAGAAAAAGAGGACTCGATGTACCTTCAGTGCTAGATCTAATATTTATTAGGCAAGAAAATGATATTGACTAATATATCACCCTCCACTCGGCAAAAGCGATCATGCAGTACTAAATTACAACTTCAGGATAGCATATGCCATGGTTAACAGAAATGAAAGTTACAAAAAGCCTAAACTATAAAAAGGGAAAGTATCATGACCTAAAGAAGTATTTCATAGAAGTTGATTGGGAAAATGAGCTGAGGACAAGATTTAAATGCTGTATATAAAAAATTCTGCGAATATTGTGAAATAGTAGTCCAGAAGTACACTACCAAAGTTCAGCCTGGACCACCCTCTCGCCCGTCATGGTGAATGTGGCAACAGCGCAGTGTGTGGGAGGGAGGAGGGGAGAAGAGGGGGAGGGGGGGTAGAACTTGGAACGAGGAATGGCAGCGCTGACAAGGAGAGTCACTTGTTATAATGCAATTGTAACAGGGAATTCAGTATGTTTTCCCCAAATAATTATTTTTTTTCATTCATTTTTGTAAGCACACGACGCCTGGACAGTAACCACTGCATATTTCATTACTCATTACTGACTACAAGCAGCTCTGCTTGCGCACCTCATCTCTCTCTCCTCTCTCTCTGTTTTGTGTCTGTTGTATAAATGTGTGTATGTAAAATTGCATACCTTGTCAAGATAAAGTCATGTCATTTCACATAACGGATATCGTTTGCCATTAAAAGAATATTTATTGCACTGTAGGTAATAGTTTAACGGTAGGCATACAAAGTTATCTCTCTATGCTGATAGGTAATCATGTGTTCAGTGGTAGACCAGTAGCGGGAGGTGCCCTGTCACACTCCCAGAAATACACATTTGTGATTAATGATACAGTGTTCTGATTTCCCATTTGTCATTAATTAAACCTGACATGAAGAACAATCTCATACAATATGTTACATGAACTCATTTTCATGAAACTTGCATCTCTTACTTAGCTTTTTGTAGGGAGTGGAATAACAGTCATAATAATCACAAGGGTACTAAAAATTCCATATACCATTTGCATGTTACTTTTATTAGTAGTAGGTCCAGCCACCCTCTTTTTCGATCACCTCTTGCAGTCTGTTGGGCATGGAAGCTACAAGGTCATGCATAAGGCGTGGTTGGTTCCTTACCAGTTCCCACTGGGCCTGAGTGTGGGCCAGAAGTTCAGCTGGTGTTCGCTCATTCTCTGGCTCCCAAGAGTTAACAATATTCCCCCATAAATTTTCGATGGGGTTCATGTCTGCCCCCTTGCTAGGCCAGTCTATAGTAGCCGCAGCGAGAAATGAACGCTGTGGTGGGGCAGGCGGGATGACCTGGGATTCCCCCACTGTAGCCATATCCACATGTCACCGACCATAGAGGTAGGATGTCACCGACCATCGGCCACCGCTGCAGCCCCGCTCCATGATCCTTACCCTGTGTCTCTGGCTTTCTCTTTCTCTCTCGGTTTCTATATAAACTGGTGTATTTCCGAAACTAATGAAATTATTATGACTTTTGTTCCACACCACCACTGAGGTAAAAATCAAGGAGAGTTTTCTGTATAAAGGTTTCCCCCCCCTTGTCTGAGGGCAGGTCAGTTCTGGCGAGTGTATAATTATAGGTCAGGCGGAGGTATCGGCAAGGCCACACTCCCCCGCTCATACGCCACATTTAGGAGGGGGGGGAAACCTTTATACAGAAAACTCTCCTTGATTTTTACCTCAGTGGTGGTGTGGAACAAAAGTCATAATAATTTCATTAGTTTCGGAAATACACCAGTTTATATAGAAACCGATAGAGAAAGAGAAAGCCAGAGACACAGGGTAAGGATCATGGAGCGGGGCTGCAGCGGCGGCCGATGGTCGGTGACATGTGGATATGGCTACAGTGGGGGAATCCCAGGTCATCCCGCCTGCCCCACCACAGCGTTCATTTCTCGCTGCGGCTACTATAGTAACTGCAGGTCCCCTCTAGCCCTGAACCACTCTGTAACTACTCTTGCCGTATGGATGGGGCAACGGTCCTGCACAAAGATTACTGGGCCTGGAGGAAACGGAAAATCCCGTTCCCGAAGGGATGGAAGGAAGAAATCCTGTAGAATTTCAATATACTTTGCAGCAGTGAACCGCCCTTCTATCCTTGTGATGTCACCCAAGCCCTGGATACACATCCATCCCCACACGTTCACCGTGACGTGACCACTTCTGCGCTCCTCGTATATGTTCCTTCGGTCGTATCTGCGAGTGAATAAAATATGAACATATTAACACTTTCATATTTCACTGGGGGTGCGGGATTTGCCGTAAATGATGCTACGATGCAACCTCTACTGTATATTATGGCCCTATGGTTATCCACGTATCTAAAAATTGCAATGGTCAGGGCAGAGAGAGAGAGAGAGAGAGAGAGGGAGAGAGAGAGAGAGAGAGTTGACGGTATGGAAGAAATACGGATAATAAGCAGGCTTGGGAACAACTGACAGAAGGAAAGTATAGGAATATATACCTAGCATTATATATATATACAGCCATCAGTACTTAACTGAAATAACTTAAATTGTAATGATACATAAAAGTAGATCAACGATGAACACTACAGCAGAAACATGGACCATGCTTATACAATCAAGGGCCTTATATGTTTTGGCGATGAAAAACCGTTGATGGTATTTGTTACATAAATCTATTTATATCTGATAAGAACAGATGTTACCTGGTGTTATTCGGCCTCCAGTAATGTATTCTTCCGTGATTAGTGCTGGTAAATGTTTTTTCATCTGTGAACACTACCCTGGACCAAAAATCTAGATCTTTGTCCACATTCTGGCGAGCGAAGGCTAGTCTGCCACCCCGGTGTTGGTCTGTCCGCAGCTCTCTCTTGGCAGGAATCCTTGATATGTGTGAAGAAGAAACACATTCAGTGAAGCTCCATAAAATTATTTTTATTTGGCAAGTATCAGTCTTTCTCATTTCCCCTAAACTGGATGTCCGATATGACAGGTTTTTAGGAGTATTACCTACTTTTGCAACAGAACACAGAAAAATTAAGGAAAAAATAATATATATATATATATATATATATATATATATATATATATATATATCTACCTATCTACCTATCTATCTATCTATCTATCTATATATATATATATATATATATATATATATATATATATATATATATATATAGGTTTGCTTTTAACGCTGTGGACAATTACGTTTATTTGCAAATACATAACTTTCTTGACCTTACCTATGGTGAATCCCTGCTTCGTGCAAACGGTTGCGTACGGTCTGCGAGGTCACATTTAGGTGGAGGGCTTCTCGAATGGCAACCGCGTTTGTGAAAGGGGCGACCTGAACAGCTCGTCGAATGTTCTCGTCGTCCTGGGGTGTTGTTAACCTGGGTCGGGGCCTCCTAACTGTAGAAAGATAACGATGATTGAACCTCGTATCACTAATCGCGAGGCCACTCTCCCAACATTTAGCTTATATCGAGATATCACTCTAAACCGCTTGGCATTCTTAATTTACTACCAGTGGGGAGGTTTGAGTGAACTGTTACACTTTCGAAGTTACCGTTAGTTATCCTTAATAATGAACAGACTTATGAACAACAGGATTAAGACCCATAGGTGACAAATGCTGAAAACTGTGTTGGACATATTTAACACAAAACAAACCGGTTTTCTACTTACCAAGATCAGTCAGATTCCCAGTTTCCTCGTGTCTCCTTATCCACTTCAAAACTGTTGTTCGGGAGACTGCCAACCGCCTTGCAATCACACAGGATGAAAATCCGAGGTCATGAAGGGCAACAATCTCTGCTCCCTTGGTTAGCTCAGTTTCTCGTCTATTCATGATGAAATGCTGAGGGAACTGACAGACCTACACAGCAGAAATGTAGAGAACACCTCGGACCTCGGTGTAACCAGTCATTAAGTACTGGGATTGCTAGTCAGAAAAACTGATTCTCGAACCCGACTTCGATTAGTGTCTCAGAAGAATCATGATTTCCACTCTTCCACCTCATCCTGCATTAATACTAATAAATTTTAATTCATTAACTGTTACTTGGGGATATTATTAGTGATATATTATTACCGAGAATTTAACGACTTAGATTCAATGGCTCTGCAATACTGTATAAATTATCATGTTTCAAACAGTAAACATTTTGTGTGAGAGATTGCTCTTCTTCATGTCAGGTTTATTTAATGACAAATGATGAAAATCAGAACACTATCATTAATCACAAATATGTATTTCTGGGAGTGTGACAGGGCACCTCCCGCTACTGGTCTACCACTGAACACATGATTACCTATCAGCATAGAGCGATAACTTTGTATGCCTACCGTTAAACTATTACCTACAGTGCAATAAATATTCTTTTAATGGCAAACGATATCCGTTATGTGAAATGACATGACTTTATCTTGACAAGGTATGCAATTTTACATACATTTATACAACAGACACAAAACAGAGAGAGAGGAGAGAGAGATGAGGTGCGCAAGCAGAGCTGCTTGTAGTCAGTAATGAGTAATGAAATATGCAGTGGTTACTGTCCAGGCGTCGTGTGCCTACAAAAATGAATGAAAAAAAAAATAATTATTCGGGGAAAACATACTGAATTCCATGTTACAGTTGCATTATAACAAGTGACTCTCCTTGTCAGCGCTGCCATTCCTCGTTCCAAGTTCTACCCCCCCCTCCCCCAAACCTCCACCCCTCCCTCCCACACACTGCGCTGTTGCCACATTCACCATGCCGGGCGAGAGGGTGGTCCAGGCGGAACTTTGGTAGAAGCAGATAAGAAAATACAGAAATGGTTCAATACAGAATGTAAAAAATCAAAAGAAAGAAATTTGTTGTGGCATATAATAATTACAAACAGGCAAGAAACGATTATACAAGAATAAGGAGGGAAGCCCAAAAACAGTTTCAGGAGGATATAAAGTAGTGATCAACCAAGGCTATTTTACAGCTACATCAGAAGCAAAACCAAAGTAAAAGATATAATACAATCCATTACGGACGAGGGAATCACCTATAAACAAGAGAAAGATATTTGTAAAGCGTTAAATAAGAATTTCCAATTAGTTTTTACAGAAAAATAATTTGAGAGGGCTATGTGGAACATGCATGTCCACACATACTACCACATATACAAATAGCAGAAAAAGTAATACAGGAGGAGTTCATTAAATTAGATAGGAAAAGCAAGTGTTCCTGATGAAATTTCATATTGGGTACTATGAGAATGTGCAAAGGAGTTAAGTAAACCATTATTTTTAATTTTCAAGAAATCCTTAAGATAAACTACCTGATTTTTGAAAAAAATCAAATATTGTCCCCTTATTCAAGAAAGGGAATGGACAAAATCCACTCAACTACCGACCAGTATCACTGACCAGTGTTGTAAGGAAGGTATTAGAAAAGCTTATAAGAAAAGCTTGGGTAAATCATCTAGAAGAACACTATGATAACAGAAAGACAGTTTGGTTTCAGAAAAGGAAAATCATGTGTTGAGCTACTACGGCAGAGTAACAGACACAATACAGGAAAGAGAAGGATGGGTGGACAGTATCTATTTAGATTTCAAGAAAGCATTTGACACAGTACCACACCAAAGACTTTTATGGAAACTGTACCATCAAGAAGGAATTCGAGGCAAACTGTTTTGTTGGACTTTCTCATAAAAAGAGAAATGAGAACAGTACTAAGAGGAAACTAATCATGGAGTACCACAGGGTTCAGTGCTGGCACCAATCATATTTTTAGTGTATATAAATGATATAAACTAACACTGGAAATGACAGCTATCTGAATATGTTTGCAGATGATGCAAAAATACAAAGGAGAATTACTAACAGACTCTTGTAAAGAGCTACAAGAAGAATTAAATAAATTTCATGAATGGAGTAATACATGGCAAATGGAATTCAGTGTGGGCAAGTGTCATGTAATCAAGTTCGGTAAAAGTGGAAAATGAAATAAAACCCCACACACATCAGAGAGAAGGACCTAGGTGTGATTATCAATAACAGACTATCTCCGGCTGACCACATCAGCGAGAAGGTACGGAACATGTATACACTGCAAGCAAATAAAAGAATAGCATTCACATACATAAATGAAGACATGCTACGAAGGATAAAAACATCATTCATTAGACCAACCCTGGAGTATGCATCAATAGTCTGGAGTCATCTAAAAAAAACGCAGACAAGATTGAAAAAGTTCAAAGGGCCACTACAAGATGGATACCAAGCTTAAGGGACCTAAGCTACGAAGAAAGACTAAATAAACTGAATCTACCAACACTACAGGAAAGAAGGAAAAGAGGTGACATAATAATGCTATATATATGCATATCAGGGAAGGAGGAAATAGTCATAAATGATTACTTAACATATGATGACACTGCAAAAAACTGCATAAGAAGAGAGGTGATAAAGACGTAAGGAAATTCAGTTTCCCAAACAGAGCAATTGATCAATGGAATGCACTAAAACAATTCACAAATTTAAGGATATGTATGATTAATATGGTTTAAGACACGGGACAGTACGAGCTTGACTCATTCCTGTAAAGATACAATTAGGTAAGAACACACACACACACACACACACACACACACACACACACACACACACACACACACACACACACAAACACACACACACACACTGATCCGACTCAGGTTGATAAGTCGTGCCCTGCTTCATCTCTCGTATCCATGAGTGCGACGGTGCCAAGTGTCCGGTTTGGCTGGGAGACGGTGGATACTTACACTTGGCTGAAGCTGTACAGTCAAGCGTACTAATTTCTGCTCAGGGGTTACCCCTTCCTTTCCCCCTCTACCCTGGACAGAGGGAAGGGGGGAATCGCGAACAAGGCTACCCCGCCTTCGGCCCCCAACTCCCCCATCCTCCACCTCCAGTTGCCAGTTACTGATTAGACCCAAATTTTCTCATGTCCTGTGCAGTTTTTAAGCCCAGCTACCCAATGTGAAGTGGAATGGTCATTCTAATAAAAATTACGAATATTGGTCTGGTGTTCTCTATTTGAACTTGGCACATAATGAGAAATACAATTATATATATATATATAAAAAATTAGCTCTCCATACATCTGATCTGTGTGTGATAAATGTCGCCTGCACACGATATACGAAGGAGCAGTGGCGGTATAACTGACTGCTGATCAGGCCTAAGGTGGGGGAGGGAGGGGTGAGAGGCGAGACTTAAGACAAAGAACGAGAGAGAAGGGGAGAGAAGCAAAGAGAAAGTTATATAAATATAAAAAGAATGAGTGAGAAAAGTAAATTCAGAGAGAGAGAGAGAGAGAGCTGGGGGAATTGAAAAGGTAAGCACTGGAACCCAGAACTGTGCAGCGGACGACACTGGATTACAATGATGGTGAATATTTTCAATTTGAGAATGCGGTTCAATACGGTAATAATTTATTCTAAAAATATAGTCCAAATCTTAGCCGTTGAAAGCGTGTGCGACGACAGTTTTGTCATGTTTACAGGACATGAGAAAATTTGCGTCTAATCAGTAACTGGCAGTTGGAGGTGGAGGGTGGGGGAATTGGGGGCAGAAGGCGGGGTAACCCCTGAGCAGAAATTAGTACGCGTGACTGTACATGTTTTCTTGAAGTGACAATTCACTTCATATTTCTTCAGTTGAAGTAATAAAACGTTCACACTCACTGACGTACGTAATGTGACGGTTAGATAAGGGGAGGCTTAGAGTTGCCAGATGCTTTGGTGAGAAAAAGGAAAGATATGCAATCAAATTCTTTGTATTACCAAGATATCGGGTCTAATCACGGCAGTTACACAAATATATATTTAATTTCATTAATTTAAATTTCGAAGGGTGTAGCTACGTGATATTGTAATTTTTATGCAAAAATATTGGGAGGGCCCAAGCATACACAGGCCCCCCCGGTTCCTACGCCTACGGGGCGTTGGTATAAGAAACGAAAATGGGGTGCGATTTGGAAATTTTTGGTTGGCAAACGACCTTATGATTGGTGGAACCATCTTTGATCATAGAAAAATACATAAAACTACTTGGATTTCACCATCTGGTAAATATTGTAATCAAATTGACCACATTACAATTAGCAGAAGGCATAGGAGTTACTTGCAAGACGTTTGCGTAAGGAGGGGGCAGATATACGTAGTGATCATCAACTTCTTGTCAAAGATTAAAATAAAACTTAAGAGAAATGTTAATGGTAATTGTACAGATAATAAATATGATTTTGATGAGCTGAGAAATGATGAGAAGTTTCGGTGGGAATGTAGGAACAGGTTTCTGGTCCTGCAGACTTTGATGGAATCTGAAGACAATGATGATAATGAAATGCGGAGAGATAGAGGTTTTGCATGAGAGTGCTAAGGTTACTACTAAGAGAAAGGGAAAAGCGAGAAGGAAAAACTGGATATCAGATGAAACATGGAATGCAATTCAGAAAAGGAAAGAGCCGAAGTTAAGAAGTGAAGAACATGCTGATGTCCAGGTAGTTCAAGTAATTAGAGCAAAGTACTGGAGAATACATTCCGAAGTAAAAAGACTCATTAGACGTGATAGGAGGAGGCTGAGTGATGAACAGGCAAAAGAGACAGAAATTAAAAAATGACGGTCAGTGCACAAGAGCAGCGTATCAGGCTATAAAGGAGTTAACTGGGACTGAAAAGAGAAGGATGGAAATACCTATACGAGATAGAAATGTGTGGAAATTGGAGGGGATGATTTTGACATCTGTAGTTGCATAAGTTTTTTCCAAAATTTTGAACAGAATAGTAATTGATAAAATTTTAAGAGAACAAGCAGGATTTAGAAAGGGTAGAGGTTGTAATGATCAAATTTTTATTGTAAGGCATCTAATGCAACAAGCTAATAAGATGAAAATGCCACAGTATGTGTTTCTTTTATTTTGAAAAGGGGTTTGGTAGTTTCACGTGGAGCTATGTTGAAATTATGAGATTCTATGGTATACCAGAAAAGTTTTTAAATATTATTAGAAGCCTGCATGAAGGTACATTTTGTAAGGTAATGGTGGGTGATTCTTTGAGTAATCCATTTGAAGTAAGGTCAGGAGTAGGGTTGTCACCGCCCCTTAAAATACGGATTCGTTCCGTATTGGAGAGTGAGATTGTTCGTTTCGTTCTGAACCAACACGAACGACATATGTTCTGTATTTTGGGTGTTTGAATGGTCAAGAAGATCAATATCAGTATTTTAAAATTAAAGAGCTCATTTTTCAGTCAACAATATAATCAGACTGCAAAAGTATGCCTTTATCATTACAATAAATATTGTCAATCAATCAGGGTTGTTCTTTGGTAAGTGTGAAGTACGCGACGAAATATAGGCGACGAGAGATCCGTCGCGTGTCGACTCGACCGTCGTACCCTCCCTCGACTCCAGACTCCAGTAACCCTAACCTTCGAACAGAGTTGTGCTGACTTTCCCACAACTATAGAATAAGTTTAAAGGCTTCTTGCTGCAGTAAGGGCCAACAAAAAGTATTCATGTTAAGAAAAAAAAATAGTGAATGGCTGGTATTCATAATTTGTTTTCCTGATTCGTTCAGAAAGTTCCATTTTTCGTAGGATATGGATCTGTTTTTTAGAAGTAATAGAAACAAAAATTGTGCAAAATCTTACTCAATGACAGCTTAAATGTGTTCATTAGCCGTATTTTTATGTAGCTAACGTAATTTCTCAGATTTAAATGTTAAATTACTACCTGCAAAATTTCATTCAAAAGTTGTTTTCTCGATTGCTGGAGCACACTTCCTATAGTGTTCCTCCTCGTAACATAGGGTTTGGGTGGAGTCACCCCCTCCCTACACTATTGCCATGTTTCCTAACCCTACGATGTATAACGCCTGTGGTTTGTGTAGTAGGAATGATACATAAACATAACTCATACTAATATAACTGTAATGAAAGTGCTGACATGTATCAAGGAAGAATAAAACTATTCTGCATACTATATTATACGATAATAGAGAAACGTGGCATAAAAATTTGGCAGTGTTGCTCTAAAAATATTCTAATTATTATTTACTTCCCCAACACTTCTAACATTGCTAATTAATTTAGCAAGTATAATTGCAAGAAAATTTGAAGGGATAAAAGTGGGAAGAGGCGATCCTTTCATAATTAAAATAAATATATCAAACAGCTCTGGGGTGGCAGCACTCACGCGACACGTGTTTGTGTGTACGCTGTGGGAGGTCACCAACCCCCTACAGGATTTAGGCCTATTGGGGAAACCTCTATAAAAAAAACGCGCCGTGACTTTTACCTCAAGGGTGGTGCGGAAATAAAGTCAAAATTATAATCCATACATAAAAATGGAAGTAAAAAACCATGGATGACACATAACAAAATCTAGCGAGAGAGAGAGAGAGAGAGAGAGAGAGAGAGAGAAATAATAATAATAATAATAATAATAATAAAACTTTATTTCCACTAAACAGTGGGTATTCTTATACATTATACAGTAGTACAGCATACAGTATGAAAGTTCTATACACAATATAATACAAGTTGATACATATGGTGGAGAATAGTGACAGAGAGGTAAATGGTTTAAAAGGTGTGGGGACACTTAGGTTAAAAATAGATCAATTAAGGGATTTAGGAACGAAGGCAGTGGGAAGGATTAAGACAGATGGGATTGTAAGATTAGGGAGTTTGAGCAATAGGGTAGAATGTATGCTCTCAATAAAAGTATAGCAATTATCAACGGCTAATTATTATACAGGTGTTGATGGTGGGGGTCTATATTTATAGGAGGTGTTGGTGGTGGAGGTATAGCGGGTGTTGTTGATGGGGGTGTTGTTGGGGGTAGGGGTATAGGGGGTGTTGGTGGCAGGGGTATAGGGGGTATTAGAAAAACGGAGATCACAAGAGGGAAACAGTGTCAAGGTCATCGCTGATGGAGAGGTCAGCTCGGAAACGTGGCAACAGTGCAGGGAGGGGGTGACTCCACCAAAACCCTACGTTTCGATCTGTCAGACTATAGTAGAGAGATCTTGAAAAAGTTGCATTCTGCTATTTAGGTTCTGACATTATGACATTACATCACATTACATGACAATACAGAGTTGTGTGAAACTATTTTCAAAAGCTATTGTAATTTACTGAATGAAAAAAATCCTTGTGCATTTTATTACAAACCGTACTGTATTATGAGCATGAATGAATGTAAATAAGCACGATGGTGTAGTGTCTATGTCGCAACATATAATTTAGAAATTCCAGAGACTAGCCAAGTTAGTGATGACTGATCGTATAAATATTACGTCATTAGAATTCAAACATGTCCATGCCACCCTCGTCTCAAAATGACCGTGAAAAAGGACGTATTTCAATAAGTTTTTCTTTGGGGGGGAGTCACAGCTTCCCCTCCCCCTGTATCCCCCAGCTGGATAGGCTCGCTCCGCTCGCCATGATTGTTCATACTTACACAACTGCGTTCCTTATTTTTCTGAGCTCTAGGTAGCAACCCTAGTCAGGAGTGCTTCAAGGAGGAATTCTTTCGCCTTTGCTGTTTGTTTTGTTTATGGATTATGAGAAATGGTGTAAGGAGAACAGGTGCAGGAAACAACGAAAGAAAATAAGAGGCTGATGGATTTGGACTATGCTGATGATATTGTACTGATTTGCGGAAGTATTTACGAGTTGCAGAGGGTGCTTGATTGTCTGGTGGAGGAAGGAGAAAAAGTGGGATTGGTAATAAATTGTGGAAAGACAGAAATTATTATGAACGTGGAGAACCAAATCGATTGTGTAATTGGAAATAATATTGTGAAGAATGTAGAAAATTTTAAATATCTGGGAATGATTGTTTCATCTAATGAATCATTAAGCAATGAAATTGAGGAGAGGATTAGACAGGCTTGGCGAGCTGTTGGGATGTTGAAATCTGTTTGGAATAATAATATGCTTTCGGTGCATACTGAAGTAAAAATTTACAAGTCCTTGGTTAGACCAAATTTAATTTTGTGGGCATGAGTCATGGTACAGTATATTTGCAACAGATCAGAAAGCATTAGGATTTGAGAAAAAAATACTGAGAAGGATTTTTGGGGTAAAGTGGCAAGACAGAGTTACAAATGAAAGAGTAAGGGATATTACGAGAGTGGAACTAATTGATGAATATGTACGACTGATTCGCTGGAAATGGCCGGTGCACATATATAGAAAAGGCAGCTTAATACGGGATGTGACAGAGTGGACTGTTAGAGGAAGAAGAGGAAGAGATAGGCCGAGGGAAACCTGGATGAGGACAATGAAAAGAGAAGCGGGAGAGGAGTGTTAGTGGGACCTGAAGGAGGTGGCAAGAGACAAATATGCCCTATGCATCCCGTGGGGTACTACAGGAAGTGATATATATATATATATATATATATATATATATATATATATACACTTTTACAATTATACTTAACCGTGTCCTGTTTACCTTCATTCATTTAATAATTTTACTATATTGCACACATGAATAAAATGTCTACACAACATGTAACTTCATAAAGATTCCTATGGTTGGTAGTATTTTACTGAGGGATTATTTACTGTATATTTTAGTTTTCCAGTGCATAATACTTACCGGGTATTCCAAAACACACTCCGGACGGTGCGTTACTTCCGCATTTGTAGTTAAGCTTTTATAAGGATAATTTTGCCCCATGATTTAATTGAAAGTTTATACACAGCCTCTGAGTCCCCGGGGGGGGGGGGGACCATAAATGCCGTCACCTTCCGCCCCTTTCCCGGTGACGACTTGAATTGCCTGGAATCACTGCCTAACTCACTTCTTCACTTCTGCAACACTTTTGGAGGATGAAGAAAAAAAGGTGACGAAAAAAATTAAATACTCCCTGCAATAAAAAGAAAAGTAGCAAACACGAAGAAATCCATTCACATGTACGAATCCGAAATATGGTAAGCGAGGCGTAGAAAAGTGAGAAATGTTGAGGAAAAAATATTTGTATTATAATAAAAATAGTTCAGTAACTGGTGATATATGAACATTTCAAACACACACACACACACACACACACACACACACACACACACACACACACACACAGGGCTACGATGGTTGTTTTACGAATGGCTGAAAATCTGTCTCTGCAGTAGCACGTCAGATGGGTGTATCTCGAACAACTGCACAGTTGTGGTGGCATCGCTTTGAACAGGAGAGCCAAGATCGGATCGTTCAAAATGCTTTTGGCAGAGGTTGATGAAAGGATACTTGAGGAAATGAGCTCGCACCAAAATCAAGTTAAAGATCCAAGACAGCTGAACCTGCCGTGTCATCCCACTATTGCACAAAGCCACGTCAAGGAGGACGACATAGATTGCTATGTGGCAGCAATGAAGGAAACTGTAACCGAAGCAATTCGATAAGGACGCTTACGATTCGCCGAAAAACTTCATGGTCATAATTTTTTGAGAAACGTTATCTTTACAGATGAAAAGACCTTTACGTTCATAGAATCGCCCGAGCGAGTGTGTTGGCGGCCTCGAAACACGCGTTACCAACGTGGACACATCTCTGAAAGAACAAGTGGAAGCTATCAGTCTCTCTCTGCTGTTGGATGTGGTATTGCAGCCAAGGCGAATTGGTGACCATTGATGATCATTTGAACTGCGAGGAGTATATCAACATCCTTGCATTGTCACTCCTGCCTTCGGTTAGAATGTATGCCATACCTGACCCAGACCCAATCTATTTTGTGCACGACCGATCCCCAATCCATACTAGTTGAGTAGTCAGAGATTGGTTTGCTCGCCACCCAGAAATAATAGTGATTGATTGGCCATCGAAAGGGTACGACTGTAACCCTATTGAAAGAGGAAAGCCAGAGAAGTATGGAAGGGGATAAAATTGGCTCCCGATATATACGCCAAGCTGATTGATACAATCCAGACTCGATTAGTGGAGGTAACAGAAACTGAGGATGGACAAGATTCTTAGCATATATATGTAAACTATGCTTTACATAGCAGAAATAATACCCTATGCTTTGTACTCTGCATTTGTCGTTTCCGCCGTATAACTGGTGACTTTTAGTATCGGTCCAATAGAATTGTTCCGAATTAATCTTAAAGTGATTATTTTAAATCGTAACACGACCACACATGAAAGTATTTGTTTTCCTGGAAATGATTACTTTGAATAAAAAGAAAAAAAATAGACCCATCATGATAAAGAAAAATAAATGCGAAATTTGTTACAGTTCATGGGAATACTAGTTCAACAGCATTTTTTCTTTTCTGTACATGTCATGCACGAGAAAATTATGGAGAAGTAAATGGACGAATGCTGATTACTTCATATATGTATTGTAATTATAGTTTTACTTTGTCCATGCAATCAGAAACTGTAGGGGTAAGTATATAAAAGTATGTAATGTGTGATACTGTGCTGTTATCCACAGCATATGAGAAATTCAAGAAAATCAAAGATCTGCAGTGTATTATGTGGTATAGTCTATATACTTATGTCATATTATAATGTTACAAATTAGTATAGTGAATATCTGTTGAAAGATGATGTCTTTTCTCATCCAATCTCTCTCCCACCTCCACCTCCCGACTCTCTGAGTTCCTGTCTCCACAAAACGTCTCTTTTACCTTCTCGTAACATAAACTAAGATACTGATGAAATGATCCATCAGGTATTGATCATACTAATACTATCATACACTGTATTAAACATCAACAATACCTAGGAATACCTGCCGACTATTTCATCCTGTTGTAAGCCTTTACGTGAAACACTGCAAATTGGACCTCGTGTTGAAAGAACATACACAACAGAGGTTGTGTGTGGCTTTGAACGTCCAGTAATTCATATTAATGTGCAATTTAAGCCTTACATCATAAACACGTAAAGTTTATATTCCTGCCATTATTGGATGAACGAAACGGACAACGGATTGACTGACGAACCACAAATTCTGCTTAACGAAAATATACTGACCTATTGTCGCAACAGTGACACAATGTCAATATGTATATGATTGACCCAAATTCAGTCATATACGAAATAACTGTGTCACTGTTGTGACAAGAGGTCGGAATAGTTTCGTTTAAGCAGAAAGTTTGATTCATCAGAGCCGATCTCTGATTCGTTTTGTTTATCCAATAATGACAGGAACATCTACCTAACGTCTTTATAATGAAAGGCTTAAATTGCCACGTCAATATGTATCAATAGACGTCCAAAACCAAACAAAACCTGTGTTAGCGATAAACAACCGTTTGTTCTTGCAACACATTTGGAGGTTCTGACAGTCAAAGAACAACGACTTACGAAACAAAAAAATAAAAATCCAATACAGAAAAAAGAAACAGATATTTAGAGTTTGGTTCGTAATTCAAAGACCTCGAGCAAAAAAGATTAAACAGATTTCACAAAATTACTTTGGAGAGATGCAATCAGAGCTCTCAATTTCTTCCATGGAAATTATTTGACTCTTATTTAGCTAACACTATCTCTTTAATGCCTTTTTAAAATTTATCGTCGCTGTCACTTTAATGATAAAAATAATGCGATTAGAGGAACAATACGATTAAAAGGAACAGCTCTATCAGTTAATCAAAAAAAATTCTAAATTACATTTTTTCTTAAAGACCGAAAACGATAACTATGACAATTACACAAAAGAGCTGTAAATTTGACGGTAAAGAAAACAAATTATTTAAAACATTGAGGAAATATTTCAGACAATTAAAAAATGTAACAATGGAAAAACTGAAACACTTCATGCTTTAATGAAAAAACAAAACAAGAGGAAAGCGATTCTTAAGTGAAATGAGCAAGCATTTGATGTATGAAACTCACAAATTTTGTGATAACCCTGACTTCGAAGAGCGAAAAATGTTGTTTATAACTATAGTTTTAAAATACTATATACCGTCTTCATTAAATTAGAAAAAAAAAAAAAAAAAAGGCTCCTTATCCAAACTCGTGATGGACCAGAACACATATCTGTAGGTAAAGTCACTGCGTCCCGTGATAACTCGAATGAATACAATTACGAGACTTTGACAGTCAAATAAAAATGAATTTCACAATAAAAACAGTACAAACAAGTTAGAAAATTGATAATTTGAGAGACGTTAAAAACCCAGCTTGTCATAAACAGAAATCAAAATTCCTTTGGATTTTTTTTATTTTTATTTTGCAAGCAAGAAAGATATCGCGTAAAGGATAAGAAAGAATGCCAATATTTTAAGTAGATTAAAACTATTCATCTGAGATGCTGATCACGTCTTAACCCAACATAATAACCCAACTTCTGTCATTTAGTCATTCCAAATGACTCTCTCTCTCTCTCTCTCTCTCTCTAACAGTAGCGAGTTTCGTGGTTTATTCGTTTCATATCATATCGCTTGATATATTTTCAGCTTGTGATATATTTTCAGCTCCTTAATTCTGTATCAAAATCTCTTAAACTGTTTGAATATCATCACCTCTCGTTGGTCTTACCTAAAAGAAATGTTATGGTCTAAAACGAGATGGTATAATGTGCAAAGAAATTTTTTTTCTTTTTGAGTTTTATGGTCTGCAAATTCTCCATTTGTGGATTTTTTTTTTCTCCTGTAGAGGGCACCTTATCAAAGGAAATCTTAAGCAAAATTCCACATTTCAGGCACGAATCGATTTCTTTCAATATGCTACTTCACCGTAAGTTTTTAAAATTTTTGAAATATCATTCTCTGTTTTGTTTTTGAGACTTTGGCGAAAATTCAATATATTTACCTACAAATTTCGGTCAATTTTCGAAGAGCTATATGTGGCGTTTGAGTGATTCCCTAGAAATTCTTACCTCATTTTACGAAGTTGCCTCGCCATGGAAGACGTAATTAACACCATGTCATATTGAATGGCTTTGATCGAATTAGAGCTTCTACACCCAGAAGTAATATAGGTATAATTTCTTATCCTTAATGACATTTTCATTGAATGAAAGAATAATGTCATCTAATAGACTCTGCCCGCTAAGAAGAGCATGAAACAAATTGCAATGTCAAAATTTATAACCGTCAATGACACGAACAGGAAACAATTTTTTGTCTGATGCAAAAAGATGACCATACAAAATCAAAGTATCAGTTTTGTATCTCAGTATTGGAATGATATTTCATTGTCGAACTCATTTATACGTGACAGTCAAAGCCTCCTAATTTCTATTCAATGGATTTATCACGGTTCACATTTTTTTTTTTTTCCCCGACGCAAAGATGCCATTTGAAAGCCTCTTGTTAACAACATTTTTCACTTTGTCACGGTTATCACAAAACATTGTTTAACACCCACAAACGCCTTCTCTTTTCATGTGCGAATAGCTTTTCGTGTCTGCTTCTTTGCTATTTCAGTTTTTTTTCCCAGTTGCATTTTTTTTCTGAAATGTTTTCCGAAAATTATTAACCATTCATGTCTTTACAGGGAAATTAGTTCATTTCTCGAAATGGGATATATTATATTGTTTTCAGTAACTTTTAATTTGGTTCCCTTTAATCGTTACAAGCTCCCACTTAGCTGTGTGTCATCCTTAAGTGACAGCTACTTTAAATGAAAAAAAAAAAAAAGTATTGAAAGAGAAACTACTAGCTACAATAAGAGTCAAAGAAGTTCCAAGGAGTTACAAGCTTTCGCTACATCTCCAAAATATTTCTTTATAATTATTATACTTTTTTTTTTTTTCGTAAGTCGTCTTTTCTGACTCAAAACCTCCTCAATGGTTTTATCTAATGGGAGTTATCGCTGACTTTTAGTATCGGTCCAATAGAATTGTTCCGAATTAATCTTAAAGTGATTTTTTAAAATCACCTTTTTGTGTTTTTTGTTTGTTGGTCTTAAGCAAAATTACACAAAAACAGCTGGATATTTCCACGAAACATGGACTGCTTTAAATTTGGTGCGGATCCGCATAAAAGTGCAAATCCATGATTTTTCTTTCTTTAACATTGGGAGATAATGCGTTACTCATTTTTTTTTTTTTTTTTTTTTTTTTTTTTTTTAGTGAATCTTGCATGGATCTTTAAAATAATCTGGACTATTTACGATGTTGGTATCTACAAATGCGTACTGTTTGGCGCGGATCAATATAAAATTCCGGATCTATAAGATTTAAATATGCTTTTCTAAGGAGGGTAGATGTCTTCCTTGTTGAATTAGATGATTGAATTAAAAAGATTTGGCAATATGAGCTCTACTGAGTGCCATTTTAGTTTTCAAATTTTTCGAAGGCCCAGTCAAACAAAATTCATTAAGCAACTCGTATCTCAGAAATCATTATCATCAAGATTTTTATAAGAACAGTTTAACCACTAGTGTAGATACATTCACCTCGAAATGAGCAAATGATGATACATAACGCAATGACAGAGGGGAGATAATGGGACAAAAACAATGCCATATTAGTAGAGTTGTTATTCAAAAAGAAAAAAGAAAAAGTAATCATAATAACCTGAAAGTGTACTACACAAACAGCAGTTTTCTTAATAAAATGGATGAACTGAGGGCTTTAATTGGTACAGAGAAAATAGTCTGCCGTTATTAGTGAAAATGGGATTAATACAAACACTCGAGAATTTCTAGCAGAACAAATAAAAGACAAAGTTGGGAAGAATGAGGGCTGGATAGGATTAATTAAACTTACAATAAACCAGACATTGTAGTAAAGAACGAAAAGTGTCTGAATCGAAATTAGTAAGAACACAGAGAAATTAGCCTTAAGAGCAACTTACAGATCTCCAAAATTAAGTAGAGAAACTTAGGAAAGCGTCACAGTCCAGCTCAGTAATAATTGTAGGGAACCTTAATCTGCCAAGGATAGATTGGCGAAATCAGACAGGGGATGCAGAGTCAGGAATTTCTAGAGGTAGTACTGGATAATTTCCTTAACCAGTATATCAGGAGGCCCACCAGAGGTAATAATATACTAGATTTGGTTTTAGCTGATAAAGTATATGTAATTAGTGATATAGAGGTTGGTGAACGACTTGGTAATAGCGACCATGAAGAAATTTTCGTTTATTTGGGATGTTCCACTGAAAATTCCTCCACCGTTCCTAATTTTCGTCTAGGAGATTTTAATGGATTGAGCTTGAACGGTATACCATGGGGAGAATAGCTGTTTCAGGGAGTGCCAGGTCGGTGGGGAACCCCGGGTCATATGTGAGGGGGAAGGAAACGAGTGGGAATGTCCGCTAGCTCTCTGAGGAAGGTGGGAGTAGTTCACGTGAGCAGGATGAACTCAGGTCCGCTACCAGGCAACAGTTCAGCCAGTGAGAAATATAATGAGTTAATAAATATAATACACGGAGGCCAAGATAGATATATCCCTTTAAAACTGTTTGGAACAAATAATTCAGAACCAAGATGGTTAAACTAGAGATTAAAATCTTTCAGAGGATAAGAAAAGTATATATATAAAAATAATTCGTGGAAAGGAACATTTACGTAACCGGTAAGCGCTTTTGAATACAGGGGTAAAGAGGGAGATATGGAAAGCAAAGAGTTTATGAAATCAAGATTGCTAGTCAATCGAAAGAAAACCCCAAGGCTTTTTACGAAAAATAAAAATAGGGTAGGACCTCTCAGAAGAGAATCAGGTGACATTACCAGTGAAGATAAAGAAATGTGCTCCGTCCTAAATAATTATTTCATATCAGAACTTATCAAGGAAAATCTAGACCTGGTCCCTCAAGCAGCAAATATTTGCGATGATGACGGAAAATATTCTTAGTAAAATAACCATTAGTAACGAAGACATTGATAGACTTTTAAAACCTCAAAAATCGATGTCCGGACGATATATATGCAAAAAAAAAAAAAAAAAATTGTCAGCCACTCTTAACGATATTTAACAGTTCATTAATATCGAGAAGTTCCGGAGGCGTGGCAAACCGCAAACTTAGTGCCCATTTTTAAAAAGGGTGATAAAGTAGCTGCGTCAGATAAGCCTAACGTCAGTAGTAGGGAAAATGCTAAATTTTGGCAAATAAGATTAGAGAACAAATATTTAATCATAAATGAAAGTCAGCACGGATTCAGGCAAGGATGATCCTGCCTCACAAACCTGTTGTCTTTCTTCTCGGAGATCTGTGAGGTAGTAGATAGCGATAAAGCTTACGATATTATTTGCCTGGACTTTAGGAACGCTTTTGATAGGGTCCCACAAGAAAGCTTAGTTAGAAATGTTCGAGCACACGGTATAGGCTGAGATATCTTACAATGTATAGAATCCTACCTGAAAGGACGAAAGCAGATAGTATTAATAAATGGAACTCTGTCGGATTGGGGATTAGTAACTAACGGTGTACCACAGAGTTCAGTACTGTCCCTTGTTATTTATTATATATATGTAGATGATCTAGACTGAGGAATCACTAGTAGTATCAGCAAATTTGCTGACGATACAAAAATAGGGCGTATCATTAACTCGACTGACGATTGCCATAACCTACAAAAGAACCTCCAAATGGTCTAAATCTTGGCAAATGGAATTTAACGTTGGTAAGACCATTGGGGTTACTAAATACTGCTTAGATAACAAAGAAATTAGTAAATCGGAATGCGAGAGTGCTCTAGGAGTTATGGTTAGTATAGACCTCAAACCAAGGCAATAGTGTAGCATTAGTAAGGCCACATTTAGACTACGCCGTACAATTTTGGTGTCCTTAGTGTAGAATGGTTATCTACTCGTTAGAAAATGTACAGAGAAGAATAACGAAAATGATACATGATGTTCGGAACCTGTCATACGAACACAGACTATAAATACTTAGTCTGCACTCACTAGAGAGTAAGGGGAGACAAACTGAGGTGTTTAAGTGGATGAAAGGAATAAATAAAGGAGATATTAGAAAGGTCGGCACTCACTACAGAGGCGTAGAGTAAGGGGAGACTTAAATTGAGATATTTAAGTGGATGAAGGGAATTAATAAGGGTAAACACGCGTACTAATTTCTGCTCAGGGGTTTCCCCTCCCATCCCCCTTCTACCCTGGACAGAGGGAAGGGGGGAATCGCGAACAAGTCTACCTCGCCTTCTGCTCCCAACTCCCTCACCCTCGACCTCCAACTGCCAGTTACTGATTAGATGAAATTTTCTCATGTCCTCTAAAAATGACTAAACTGTCGTGGCACACGCTTTCAACGGCCACGATTTGGACTATTTAAAAATAAATTATTACCGTATTGAATTACATTCTCGAATTGAAAATATTCACCATCATTATAATCCAGTGTCGTCCGCTGCACTATTCTGGGTTCCAGTGCTCGCGTTATCACTTCCCCCGGCTCTCTCTCTCTCTCTCTCTCTCTCTCTCTCTCAATTTACTTCTCCCATTCACTCTTTATATTTATATAACTCCCTTGTCTGCTTCTCTCCCTCTCTCCCCCCTCTCTCTCTCGCTCTGTCTTAAGTCTTCCACGCCTCTCACCCCTACCCAACTCCACCTTTGGCATGATCAGTGGTCATTTATACCGTCACCGGTCCTTTGCAGGCAACATTTGTCACACACACGTAGGTCAGATGTGTGGAACGCTAATCTTTTATAACTATGTCTCAATTTGTGCCAAGTTCAAACGGAAAACACCAGACCAATAATTGTAATTGTTATTAGAGTGACCTTTCCACATCACATAGCTGGGTAGCTGGGCTTATAAATTGGACACACACACACACACACACACACACACACACACACACACACACACGATCTAGACTTAAATTTTGCATTGACAGCGTGGCGACTACAAATATTGTCATTCTAACAAATGAAGGTCAATTCCGAGATTTCGGTGTTCATGCAATCTTTGGCCAAAGCCGTACTGGGAGCAGTATATCAAAGGACGGGTAAGAGTGTTGGGACACAGTTTCGTGTTGTAAGTTCCGTAGTTTCCATGTTTTCACAGAATATTATTTACGTCATTCATATATACTGTATATGTCTAATCAGTAACTGGCAGTTGGAAGTGGAGGGTGGTGGAGTTGGGGGCTGAAGGCTGGGTAGACTTGTTCGTGATTCCACCCTTCCAGGGTAGAGGGGGGAAGGAAAGGGTAACCCATGAGCAGAAATTAGTACGTGTGAGTGTACTTAAAGTGAACACAGGATTGAACTAGAAGTAATGGTTTCAAACTAGAAAAAAAATCCGTTTCGGTAAGGATATAAGTAGAAATTCCGTTTCGGTAAGGATATAAGTAGAAATTGGTTTGGTAATATAGTAGACGAATGGAATAAGCTACCTGCTACAGTAGTTGCTGACTTCCATTGAGAGTTTCATAGGCTAGATCAGCATATGGCAAATATAGGGTGGGTATAGAAAAGAAAACGTAATAACCAGTACTAATTCATTCTTTTTCTTTTTCAGGTTAGACTATGATAGTCTCTTTTTCTCCATTCACACTGTCCTATAAAATGTCCAGGCCAGATTCTTTTTTACTTTTTCCTGCCAGCTTCGGCTAAAGGGTTTGGAGGAGGGGGGGGTGGGGAATGCTTTCTTCTTTGTTATCCTTGTCTCATTTTAGTTACGCTTGTAGGAGCTGTCTAGCATGGGCCAACCGGCCTACTACAGTTGTCCTCTCTCTTCTTATGTTCTTGAATGTTCTTTCATTTCATTAGGGAATCGATTTCTTTATATATGTTAATTAAAACGTCATTATATCAGATTGATTTTTATCTAGTATTGCTTCATTTTTTCAGTCTCAAGTATTTGCGATTAAAAATTGGGTTCTTTTCCGGCCAAATATACAAATTTCACAAACTGGGATATATATTGCATATTAGACGCGACTTTTAGCATCGGTGCTGTAGAATTTTATCGAATTAATCTTAAACCGGTTACTTCCACTCATAGCAAGTTCACACGTGACACTATTAAGTTTCCTTGAAATGATTACGTTGAATGGAAAAAAAAAAATACTAATTAATAATTTAAGTACGAAACTTATAGCTTATGACGATACTAATGCAGCAAGTTTTTTTTTCTTTTTTGTATCTGTCATGCAGGAGAAAATTATAGACGAGCACCCCAATTGTATTGCTCTATTCATTTTTTTTTTTTTTTTGACAGCCTCTTCAATTGCTTCGATGATGTTTTTCACAAGTAGCTGTGACTTTATTCACGGCAGCAACCCTGCATAATGTGGAAAAATAAAATCGATCTAGATACAAATTGTAATCCACACACGATGAAAAAATAAAAACCTCTCTGCACTGCGTTTTGCTTTTTTCCAAAAGTATCAGCAAACGAACAAAATTGTTCAATTTCTAGCTCAAATGCCAGTTGATTTTTCCTTTGATTTCATTTCGCGATTACTTCATTTTTTTTTTTTTTTCTAGAACATATTTTCATCGTCTGAAATGTTCCCTGAGTTTTAGAGAAAATGCGTGTATAGACTGTCAAATTAAGAGCTCATTAGATGAAGATGGATATTTATCGTTTTCGATGTAATTTTTGCATCATTCTGGAAGAACGATTTAAAACTAGTGAAAACTTCAACTAAACATTTTTTTGCCCTTGGAGTGCCAATTTCGTAACATGAAGAAAGAAAATTTACGATACTGTTCTTACCAAAGTAAAAATAAAACGATTAAGAAAACCATATTTGTAACCTTTCATTATGATATTCGTGGAAGGTACAATTTTCTCTCTTTCAAGCGTTTGGGTGATTCCCCACAGATTTTTGGCTCATTTTCGGAAGTACGAGGGAATGTCAAAAAATATCCGCTCTTGTTTATGTAATTTATTAAAATAGTTTTATTTAAAATAATTACATCACTTTTAAACATAGTCTCCATGCTTTTCGATTCACTTTCAGCGGTCCATAAGCTTGCTTATTCCATCGAAGAAAATTTTTGGCTGGTCGCGCAACCATTTATGCACCACTTCCTGCAGTTCTTCGCTAGTAGCAAATCGGCGACCTCTAAAGCATCTTTAAGCGGTCCAAAGAGGTGATAGTCGGAAGGGGAGAGATCTGGACTGTATGCAGGGTGTTCCAGCACCTAGAAACCCAATTTTTCGATGGTTTCAACGGTGTGGGCGGCCGTATGTGGGCGTGCATTGTCATGCAATAACAACACTTGCTTTGACAATCGGCCTCGGCGTTTGATGTAAATTTGTTGGCCGGCATTTCACTGTAGCCTACACAGGTGACTGTAGTCCCCTTTTCCTGATAATGTTCCAGTATAGGCCCTTCTGAGTCCCAAAAACTGTTAGAATCACTTTTCCTGCGTAAAGTTGTCTTGAATTTCATCGTTGGTGATCCCGTGTGTTTCCACTCCATACTCTGCCTTTTGGATTCTGGCTCAAAGTGATGGACCCAGGTCTCACCTCCAGTGACTACTCGTATTCTCTCCAAAAAAGTTTCGCCTTCATCGTTGTAGCGGTCGAGTAAGCGTTGACAGATCACACGATTGCGCTAATGCGCTTCGGTAAGCTCTCTTGGCACCCGTCTCGCACAGACTCTATGGAAGCGAAGCTTGTCGTGGATGACTTCGTATGCAGAACCATGACTAATGTGCAGTGAACATGCCACCTCATCGATGGTCACTCGTCCGTTCGCCAGAATCATCTCTCGCGGTGGAGGTTGATGGGCGTCCTGATTACCTGTTTCACGCTTGTCCGGCCTTTGTTTAACTTCTGGATCCATTCATACACACTTCTACGCGGAAGGGCGCTGTCCCCGTATTGCACTGAAAGCCTGCGATGAATTTCAGCCGCTGACACACCTTCAGACCAGAAGAATCGAATCACTGATCTCTGTTCTTCCTTGGTGTACACTGCGAGCGGAGCACCCATGTTTACTCTAACACAAAAAAGAAAAATGGACCGATTAACATCAAACCTCGGTTACGTAACCACAACAGTACCTCCTATCACGCTAGCTCTGAAGGCCGTGAGGCCAACCAAAGAAAATTATGGCAGGTGCGGAAAATTTTGACTTTCCCTCGTATTTTATCGTTCTCTCCGTAAAAACGTGATTAATGGCATCAGTCCAGTGGTATGGTTGAAAAAAAAACAAAAGCAGTAACAAGTTAACAATCAGCACTATTTTATATCCTTAATGCAATATTTATGTTGTATGAAAGAAAAATGTCATTTAATAAACCCTGCTTGCTAAATTAAAACAAAAGGTTTCCAAAGGAATTTTGATTACCGTTCATGACAAGCTTGATTTTCTTTAACGTCTGTCATGCACAAGTACTAGAAAATCCAAATTTAAATTGTTTATCAATTTTCTATCAAAGTATTCATTTATATTTGTCGAAGCCTCGTCATTTGTATTCATTCGAATTATCACGAAACACAGTGACTTTACTTACAGCAATGTCTTCTGGCCCATCACGACTGTGGAAAATGCCTTTTTTATTTTCTGTGTGAAAACCATAGTAATAAACATAATCAACAAATTTTTACACTATTCGAAGTCACGCTCATCACAAAATTTATTGTGCTATTCGCTCCTCAAATGCTTGCCCATTTCTCGTACGAATCGATTCCCTAATGTTGCCTTCTTTCCTTAAAGCAGAAAGTATTTCATTTTTTTTCCAACTTTCATTGTTTAACGATCTGAAATATTTCCCAAATATTTCAAAGCTTTCGTTTCCTTTAACGTCAAATTTACAGCTCTTTTGTCTAATATGTATATTTATCGTTTTCGGCCTCAAAGACGCAAATGTTAACGTAACTAAACATTGTTTAGAACTGCTTTTAATCGTTTTGTTCCGTTAATCGCACTATTTTTATCCAATAAGTGACAGCTATAACAAATTAATAAAAGTCGTTATAGAGAAACTTCCACGGAGAAGTTTAGAAGCTCTGATAACATCTTTCCTTCAAAACTCTTTTGTAAAATCTACAGTTGTCTTTGGACGACGAACCAAATATGTTTGTTTCTTTTTCTCTTAATTGGAATTTCAGTTATTTCTTAAATCGTTGTTCTCTGAATGCCAACTACTTCAAATGTTTTGATCAGAGTTACTACCGATCGCAGTGCCTTTACCAGGGAAATATGTCAATGTGTAACATGGCCATATATATATATATATATATATATATATATATATATATATATATATATATATACAGTATATATATATATATATATATATATATATATATATATATATATATATATATATATATATATATATATATATATTAATAAATCAAGAATCAAGATATGTTAAAGCACTTTTTTTTAATAATACACTCCCTCCGGTCTTCATTTTTCAAATTTCTTGAGGAAGGTCAACAAACGAAAATCATTCGTGAATGGAGCTAATAGGAAGCACAACATAAAAAGATACCATCGCTCGCCAGATAACAATGTAAAATGCAAAAGCGTGGTCAACGTATTACCTTACCTATATATAATACAGTAGAAAAGGAAAGTATAAAAAATGCAATATAAAAGAATGATTGTCATTTGGGTCCATCTCAGTTTAGGGGTAGTCTACATGCTATTATTAATATGTTGCATGGATATTGATCACTGTCATAATTCTAGCTGGAAAAAAGGTAAATGAGTATAACGGAATAGTATCTTACAAAAGAAATGAAGTGCCTAATCGCAGATCATATGGACCCACTGAGCTCATATGGATGGGTTTTCTCATGGGTAGCGCAGCGTAGTTTGTGTGCCTGCCGCCAGGGGCCCACGATGGCGTTGATGACACCTGACGCCCGCGCCTTTTGAAATCATAGCGCAACTATATGTGGAAAAATGGACTGTAGCAGAACAGAGGTTTCCTCAAAGCAAGAGAAATACCGTGCCTTTATATATTCGCGTCGCTAAATTCAGCCTCTTATTTCGGTCGTATAATTCTTACTATAATCATGGAATCATATCATATTTGCCAAATGAAAGATATCGATCTTTGGAAACTAAGATAATTTTTTTTTCAAATGAGATTCATAACAGTAAAAATTTGCTGAATGCAAAGACATACAATATGCTCTATGAAGAAAGTGTAAATCATTTCATGCGTCTGTAAAATATATGACGATTTATGCATGAATAGTAATGTCGATAGAAATTTTTTAAAAAAAGGGTACACCAATTCTTTGAGGGGAGTGACTGCGCTATTTAGTGTTGCGGCGAACATAACTTTCAGGAGTCTGTCTAGACTTTCATTTACCTGTCCTTAATCAGAGAGGTTTTTATCTACTGTTCGATTTTAAACTCTGATGTATTTGCCGAATGTTATTAAAAAAAATTTTTTTCCCAGGCGAATTTACAACTCATATCACGAATTTGCATGTTTATCGTTTACATCCTTTAAGATGTTACTTTTAGCATCGGTCCAGTGCAGTTGTTTCGAAATATTTTTAAAGCACTTATTTCCAACAGTAGCAAGTTCACATATGACACTACTGATTTCCCCTGTGATTAGTTAGAATGGAAAAGTGAAAACAAAAGATACCTTTTTCCTAAAAACAAAAATAAAAAAAAGTCCCAAGATATGATTTGATAGATCATGACAAGAATGATTTTTTTTTTTTTTTTTTATCAGGAGAAATTTATGGCGGACCCAAATTCTCTTTGCTGATCAGTTTAGACAGGTGGTGGAATCATAAGTTCACTTTGTTGAACTTTTTTTTTTTTTTATCTCGTCCTCCTCAAAGGCTTCGATGCAGTTTTTCATGACTTTATCCAAGGAAATAACTCTTACGGTCAAATACGATCCGGTATGTTAAAAAAAAAAAAAAAAATAGCCTGCAGGTGAAAGAAGCAATGTAATTATTCGTCAAGGAAAACCCATGGTGTCATGTGTGAACTTGTGCAACTACAAGTAACGGCTATACAATAAATGGAAACAATTCTATTTGATCGATGGTAAATGTCATATCACGGGAGAGGAACAATAAAAATTAAATTTGTGAAATTGGTTAATTCGCTTGCACATAAAAGTTTTTGATAACATTCAGAAAATAATTCAAACAAAAATTGGTCATAGAACTAAAAGCCTATCTGATAACGCCAGGTAAAATGGAATGTATATATAAATTAGAATATATATATATATATATATTGTTACGGAACAGAGATAATGTACACTTTAAGTGAGAATACGAAGAGTCACTACTGTCCCGTAAAGTTCCAGGTTCAAAACAAAAGAGTTAGGTAAAATTACAAGTTAAACATTCAAGACTCATAAGGATAATGTAATGGCAAAAACAGGTTAAATATATGGTTAATTGCAATAGCCTCTATTAACACGAAATTAGCAAGAGTAAATTTATCTAAGTCAGCTCTGATAAAATGAGATACCAGGTAATACTCAGTGAATGCCAGATAAATTATTACAGATACAAACTATTATAAAAAATGACTGACATAAAACCCAACATTAATCAAAAACCTCACTAGGCCCAAGAACCAACCTTATGCTACACAGTACAAGAAAAAATGCAACAACACTTATACTCAAATTACGCACAGCTGCTAGATGTTTGGAGATTTCTTGAGCACTCACAATAACAATATCTGTACAGGGGAGGACAGAGATGTGAACAAAACGAGGAGCAGATCTAAGTGGCCATGATGCAGAGACTGAGCTCATTATATAGGGGCAGGGCTTGATACAACTTGTAAGAAGGACGCGCAAATGAAGCGATGGGGACAAACAGTTGACAATCCCGCACTGAATAACAGAAAGGACGACTTACTCTACTATAACGGTAGAAGGGGGGGACTGAGGCAGAACACGCTCGTGATCAAACATGCAGCATACTGTGCGTTAAAACTACACAAAGGATGATGAAATCATAGGCTATGTAAAACCTCCCCACAAAGAAAAAAGAAATTTACAAAGGAAATTTGTTATTACTCTAAAACAATCTGTACATGGCATTACAGAACATGCAAAAGTCTTTCCTAATGTTACAAAACATGAGATCTCCCTAGCACGTTCAGTCATAGGTACTTGCCAGTATCCCTTTAACAAATCAAACTTATGTACCTAGCCTTTCCGATCTTGTCTATGCAATCTTCCACACGAGGGAGAGGGTAAGTGTCTGTTTTGGTTATCTGATTAACACGTCTGTAGTCGATGCAAAACCGCTGTGACCCACCTGGCTTAGGGACCGGAGTGACAGGAGAACACACGCTCTGACAGGGCTCAATCATTTTGTGGTCCAACAGGTAGCCAAGCTCCTTCTTGATGAGAGGAACTTTCGCTGGGTTCACAAGGTAAGGAGGCAATTTAATTGGCTTTGCGTCTCCAACATCGACATCATGCATCAACACAGTGGTTCTTCCTGGAGTGGCACGGAACACTTGCGAGTACTCCTGCAGTAATGCCGAAAACTCTTTCCTTTCCTCGAGAGGTAGATGAGAAAGCTTAGTCTGGAGATCATTCACGGTATCAGGATTCTTCCCCAAACTATCACTCAGGCTCATACTGCATGGGAGAACTTCACTTGCAGACTCGGGTGGAACAGCTACAGTGCAGACTGGGTTATTTTCGTCCCGCCTGTGATGTAACTTTAGCATGTTGATGTGACATAGTTGCTTGTTCTTTCTACGATCTGGTGTGGCGATGACATAGTTGACATCACTGAGTTTCTTCTCCACGAAATAAGGGCCACTAAACTTGGCTTGAAGAGGTTGCCCATGAAACGGTAGCAGAATCAAAACCTGATCTCCTGGCTGAAAGTGGCGTAACCTGGACTTCTTATCATACCAAGTCTTCATCTTCTCCTGAGCAGCTCCTAAATTCTCTCTCGCCAGCTGTAAAGCAGTGGACAGCCGTCCTTTGAACTTCATCACATACTCCAGCAGGTTGACGTCATCTTCCTCCGACAGCCAGCATTCCTTGAGTAGCTTAAGGGGTCCTCTTACTTCATGGCCAAACAGTAGTTCAAAAGGTGAGAAGCCTAGTGATTCATTTGGAGATTCTCTTGCGGCAAACACAACTAATGGAAGACCTTTATCCCAGTCTTTCTGATGTTCCAAACAGTATTTCTTGAGCATCGATTTGAGTGTTTGATGATATCTCTCCAACGCTCCTTGGGTCTGGGGATGGTAAGCTGAAGACGTGATCTGGGTGATGCCCAACTCTTTCAGAGACTGCTTGAAAACGTTTGACATGAAATTACTTCCCCGGTCGGACTGTACCTCCTTGGGCAGACCAAACTTTGTGAAGAACCCTAGCATTTCCTTAACCACGTTCTTTGCTGAGATGTTTCTAAGTGGAATGGCTTCAGGATAACGGGTAGCCATATCAATCATGGTCAACACAAGAAAATCCTGAAGAAGTCTTAGGAAGAGGGCCCACAATATCCACCAACACAAGGGTGAATGGCGCCTCAAAAGGAGGAATGGGAACTAAAGGTGCAACCTTTTCGGTCTGATTACACTTCCCCACAAATTGACAGGTGTGACAAGACTTACAATACCAGGAAACATCCCTGAAGATACGTGGTCAGTAGAAGTGTTTCCAAATGCGTGCCACAGTCTTCCTCACTCCAAGGTGTCCTGCCAAACTGGAATCATGAGCCACTCTAATGATATCCTGCCTACAAACACGAGGGATGACAACTTGATGTACAACCTCCCATTCACAGTCGGCTGATGCTGTTGGGGGTCTCCACTTCCTCATAAGTACTCCTGACTTTACATAATAACAAGTAGAAGCACCGGCTGACTCTTCTTCACTGTAAGCAGAGTTAGCTAGACCTTTCAACTCAGGGTTAGCAACCTGCAACTCAACCAACTCTTGACGAGACAAATTATCAACACTACGGGGTACTGCCTCCTCTGGTGAGTGGTCCAAATTAGCAAGAAAAGTGTCAGCTAGGATAACATCATCATCATCATTATCCTCTAAATCACCAGTAACTTTAGACTTAGCCCTAGTGACAGCACATGCAGGGAACACATCAGGGACATCACAATCCTGGGCCGCAGCCACTGGCTCACTAGACAACTGAGGAGCTGGACACACTTGACTTCCACCAATATCATTTCCAAGTAAGAAAGTTACACCTGACATTGGGAGTGTCTCAACCAACCCAACCATAACGGAACCATTAACAAAACCAGACTAAATTCACTCTGCAGAGAGGGACAGAGAAGTAATTATTCCCTACACCTTGTAAGATTACAGTTTCATCAGAGGAATTAACATTAGAGCCTAGAACACTGGTCAGCATAAGGGATTGGCAAGCACCTGTATCACGATATATTTTAACTGATTTCCTGTCATTATTGTCCAGAGGACTGACAAAACCATCAGACAGGAAATTAGCACATGAACTCTTGAGAGTGTCACCCACGTTACTGCTCAAAAGAGGAGCTCCATCATGAGAATTTAAGTTACCCCTCAAAGCAGGTTCATTTAACTCAGTTAAAGAATTCTGGGAACTCTCAAGAGTGGACACTAGACCAATTGACTGAATATTTAAAGACTCCTTTTTGTTCACATCACGCTGTCTCCTGAAACATTTCTCCGTAGTATGACCAAGCTTACTACTATAAGTACATTTACTTTTCTGAAATCTGGAGGTGAAGCTGGTATTTATTTCCTGAGAAACATCATCTTTGTTCTCTTTCCTGTTACCTGTACTCTGAGTAGAGGCAACGTACTTACTCTCAGCTTTCCCTTTTTCTTTAGAATATCTCTTGTGAGTGAGAACATATTCATCAGCTAAAACTGCAGCATCAGACAAATTATCTATTCTTTTCTCATCAAGATATAGGCTTACATCTTTATTGACACACCTTTTGGAGTCCTCCAGCAAAATCATCTGCTTAAATTTGTCAAAATCAGAATCCATATTCTTAGAATTTAACCACTGCTCTAACAAATCTTCTTTGATTTTTGCATACTCAACATGGGATTGCTTATCTTGCTTGTAAGTTGTCCTAAATTTTACTCTATAAGCTTCATGAACAAGCTCATAGGCCTTAAGAATCAAGCTCTTAACTACATCATAATTATCAGACTGATCCTGAGGCAAAGATGCATAAGTTACTTGAGCTTTACCGGTGAGAACAGTTTGAAGGAGCACTGGCCAATACTTTTTGGGCCAATTAAAACCTGTAGCTACTCTCTCAAACAACTGAAAATACTTTGTTAAATCAGATTCATTAAAAGGAGGGACAAGTTTAACATTTTTAGCCACATCAAAATCATCAGAGCAAGATGATCCACTTCCACCTTGTTTCATGCGATACTCATGGTCTGCCTGAATCCTGGCAAGTTCAACTTGTGCGTGTATCTGTGCCTCCTGAATACGTGCCTCCGCCTCCTTAGCACGAGACTCCTGCAGGGCTAGCTGTAACTTAGCTAATTCAATCTGCGTTTGCTCATTTGGAGGAGTTACATTAAACAAGCTTTCATTAATCATGTCAACAATTTGATCTTTAGAATGATGAGAGCGAACAGCAATTCCCAATTGTTGAGCAACAAGTTTAAGTTCATTCTTGTTCTGTTTCCTACATCACACACTGTTTGTACATTTGACAAAAAATCTTTGGCTTCATCAAGTGTAGTAATAGTAGATATCATGAATAAGTAATAGTCACAAAATATCAAGCAATATCCTTATGATAATATCCTGAATATCCTGATGAGGTCGCCAAATTTATGTTACGGAACAGAGAAAGATAATGTACACTTTAAGTGAGAATACGGTCACTACTGTCCCGTAAAGTTCCAGGTTCAAAACAAAAGAGGTAAAATTACAAGTTAAAGTTTAATGCTTAAACTAACAACAAAACATTCAAGACTCATAAGGATTATGTAATGGCAAAAACAGGTTAAATATATGGTTAACTGCAATAGCCTCTATTAACACGAAATTAGCAAGAGTAAATTTATCTGTCAGCCCTGATAAAATGAGATACCAGATAATACTCAGTGAATGCCTGATAAATTATTACAGATACAAACTATTATAAAAAATGACTGACATAAAACCCAACATTAATCAAAAACCTCACTAGGCCCAAGAACCAACCTTATGCTACACAGTACAAGAAAAAATGCAACAACACTTATACTCAAATTACACACAGCTGCTAGATGTTTGGAGATTTCTTGAGCACTCACAATAATAATATCTGTACAGGGGAGGACAGAGATGTGAACAAAATGAGGAGCAGATCTAAGTGGCCATGATGCAGAGACTGAGCTCATTATATAGGGGCCGGCAGAGCTTGATACAACTTGTAAGAAGGACGCGCAAATGAAGTGATGGGGACAGTTGACAATCAAACACTGAATAACAGAAAGGACGACTTACTCTACTATAACGGTAGAAGGGGGTGACTGAGGCAGAACACGCTCGTGATCAAACATGCAGCATACTGTGCGTTAAAACTACACAAAGGATGATGAAATCATAGGCTATGTAACAATATATATATATATATATATATATATATATATATATATATATATATATATATATATATATATATATATATATATATATATATATATATATACGATAAAAATAGTTTACTGTCGATTAATTAAAATAAAATCCCCTGTCGTGTTGGGTCATAATACATTTATGTAATTAAAGTCACTGTGAATGGATAACAATGAGATGGTTTTGACAGTCACATGAATTAAATTATGAACAAATATTATTCCAATACTGAGAGAAATTAATAATCTCGTAGGAACACTCAGAAGTGAAAGTTTCTTGGCCCAGGCAGTAGTAACGGGGTGGTTGCAGGCTGTTGCTCCTTCCAACCTCTCCTTTTGGATGGAGGGACTAAACTACCAGCCCCCCACCAGTGACACATCCTTTCCCTTTCTAAGACATGAGAATAACTCTGTTTCCAAACCTTGTAGCTACACGAGTTCAAAATAAAGTCATTAATTAGTGATACATACCATTTTATAGATACCCGAAGAAATCTTTTTTACGAAATTACATTGTAAAATTAATAATTATACTATTTTACACAGATCCCTATCTCCACACACACACACACACACACACACACACACACACACACACACACACACACACACACACACACACACACACACACACACACACACACACACACACACACACACACACACACACACACACACACACACACACACACACACACACACACACACACAAAAGCGCTCGCGGGTCTTTTAGAACTTTCGACGATAGTCATTGAACTTTCGACGATAGTATAGCCCACGTGACAAGTTCTTATATACTGAAAGGATTTAGGAGGCTGAAGGAGAAACTACAGAGAAGAAATTAGGATACTGGAGAGGAGAGAGCAAGAAGTTCTAGACCCGAGACAGGCACGGTGGTCGGGCTCACGAAGTTAATGTAAATTATGAGATATTCCCCCTGAAGAAATAAATTACAATCAGACCCAAGTATCCATCAACATCTGTCACCGACTACAAGTGAATTGGTTATCTCCTAACATATCTACTCTCTATTACTTACAACACGGCTATGACCGAAATCATAAGAAAACTGAAAGGACAATAACACTGTGAGTTCCGAAAACTAGCAAAAAAACAATTGATTGATAAAAGTTAGAAAAAGGAAAAAATTCAATATTACAAATATTTAAAATTTAGCTACTCGTTCTCATATTTCTTGTGCGTGACAGACAAAAATATTCCAGCTATCACGAGAATCGTCAGAAAAGGATACAAATACTGCTTCAGGAATTTTTTTTAATCCTTACCTAGAATGAAGGGATTTTTGTTGTTTTATTTTATCATAACGTAGCTTTCACTCCAAGGATAAAACATGTCTACGGTGAACGTTTAACGATAAGAAGTAACAAATTTATGAGTAATTTGAAACCTTTCATCAAGAATGATGTAAAAATCACGTCGTGTCCACCAGAAACTATCAATTTGTTCCTTCATCAAATGGGTTTAAAATTTGACAGTAAACACATTCAATTAATTTTATATTTCAGGAAATATTCCAGATTATGAAAAATTGCAAGTTAAAAAAAATATATACTAACAAAAATAAAGTTGTACCTGTAAAGAAATCGAATAAAATGTGATGTGAGCTGGCATATGAGATAGAAATTGAACAATATTCTTCTATTGAATTGAAACTCATGGAAAAAATAACATGCAGAGTACAGGTGATTTTAATTTATTTTTTTACTCTTTCAGTTTGCGTCTTTCACCTGCTGGCGATTTTTTTTTTTTTTTCCACATACAGGATCGTATTAGACTGTGAGAGTTATTTGCTTTGATAGGGTAACTGCGAGTCATGAAAAACCGCATAGAAAAGTTTGAAGAGGAAAACCAAATAAAAATGAGTTCAACAAACATATGATTCCATTACATATCTAACCTGATCAATGTTTAGATTATTTTTTCGTCCATAAATTTTTACTGCATGTCATTAAAAAAAAAAAAAAATCGTTCCAGTATAGTTGTTATGAGCTGAAATAAATTTCGCTTTTGGATTTTTTTTTTTTTTTTTAGCAAGGTCTCTTGTTTTTCTTTTTTCATTTTACTTAGTTATCACTTCAAGCGAAATCAATAGTGTTATATGTGAACTTGCTACTATTGGAAATAATCGCTTCAAGAATAATTCGAAAATTTTTCCTGACCGATGGTGAAAGTTTTATCTTACAGGTCGTAAACGATAAATATGCAAATTCGTGAAATGTATTTTAGATTCTCCTGGAAACGCATCCAGATTTTTTTTTATCGAGAAAACATCTGACATAAAACTACATAAAATCCTATCTGACAGGTGAATTAGAGCCCCAACAAACTCCTGAAAGTTGCCAATGTTAGCCGGGTCGCCAAATAGCTTGACGCCACTACCCTCTTGGGGCTGGTGTACCGTCCTTTGAAAACATACCCTGCATAAAGCATACCAGTATTGTATTCACCTTAGATATTTTACTGATGCTTGAAATGAGATTCCCGCTGAAAAATTCTTCATAGTTCACTAAAAGCTATGAAAGCATAGTGTTTTTGAGTGAACCTTAGTTGTCGGAAAAATTTGTCATAGTTCCCAAACATCGAAATCATTCATTTGGTAAATATTATTCTATCCATTATGCACAATAATAATAAGACTTACACGACCGAAATCATACGGGGCTGATTTCTGAGAACCAAATGGCATGGTATTCTCTTGCAATGAGGAAACGTCTATTCTACTACAGTCCATTTTTCCACGTATATTGTAGATGTACTATATTTTCCAGGAAAAATGGTTTCAAAAGGCGCGAGCGTCAGGTGTGGTGTATAAACATCATCAACTCCATCCCTGGCCTCTGGCGGCAGGCACATAAACTACGGTGCGCTACCAATGAGAGAGTCCCTCCATATTGAGCTTAATGGCTTCATACGACCTATGATGTACAGTCACTCATAAAAGAAAAGACCCCCCCTGCGTTAGAGGCAATATACCTCGGGGTATTCAGTGTTGGTAACAGTGTATTTGACGTCAGCCATACGGAGGGATGAGGATGGGTGTTTGAGAGGAGGGCGGAGTTAATCTACACGAAACACTGCTTCAATCCACATTTCGAGTAGAACATACATTATATCTGACTTGTTATCAAGACATATGTATGTAACCCATCACATTTGAAAAAGTTTATCATTAGCTGAATAAAATCGTCAGCCGGGGGCAGGAATAAGATGCAAATGAAACCCCCGGCCTCAAGGGTTAAATGAATGGGCTCGACACATTTAGAATGAACTTTGAATGAACTTCCCTCAAACTCAGCTTCACACCCCCACATCTGACGTCATTTACAGTGTTACCAGGACCGATATCATATTAGTTGAAAGGTGTCTTGGCCGGGGGAGGGGGTCGTTTCTTTTATGAGTGACTGTACTATATTTCTTTCATTTGGTACGTAAGATATAATTTCGTTATAACCATTTACCATTTTTCCTTACATTTGTTGTCATAGAGAAAAGTGTCGTTACAAAGGTGAAGAGAGTCATATTGGCATGACGGACGACGATGTTTGGAAAATATTGCGTGACCGAGGGGTTCGTTGGTTTACTCTAAACGAAGCAGTGCTCTACATAATTTATACAGTATTGCCAATTATTGACATTCTGCCTTTGTGAAATAAATTGAGAGAATACAACATACAAAATGTGAAAATAATCAGAATATTCGTGATATTACGATGCATGGGATGTATGAGCACTACATAGGATAATTTAGACCAGAGGGATGGAAGTGTTTCCCTTATTGCATGTAATTGATATCAATGAACTTGAAAGAGGGAGCCCTTCTTATCCATTTCTAGTCATCTCAGAGTTCCGGTAAATGAAATTCAAGAAGGATAATGCCTTGTATTTAATTGTGTTATTACCGCCTGGTGCGAGGATAGCGTCAAGCCTTCGAGGCATAGATGATACCAGATCATACATCAGCTGCTGGCCTGCCGCATCTCGTAGTCCTTCCTACCCTCTGGAGAGCAGCGGTAACCACACCACCTTCAATGAGTCGGTAGTCCATACAAGGCATTTTACTCATCAGGGCTCCCCACACGTTCTGTACGGGGTTCGGGTACTGGGATCTGGTTGGATGTGACAACACCATAATACCTGGGTGTTCTTGAAGCCACCGTGCCACAGTCAGAATGTTCAGGAAAAAGCATTGCCCTAACTGAAGGTAGCAAAATTTCCTCCAGGATTTATCTGCCAGGTCCAACATCAACCAGCTTCTCAATGCCACCGTCATGTATCAATCAAAATAACTCGGCGTAAGCACGGCCATTTCTCCTGCTGCCGGCCATGTTGTCTGTCCAATACCCAAGACAGACAAATGAATAATTAGACTTTACTGCATAGGCTGTAGTTCATGGACGAAAAAAGGCAAACAAATGTAGATCCTAATACGGCTGAAACAAAATCATATAGTCAGAAAAACTAAAACACACTGTGTTTATAGGACGCGACATGTGAAGGACCATGACCTGCACTGCAAAAGTCTTCTCATAGCAAGACAAAAAATTGTCAAAATACCACACCCTTGTCACAATATTGCAGTGCATATATATACACTGCTCAAAACAATTAAGGGAACAAGATTTTGATTTGTGATATTTCAGAATCTATGCTTTGTTTAGGTTCAGAATTGATCATGGGTATTCCCCGATATGTTAGCAATGAAAGGCAATGTTCAGCAAAGGAATCAAAACGAGAACTTTATTGTTGGAACAAGCGAGTACCAGATAACCCCCAAAACAGAAATGAACAATAGATAGGCTCAGCCACGGAATGTCTCAGAATTGTCTTAAAAACTGGTTCTGAAGTCTCTAATAATGAGTGTAACCTCCTCTTGCCTGGATGCACTCTCGACAACAACGAGTCATGCTTCGAATCACGAGTCGTATGGCGTCCTGGGGGATGGTCCCCCACTCTGCCACCAAAGCCTCGGTAAGTGCTGGAACGCTATCATGTTAGGACTTCATATTATAATTACAAATCATAATAGATAGATAATAGATAGAGAGACAGGAGCAGGAAGTCGGATGATGAGAAGGTACTGTGTCTGCAAGAATCGAGCAATGCTAAACATGCTTACACACTCTTAACTCAAGGAATGCTTTATAGGCACACGACAGCGCATTGTTGACCATACACACACATACACACATACTCACACACAGGCTTCTAGAACTTTCCAATCACAGGGAACACACGTGATACGTCTCCTGTTTCACCAGAATTTAGGAAAGAGAGCTCAGATGGAGGCTAGCCATAGAACAGGCAGGTCGTAGGGAGAAAGGCTTAGCAACTTGGGAGAGAGAGAGAGAGAGAGAGAGAGAGAGAGAGAGAGAGCAAGACAGGAGATAGCTAGCGGGACTCTATACTTCGCTCTGTGTGAGAGACTTAACATTATCAAGACAAATAAAAAGTCCCATACTATTCTTTACCTCTCCTGTCATTGAATGACAAATGGGAAAGATTATCTACCTACAAAGCTACTCAAGTATAACAACCGCTCGTCCACAAGTCTAATATATATATAACTTCTCTACAAGTAACTACAAAGTAACAACTCTACGAGTCGTCTGTATAATCTACACGCACCTACAAGTAGCGGCAGTCTTCATCCCACAACGAGTAAATCACAAGAGAAAAGGACCGAGAAAACATCGACAAAGAAAAACGGAACAAACGAAGAATGAGACACGGCTCATAACTCACAACTACCAGACCTCACCCTCCTCTCTCTGCTACATCAACCCAACTTCGACCGCTGACGCAGGAGTGAAGAGGTCAAGACGACGAAGCAAATACCAAGTCAATATTCACAACTCATCTTACTCGTCTTCAATGAAGCTACTCATCGCTACTCTTTCACTCACCACAGCTACCAGTGTGGGAAGTCGACGTCATCATGCGTGTTTGCTGAAAAGACGCCACGTCAGTCACCTCACCACCTGCACCATCACTAACACCATTCCCACCACGGTAAAAATTAGTGAGTTACATAGTTACTTCATTTATACAATACACAGTGATAGACAATAAGCTTCTGCACAAACATATAAAACGTGCTGTATAGTTACAGCTTAAATACACATACTACAGTTATCTGCATAACTCAAACACTAAATAATCACCAACAATAAATATTCTACACTGTATATATTCATTCATTTATTATAACATTTATTTACTACCAACGAGTGTTACCATTTATACCTACATAAAATACGTGTTTCATACATACAGCTATACATTATTACATCTACAGAGTAATAAAGAAAATATACCATCACAGTTACTCAGTGAGCGATTAAAAGAACTGTATTAAACATTTATTAATTAAAGCTACCTAGTGGAAACATATAAATTAAGTTGCAAGGTAAACTAGAGAAAAAAAAATGGCCAACACAAATGACGTTAGCAGGAATGAACATCTTCAACACAATCGTGAAGACAATGATTTCCACACAGTGCTGACACGTATATTGCCAACAATAGGTACACTCGGAAACCATAATTTCTAGCCCACTTAGGTCGGTGCCGGAGGTTAGTACAGCAACCTTTCTGGACGGCGGCCCACTCAAACTATCACGAGGTAACATACGCACGAACACACACAGTCCTTATGAACCATTCGAGGCTTCGCTCTGTGTCGTATGTTTAATCATCCTGCTGTATATAATGTTAAGCAGTCATAGTATGGCTATATAGGTGTCATTATATAAGAACTGTATGTGGCATTGTATATTCATTAAATAGGGACACGAAGAAAAATTAACGTAAGTTGTAGTAACGAAAGTAAGAATGGAAAATATAGACTTCCAAACCACCCAGTGATTCGATACAATATATTCAGCTTTTGTGTGTGTGTGTGTGTGTGTGTGTGTGTGTGTGCAAGCGAGACAAAGAAGTGAACTTTTGTATTCACGTGCATGTGTGTGTGTGTGTGTGTGTGTGTGTGTGTGTATTGGTATCATCAGGCGACAACTTTAATACAGAATTAGTACGGTAATTAGTTCATATACGAGACAATTCAGACATAAGCTGGTCTGAGCATAGTGCCAGATCACGATGCTTCCACCACACCTCATCTATATCTTTTATTTCCCCTTCATTCGTGTAACTACGTATATGAAAGACCGTATTTAATTAACCATATATTTAAGGAAACTTAACATGCACGTCGATCAGTCACTCCTCATTTGACACACTTATAGCGTAATACTTTGACCATCCCACCCGGGCACACGGAGGCTCACCGTAACTCCCACGGGGAGTCTGACCACAAAGGGCAGCAGAGCGATCACTCTCAAGTGCCTCTCACATAACAAGGGAAACAGGAGTTCAATGTCACCCGATAACTACCAGGAGGCGGATACGGGAGACTGGCAGTCAATGTTTCATCCCAGAGCGTAAGGAAACCTTAACAGAGGCACCGAAGGAAGCATGGAAAAGGTTTGCTGAGGCGTATGCGGATGTGGGATTCGATAATTGGAGGGCCGTCATTTTCACCGATGAGAAATATTTCATATCTGTCGCAGCAGTCGGGCGCCAGTGTCGGCAATTACATAATACAAGATATGACTGAAGACACATCCATGAGACATCGACAAGCTGTCGTGTAACAACCTCCATGCATGGAGGGATGTGGTGGTGAGGTGTTGTTGAACATACTGCAGAGCAGTATATAAAAATTCTAGAGATATCCTTTTTTCCATTGGTGCAAGCATATCCCATCCCAGACCCACAGTTTATTTACATGGTGCAAGACCGCAGTCCAATACCTACAATCCGGGCAGTCAAGCGTTGGTTTCAGGTGCACTCAAATTATTCTATTGGATTGGCCCTCTAAAGGGGCTGATTGTAATCCAACAGAAAATCTTTGGACGCATATGGTGCTGAATGTGGTGTATGGGAGAAAACGAGGGAGACAGTGAGGAGACACGCACATAACGTGTGGGAGGGAATAAGAAGGAGGAAGAACATCTGCAACAATCTGCATTCGCAGCACATCTCTCATCACGGCAAGACCTCCCGGCAGGACCAGCTCTCCGCAGCAGCCACACCAGCCGAAGTACGGGCCTGTCGTTCCTATCTGAGGGAGTTCCCTTGTCTGCCCACCAAGAGGTCGAGGCTCCTCCGCCCCAGAATACCCGGCCGACGACCCTCCCTCCGCCACGACCTGGACCGGGGCTGTGCCATCTGTGACGACCAGGACCGGGCCTCCCCTTTCGTGCTTCCACCTGCTGCTGCTTGCGAGCTGGGCGAGTCTATTTTGCCCTTTCTACCAGGGGCAAGGGGGTTGAGGGCAGCGTTGGGGCGTTTCCACCTGAGCTCGTCGGCGCCTCCTCCATCGGCGCCGCGCTGTCTACCCGGCTCTAGTCCCGCCCTGCCCTCTTTCGACCATCGTGCTGCCGGCCTCACCATCCACCGCCAAGCCCCGCCCACACTCGTCGATCATCGGGCAGCCGATCTCACCACCAACCATCGCACATTCCCCTGCCTCTGCCGCCTTTTCCTCGTTCGCCAGTTTGCTGTCCCCGCTACGCTCTCTTTGAGAGCTTTTTTACTGCTGTTTCCCTGACGGGCTCTCTGTTTGCCCGTGCCCCACCAAGTGTGGGCCAAATAACACACAACAACACACAACAAGCAGCAATCTGGTAGATTCCATGCCCGCCAGATTCCATGAAGTTATAACGGCAGATGGAGGTTGGACCTTTGGGCACGAGGTATCTCAGTGGTAGCAGCCTTGCCTCGGGATCCTGTCAGGAATTAAATCTCCGCCTACGACGGTGCCTTGTGGGGGGTGGAGGGGGAGGTAGCGCCTCCTGTAACCTCGTTGGGGCCACATACACATTACACATTCTTTCCTAACTCTCGGGAATTTGTCAAGGTATTTTACTTTGCGATTTTGCATCACTTCACATAAATATGCTTATAACGTCGAGGCAAAAATATACATAACTCTCGGGAATATGTCCAGACAAAATATGTTTACAATGTTTATGCATAATACATGTGAAAAATATTTTTGGTGTTTCATGTAACCAATAGCCATACCCACAAAACATTCTTGTTGCGCTATTTGCATGTGTGTGTGTGATAACTAGTAACTGATCCACATTAGTTTGGTCAATAAAGAAGTGAAAAGTAAGCACAAAGCCATATGGATACAATTACACGGAAGAAAGGAAATATGGATGAACCATAGTTTTGATGGAAACAATGTGCCATGTGACGATGCGCACAATTACGAATGGGCGAGCTATCACCGACGATAAATGGAAACACACCTTTATGAAAAATCATTCCTTCCACGGATGAAGCTTGGTGTTACAGAAAACACACACACACACACACACACACACACACACACACACACACACACACACACACACACACACACACAAACGCTGAATACATTGTATCGAATCACTGGGTGGTTTGGAAGTCTATATTTTCCATTCATACTTTCGTTACTACAACTTACGTTAATTATTCTTCGTGTCCCTATTTAATGAATATACAATGCCACATACAGTTCTTATACATAATGACACCTATATAGCCATACTATGACTGCTTAACATTATATACAACAGGATGATTAAACATACGACACACTCAGAGCGAAGCCTCGAATGGTTCATAAGGACTGTGTGTGTTCGTGCGTGTGTTACCTCGTGATAGTTTGAGTGGGCCGCCGTCCAGAAAGGTTGCTGTACTAACCTCCGGCACCGACCCAGGTGGGCTAGAGATTATGGCTTCCGAGTGAACAAGTGAACAACAAGTCAGTGTATATAGTTAATACTGTATATAGTGTATATATATATTTTTTTTTTTATATAAAATAAAATATGGGGCTATATAATATCATTTTCAGTAATACCTGTGCAATATAAACTAAACTTTAAAAAAGTATCTCAAGGAAATTAGCCAGAAATTACGGAACCATGAACAACATAGAAAAAGCTTACACAAGCGAAGAAAAACAAACTATGGAAAATCAATACATACAAAAAAAAAGAAAAAGAAAAAGAGAAATGGAGTAAGATCACATAAACAAATGAAAATGTGTGTTACTACAAATGTCAAAATACCACAAAAACTACAAACAAAGAAGCAAACAGTTGTCTCCACAAGCTAGTGGGATGGCACATCATATCATCGACCGCAGCATATGTTAGGACTGCAATTATTACAATTATGTAACTACAAACGATATGTAACAATTATGTAACGACAAACGATTGCATTATGTTACACTTTGCCAATTATGTAACAGTTGCATTAACAAGATGTAACTTTTATGTAACTTTAACTACAATTATGTAACTACAAACTATATGTAACAATTATGTAACGACAAACGATTGCATTATGTTACACTTGCTACAATTATGTAACTACAAACAATATGTACCATTTATGTAACAGTTGCATTAACAAGATGTAACTTTTATGTAACTTTAACTACAATTATGTACCTACAAACGATATGTAACAATTATGTAACGACAAACGATTGCATTATGTTACACTTTGCCAATTATGTAACAGTTGCATTAACAAGATGTAACTTTTATGTAACTTTAACTACAATTATAAGGCCAAGACACTTATGTAACAGTTGCATTAACAAAATGTAACTACAATTATAAGGCCAACACAATTATGCATTACCACAATATTTTGTAACAATTCATAAAATGTTACAATTATATATTACCACAATGCTACTACAATGTTATAAGTCATACAACTATACCACAATTCTGTATTACCAGTATCATCATACAAGTTAGGTGAAATATTAGACATTACTAAAGTGATATGTAATGTATAACCTAGCAGTATTACCATTGCACAATTATATGCGTATGTCTGTTATACATACACATCTCACAAAATGTATACAACTTATTTAAAATGTAATATTACTGAATAATCACTATTTACTATGAATATTATATGTATACAATATTCATACAGATATGTTACTTTTACAATATTATGTATTTCACTTAATTAGCTTATAAGTTCATTATAATGTGTATATAATATGTATTAATATGTTATGACTGTCGATGGTACGCCATTTTCGCGTGACCGAGCATATGTTAGGACTCCATATTATAATTACAAATCATAATAGATAGATAGATAAATAGATAGACAGCGAGACAGATAGAAGCAGGAAGTCGGATGATGAGAAGGTACTGTGTCTGCAAGAATCGAGCAATGCTAAACATGCTTACACACTCTTAACTCAAGGAATGCTTTATAGGCACACGACAGCGCCTTGTTGACCATACACACACATACACACATACTCACACACAGGCTTCTAGAACATTCCAATCACAGGGAACACACGTGATACGTCTCCTGTTTCACCAGAATTTAGGAAAGAGAGCTCAGAAGGAAGCTAGCCATAGAACAGGCAGGTCGTAAGGAGAAGGGCTAAGCAACATGGAGAGAGAGAGAGAGCGAGACGGAGACAGGGACTCATACTCACTCGTGAGAGACTTAATATTGCCAACACAAATAAAAATAGTCCCATACTATTCTTTATCTCTCCTGTCACTACATGACAAATGGGAAAGAAGATTACTTACAAAGCTACTCAAGTATAACAACCGCTCGTCCACAAGTCTATGTAACTTCTCTACAAGTAACTACAAAGTCTTTTTATGACAATCAGACCGAGGTTGGCGAGCATGTACCCTTCGTGCCAGCATGTCCCAGGCATGCTCGATGGCATTGAGGTCTGGTGAGCGTGCTGGCCATTCCATTATGGCGATCCCTTGCTCCTGGAAGAAGTTCATCGAGACACGTGCAGTGTGAGAGCGAGCATGGTCCTGCATCAAAAGGAACTCCTCTCCCACAGCTTCAGCAAAAGGCCTTACCACAGGGTCCAGTATCTGTTCCACATATCGTGCAGTTGTCAGGGCACCGCCATTCTGCACAACGAGGTCTGTGCGTCCCTCAATGCATATGCCCCCCCCCCCCCAGACCATTACGGAACCACCACCATCCCGGTCATGTTCTACAATGTTGTACGGTGCATACCGCTCTCCAGCATGTCTCCGCACTGATACGCCGGTCGTTGGTCGAAACACTGAATCTGCTTTCATCTGAGAAGAGTACTTGGGTCCAGTGGCGTAACTGCCACTGTACGTGATCTCTGGCGAACTCCAGACGTGCTCTTCGGTGAGCTGGGGTCAAAACTGGGGACACAACAGGTCGTCCAGCCCGAAGGCCGTCCTCGTGAAGCCGGTTGCTCACAGTCTGGTTTGAGACACGGACCCCAGTCGCCCGTTGGAAGTCGTTTTGCAGTGCCCGGGCAGTACTCTGTCGATTCCGGGTGGCCAGCACTCGCAGGTAGCGGTCTTGTCTTGCGGATGTCATGCGTTTGCGACCTTGCCCAGGTTTTCTGGTGTATAGCCCGTCATCTTGGTATCGTCTCCAGAGCCGGTGCAACCCTTCTTTGGGTATGTCCTTCCTCGAGCATCCGCACTGGACAAATACCGCCGCACACAATGATGACAGGGAAACACAACAAAATCTTCCAAAGCCAGAAATACCTCATGTTGATGCTGATCATGACCAATTCTACTCAATGAAAAATGAAATTTTCACTCTTTATATAGGGGTAGGGTGACACTCCCATTTTTATTGACATACTCAGAAAGGACAACTCAACTCACAGATGTATTCGGTTACTCAATCATTGCTCAGCTCACAACACTATTTCTGAACCCAAACAAAGCATAGATTCGGAAATATCACAAATCAAAATCTTGTCCCTTAATTGTTTTTAGTATATATATATATATATATATATATATATATATATATATATATATATATATATATATATATATATATAGAGAGAGAGAGAGAGAGAGAGAGAGAGAGAGAGAGAATGATAGATAAATAGATAGATAGATAGATATGTGTGTGTGTGTGTGTGTGTGTGTGTGTGTGTATACAGTTGCGGACATATCAAACAGAAACACCCCATTCGCCAGCGAGGTAGTGTGATGCTCGGCATCCGGTAACACTGTTAAGGCCGGTTCACACGAGCAAATTCGCGGTCGTTTTTTGCCGCAATTTGCTTCCCGGTAGAAATTCCGGTCGCTTTTTTAGCCGGTATGGAGAGACCAACATGTCGGTCTTTTTTTGCCGGAATCGGGAGAAGGAGGCAGGGCCGATTTAAATGGAAGCACCGAACAATACAAAGCTCTGGAACGAATACGAATACAACATCTTGTTTACACAACTGCCATAACTAATCTCACTTTAACGTTCATTCCAGTTTGGGAGTATCTGATATGAGCATGAGTATAAAATTATGATTAAGTATGAGTTAAAGGTAAAGGAATCTTGTACATGATTTATGCTTAAGAAAATTTGTGCATAAGCCCCGTGAAGCCCCGGATAGCCTATTCACAGGAGCTAAATCGCGGCCGTGGGGGCTCATCTTTAAGTTGGAAAAGTGCAAGTGCAAGAGCTGCACACCTAGTACGAGCACGGTGCTCCATCTTTGTTTGTAAACACTGTTGCCGCGTTCCTGCCTCTGCAGGAACATGTGAACACCTTTCCGGGAAAATGTGCATGTGATCACCTTTCCGGGAAAAATGCCGAAAATCGGCATTTTCCCCCCGCAAATCGGCTAAGAAAACGGCCGCGATTCACCTCGTGTGAACCGGCCTTTAGGTATGGAACTTCACCAGGTTTTGTTCAGTCGCTTGGACGAATCGAAAGCGGTGATCATTGTCGCTGTGCGCAGTTATTGATGGTATATAAACGATATCCTGCCTAACAATATACTGAAAATAAAATCGTTTTGTGAATATGGTAATAAAATTATTTCACACCATACATATTCCTATTATATTCAAATGAAATACACAGGTTTTGTAAATGTGACTTCCGACAAACATCATGAATCATACAGCATTTACCGACGGCCAGCATATAAGCCATTATAATATTATCTACATTCCCGCACCTATCATAATAATCACAAAATTACCATGACTCACATCCCCCATAACCGTGAATCTAAAACTGGTAAACCTCTTTAATCGACGCAATTGCATAAGGGGTGGCGTTACAAGAGGAGGCAGGGTGGGGCGCCTGGAAGAGAGGAGGGTGGTGGGTGAGGCAGGAGCAATAGGAGACGAGTGGTGGGATATTGGAGGGTGGACTGTGGCAGGAAGCTAGGATGGGATGGATAAATGATGCGCTGGTGATATGGTGCTAATTCATCTGTAGTTTAACGTTGATTACTGTATGGAATTTGAGTCAGGCCTTTATAAGTTACACATACTTTGGCACGTTATGCAGTCTACAGCCATGTTTTGTTATGTCTATAGGACGACCTACTATATGGTGACGACTATGTCATCACATGGTATACATAAAACATTCCTAGATTGATCTCACACCTGTTGTCATGGCGACTGGGAGCTATTCTTGTTACGTTTACGTAGGAACATCGTTGATGACGACTGTGATATCGATAGCAGAGGAGGGGGAGGGAGGGATTTTCTCTTGCCTCAATAAATAAGAGTTAACCGTAGTGATTGTGCCTGTGGTTCTCGTTAATATATGTATAACACCGATGTAAACGATAACGTGATTTACTGGGGTGGGTGGGGAATGGACTGGGTCCCAGAACATAGGTGGCGAATCCGCGGTAGGCTCAGGTGGGTAGAGAGATGCCTTATCAGTTGTATATCAATTATGATCTTTATCTCGGATTACTGTTAACCTTATACTGATAGAGTAACTGGTGGTATGAAGGACGTGTAACTGATAAGCAATCTGTTTCACAACCTCAGTATCAAGTTCACTCTCCGGCCCTCCCTCAACCCTGAAACTACGTGCACTCATGCATTCATAATGACTGGGAGGGGGGATGACCGTAATGACTGCTACACTATGAACAGCCGAACACGTTTATACATCGACATTCGTTCACAACCTGCATTGTTTAATGGATTGCAATATACACCCTTACTCAGCAGGGCAACAGCTTCATGTTCGGACACCGCTGAGATGTGTGGCTCAGTATTTGCTCTCCGTGAACAGGGCATATATATATATATATATATATATATATATATATATATATATATATATATATATATATATATATATATATATATATATATATATATATATATATTTTATTAATCATCCAATCCTATGTTGCCCCATTAGGAGCATAGGAGCCTGGGGCTAGGCAATTTGGTCCTAACATTTAAGATGAAAGTGACCAGCCTCACTCATCCGTGAGTGGGATTACGCGTACCAATCAACCCCACTCACTCGATGTAGTGCTGCTCTCGGGTGTCTGCCGTTTCCTATCCTCCATCCTTCTTTCCTTCCATCCTCTCCTGTCTTTCTTTGCTTAACTCTTTCCTCTTCCTTCTGCCTGTGGGTGACTCTACACTGAGTGACAATCCAAATGGTTTCCTGTGCACCAGGATACCATTTACTACGCTGGGTGGTAACCATATAACCAAATTTTGGCGCCTGGTGGTTTAGTGGGTAAATACGGAGCTCCAATTGGATTGAGCCGGTGAAGATTTATATATATATATATCTATCTATCTATTGCCAGACGCCTCAATCCCGTTTGGGGTGGCCACAAACAAATCGCCTCCAAGTCGCCCTGTCCCCCGCCATTTCACTACCCTGCTCCCAACTCACACCCCCCTCTCTCATATACCTCTCCACCCCATCCCTCCATCTCATCCTCGGTCTCCCCCTCCCTCTTCCACCCTCCACCTCACTCACATACACTCTCTTCGTCAGTCTTTCACCCTCCATCCTCTCCACATGGCCAAACCACCTCAGTGTGTTCCTCACAACGCTTCCTATCACATCCACATCAACACCACAACGCTCCTTTATATCCTCATTCGTCAGCCTGTCTCTCCACGTGACTCCACAAGCTCCTCTTAAATAACTCATTTCCACTGCTCTCACTCTTGACTTGTGTCCTTCCAACAACGTCCAAGCTTCACTTCCGTACGTTAGAGTTGGTATCACAATACTGTCATGTAGTAACTTTTACTTCCATGCTCACTTCCCTGTTTCTTATCACTGCTTTCAAGGAACCAGCAACCTTTCTTCCCTGCTGCACCCTTTCAAGCACTTCACCCTCCAAACCTCCATCCTTACTCATCACACTACCCAAATACTTAAACGTACTCACATTTTCCAATTCCTCACCATCCAATCTCGCTATACATTCACTGACTTCACCTCTCTCAAAGACCATCACTTTACTCTTCCCTACATTCACCTTTAGGTTCCGTTTCTTACACACTCTCTCAAACTCATCCACCAAGCCTTGCAGCTCCCCTTCATCTTCACTCAACAACACAGTATCATCTGCAAACAACAGTACAGGGAGTTTCCAAACACTATCCTCTCTCACCAGGGCCACTCCAACATCCACTACCCTACCTTGTACCTCTTTTATTACCCCATCCATGTACAGATTGAACAACCATGGAGACATGACACATCCCTGTTTCAAACCAACTTTCAAAGAGAAAAATTCACTTAGTTCACCATCCACACGCACTGCAGCCTTAGCACCATCATACATACTCTTCACAGCATTCAACAACTTCCCATCTACTCCATATATTCTTAACACTTTCCACAATCCTTGTCTATCCACCCTGTCATATGCTTTCTCCAAATCCATGAAAGCCGCATACAACTTCTTTCCCTTCTCTAGAAACTTTTCCACTAAAGATCTAAGAATGAATATCTGATCTACACAACCTCTTCCCTTCCTAAAGCCTCCCTGTTCTTCTCCAACTAATTTCTCTGTTCTTTCTCTAACTCTGTCTATAAGTATCCTACCATACACTTTTCCTATTATACTAAGAAGACAAATGCCCCTATGATTACCACACACTTCTTTTTCCCCTTTTCCTTTGTACAAGGGAATAATTATACCTGACTTCCAATCCTCCGGGACTCTACCTTCCTCCCAGGCCAATCTGCACATCTTCCACATCCATTCTACTACTATCTCTCCCCCATGCTTCAGCATCTCACCACACACTCCATCAATTCCTGGGGCTTTCCCCGATTTAACTTTCTTCATTGCTTCCACAACCTCTATCCTACTGATTTCTACCTGTCTTCTCACCTCCCTCCTTCTCCCAGCCATTCCCCAGCCACTTATACTCGCATTACTTCCATCCTCTACGTTCAACAATTCCTTAAAGTGTTCTCTCCATCTGCTCACTTTTTCTCCCTTCTCCACTAGTAATCTACCATGTTTATCTTTCACTCCCCTGCTAACTTCACTTCCACCCTGTCTTACTCTTTTCACTTCTCTCCAGAACATTTTCTTACAGTCCCTCCACTTTACACTCAAATTCCTTCCAAATTCCTGATCCACTCTCTTCTTACTCTCTCTTACTAATCTTTTCACCTCTCTCTTCCTTTCCACATATAACTCTCTCTTCTGCCTCTCAACTTCTTCCACGCCCCTATTTCTCATCCATTCATTGTGTGTTTGTGTGTTTGATATGTATTTTTATAGGGGTTGGCAGTGCTACACGTCAGAAATTTATGGGGAACGCATGCCTACGGTTGCCCTTGTCTGCTGCCGCATGCATGTTGCAGTGCCTCGGTTTCCATAAACATTACGTATTTTATTTCCGTTATTGGATTAATTGCACTGAAATCTTTCTCAGGTTCCGCGTGATGTTCGTCAGTAGCCTATACTGTACACCCTTCACCTGAGACCGTCTGACGTGGACGCCTATACAGCTGTCTTGGCTCCAGGGCCGTTGTCAGGGGTGGACTCTCGGGGCTTTAACCCTGAATCTTTTTTATGTAGCCCAGAAAGTGTGTGTGTGTGTGTGTGTGTGTGTGTGTGTGTGTGTGTGTGTGTGTGTGTGATCAAAAAATAAAATTGCATAAAAATTAAGCTATACTCTATTTAATTCCATCCATAATTACCGTAATGTCTGTACGATTTTATACGACACCAGACACTTGTTAGCCTGCTACCTCTAATACTGTACACCCCAATACACATCCAAAGAAATGTTTAATAATCAGATTGATAAAACAAAATGAAGTACTGTATTTCAGACTGGTTTCTTCGATCAACTGGTCTCAGATGGCAGGAAATACTGTCGGAGAGTCTGAATAAAAAAAAATCTAGGCCCACCTAGAACTCGTGCCTACGTCGCTTGTGATTCTACAGAACTCTGAGCTAAGCAACGGCCCTGCTTGACTCCAATCGTCGTATATATGCTTATCCTGAACATTCATACAGTGTGAACACTACTCGGTTATTTAGTTTAACAAAACTCTGCATATTTATTTTTTATGACCGACTCTGGGGCATAGGCTTCACAGCCTGCTTTCAAGGCCCAGTAGTCCTCCTACGTACCGCACACCTCTACATGTCACCACTTCGGCGCTAACACCCACCATCCATACTGAATACATGCTAGGGCTGTCTCATACAGGACTAGTGTATTATAAATTGTGCTTGTGTTTAATACACGCGATTTCTGTAACTAATGGCATTGTTGATGTAATATGCACGTGCTCAGACTGGAAAACTGCAGACATTACAACCTTGTTCCACCATTATCGGTTCAAGGATTTGTGAAGGAATTCTTGGGTCATACCACAGTTTCTCAATATGAACCTAAATTTTAGTAGTAACCACTGACAATGTGTAAAATCAACAGCCAAACATGGCATACGGAAAACGGCAACATAAACATATTAAGTAAATCCACCTTTACATTGGTGCCATACAGATATTAATGAAACACACAGTCAGATTGTCCATATATATTGGTGATAAAGGAAAAACTACATAGGCCTATCCCTACTCTGTTTACGATATCAGTCGTCATCCATGATGATACTACGTAAATCCCTGTCCACACTAGCGGACAGTGACTGGCAGCCGCGAGGGAAAGGTCTGTATCAATTTGTGGCAAGTTTGACAGGCAAACCAGCGGGCAGTCAACGCCCATTGTTGAGTGAAATAACCAGACACTGCCCCCCTTTTTTTTTTTCTTCTTTTTTAGTCCAGCAATTATTGTTCAATACAATGCTACTTTTCGCGCACAATCTTTGTCCAATCATACCGCACTCAGGTGCTGTCGATTACCTACTCAACGGCCACCTACTCCTCACAGTTTGGACAACATCGCAGTCGTGCCCGACAGACTCTGTCAGGTGTGGACACAGTCCTACGGTCACTGCCCGCTAGTGTGAATGGGAATTTAGGCTACAGGAATATATTCCAATCAATATAAAAACAGTTGCAACTGACAAACTGTCGAGACGTGTCATATATTTGCTCTATAACAGGCACCATACTTATAATACAGGGTACTAAGCCATCCACTGGAAAGTGTCGTGAATTGTTGCAAACCATGACGTGGCAACGTCAATATAACGTTTCATGGTCTGACTGAAAAATGCCATATTCTCCATAAAACAATGAGGTGGCCCAGTCATCACCTTGTAAATTATCCATTCAATTGTAGCTCCTGTCGTCTACCGAAGTCCACGCCCCCTGCTTCATCACCCCTCTCCTCTAGCTCTCATTTCGACAGCTATAGTCCCCTTCCTCAAGCTCCTTCCTCCTCCTGTCTCCCAGGTCCCCAACCCACACCCTGCCGCCTCTTGTGGACCTAGTGCATCCTCCTGTATGTAGTGAAATTACTTTGATTTCAGACGTCTTCAATTACCAATCTTTTTTCCGGTTGTAAGGATGGGCGTCATGATTTTTTGTTCATTGATAGTTGTGGGGACCCTGACAACTATGACATATAAGGAACTTAATTGTTGCATGGTTCATGACTCGAAACTAATCATGAAATCCATGTCATTCCTGATACCTGCCATTCTGTAGAGGGTGTATTGTGACAGTTTTAAAAATTAACCATATCCGCTTATTTTCTGGCGGAACATTGCTTACATTTTCTACTGCCACCAATAACTGCACACAGCGGGAGTGATCACTACGTTCGATTCGTCCTAGCAATTGAACGAAACCTGGTGAAGTTCCATACCTAACAATGTTACCAGATGGCATCACACCACCTCACTGGCGGATGGGGTGTCTCTGATATGTCCGCAACTGTACCTAAAATCATGACAGGCAACATGATATTCGCATGTAGACTGTCCTTAAACTGAAATGGATTCAAAGGACAACCTTCTATTTTTATTTTATTTTTATGAACACTTTTGTCTCTAGTTCTATATACTGATGTCAATAAATATATTTTCATTCAATGAAAAACTTACAACAGAAGGAAATTCAAGCTGACAACACTTTTGCATTTTACATTATCTGGCGAGCGATGGCATCCTTTTCCAAGTTGTGCTCCTATTAGCTTTTATTAGAATATATAAAGAAATCGATTCACATATGACGGCATTTGAGGTTCGAGTGGCTTTATTATTTTCGTTTGATACCCTTCGAACAATTTGAAAAATGGGGACTTTGAATGGTTTAATAAAAAAAAATAAAAATCTGGATTTAACGATATTTTTAATTCTTGATTTATTTTTAAAAACATACATTATAAATGGCCATGTTACAAAATAAGACATATTTCCCTGGAAGTCACTGCGATCGGTAATGGCTTTCATTGATTAAAACATTTGATGGGGTTTTCAAAATCAGAAAACTTACGAAACAAAAAATAAAACGGTATTAAAGAAGAAAAAAAAGTAGGTTCGTCGTCGAAGACTTCTCGAGCATAACAGGTAACAGATTAATCAGAATTATTTTGGACACGCTATCAGCGCTTCTAAATTTCTATATGGAAATGCTTTGACTCTCATCAAGTAATTTCTCTTTAATGACTTTTTTAAACGTTATCGCAGCTATCACTCTAAGGACAAAACTAGTGCGATTAAAGGAACGATTGAAAGGAACAGCTCTGATGGTAGATCAGATCAATTCCTAGTTACGGTTAGAATTTTGCGTCTTGAAGGTCAAAAACATTAAATATGCAAATTAAGAAAAAGAGCTGCAAATTTGACAATAAAGAAAACGAGTGGATTTAGAAGATTCAGGAAATATTTCGGAGCATAAAAAAAATCCAACTATGAAAAATTTAAATATTTCCTGTCTGAAGGAAAACACGAGGCAATTACGAGGAAATCGATTCTTACGTAAGAATAGCAAGCATTTGAGGTGCTAATAGCATAATAAATTTTGTGCATGACATCGAAAAGAATGAAAAATGTTAAAAAGATTATATTTTTATTTACATTACCATGGCTTTCAAATAGTATTTACCGTCTTGATTAAATTGAAAAAAAGGCTCATTATCGACAATCCTGTTGGACCAGAAGAAATTTTAGTAAGTAAAGTCGATGGGTTCCGTGATAACTCGAATGAATAAAAATGACGAGGATTTGACAGTCAAGTATAAATGAATTTCTCAATGAAAACATATAATTCCAATGCTTTGAAAGGAAAGTGATAAACAATTTTACTTAGATGTCCAGTTCTTGTGCCTGACAGACTTTAAAAAAATCTAGTAATGAACGGTAATCAAAATTTATTGGTATCTTTTTTGTGTTTAATTTGGCAAGCATTGCCTAATAGATTACATTTTTCTTTCATTCGACATAAATGTTGCATTAAGGGCTGTTAACTTGTTGCAGAGGTAAAGTCATAAGAAAAGGTATCGTAACCCCCAGCAATGTTCGATTCTAAACGAATGTTAGCTGGGCTACGTGGGTGGGTACTTGCTGTTCGCCCCTCCCCATTACGAGTTGGAATAATGAGCAAGAATGACCCATATGGCGGGGAAATATATAGGACGTGTTTGCGTTACCCTGAGCATCCCGCCGGGGAATAACTGATACTCGGCAAGTTTATTATTTTCCTACTATTCAACACATTATCTATAGAATATAACAAATAAATTATTTTTAAGGGCATCGACTGCTTTTTGTTTTATGATAGTTTAGCAGGGGTGCAAGAGGTCTTTTGTTTGCTTTAGATGGGTGGTTAAATGATTTAGATGGATGCTTCAGACGTCTAGAGGCTATTTTGGAAGCACGGGGTGGGTATACAAAATATTAAAGCAATGAGACTGAACATGTATTATCATTTTCCTTCTACTCAACAATACATATCATTATTACATTGAAATTAGCTTTTACCGGCCAAGTACTATCATACGTCTGGCATGGGTGCACATACTCATTGCCCGTGCGGTTAAATTTTATTTAATGAATTCAGTGCAGGATAATAAAGAATTTTGGCTCTATGCACAGAGGCCAAACGATCTAATTAGCTTTTACTACCTCTAGCACAAATTCTATCTGTGTCACTGACGGGTATGAGGTACTAACTTTCCTGTCCCGTCATTCCACAACACTTTGGCGTTGTGTCATAGTGCATAGACATGAAGGGTAACGATAGTTTTTCTTATGACTGTAATTGCATTAAGTAATTTTCAACTATTCAACTGGAATGATTTTATTAATCACATGAGCCGAAAATCTGTAGGAAATCACCCAAATACGACTCTGACAAATGAACGTATATTTCTCGGGCATGAGATATAGAGGAAAAAATTGCACATTCCACGAGTATCATCATAAGTTACAAATATCGTTTACTTAATCTTGTACTTTGACAAAAACTGTATATCAAATAATTTTGTTTCTTCATTTTAAGTAGCTGACACTCCAAGGATGAAAAATGTAATCTTTTTACGATTAGGAGTTTGAAATTGTTCTTTCAGAGGGATGCAAGGATCACGTCGGAGACAATAAATATTCACTTTCATCTAATAAGCTCGTAATTCGAGAAAATTTTTCTTTTAAAATTGTGAAAACATTTGTGAAAAAAAATAACAACAATGAAATGAAGTAGCATCTATTACGAAATGGAATCGAATGTGAAATGAGCTGGCGTTTGAGCTAGAAATAGAACATTATTGGTTTGAAGATAAAATTGGAAAAATGAAAATACGAAGTATCGGGACAATTTTGAATTTTGATCATGTATCTCGACCTTAGATCTTTTTCACATTATGCAGGGTAATTTCCGTGAATAAAACCTTTTTTTTTTTTTTTTTTTTTAATAGGTCCGACCCCTGCCAGAATTACAGTAGCCCATCTCCACATGTCACCACCGGCGCTAAAACCCACTATCCATATTGAATAAATGAAAGAACTGTCTAATAAAAGAGAGGTGTACTGGTGTTAGCGGGGAGTACTTTTATGAAATGGAGAGTCATCTAGTAGATCAAAGAAGACATCTTTATGAAATTCAAATCTTTAAACTATTCCCTGCCCCAGCCGGGATTCGGACCTTAGTCGATTAGGACTGCAGGTCTCCTTTATACAGATTCAACCACCGCCTTCCCCAAAACTGATTTAAAAAAAAAAATCCAGTGCCTATATGGAGCAGCACACAATTGGCTTCCTGGTCTATAATTTTCTCGTGCATGACATTCAAAAAGAAAAATCTTGGTGCAATAAGCTTGGATTTTTTTTTATTTTTTTTTTTTATTGTCGAGGTATCAATTTTTTTTCTTTTTTTATTCAACTTAGTAATCATTTCAAGGAAAATTAATAGTGTCATGTGGGAACTTGGTACGATTAGAAGTAACCGCATTAAGATTAATAAGAATCAATTCTATTGCACCGATGATAAAAGTCATGTCTAATAGTGGAAAAACGATATATATTCAAATTCGTGTGTTTGTTAGGCCGGAAAAGAACTGGTTTTTGATAACAGTGAATAATTCAGACTGAAAAAATGAAGCAATGATAGATAATAATCAACCTGGTATAAGGATATTAGAATTATCAGATATAAAGAAATCGATTCCCACATGAAATGAAGGAACACTTGATTAACGAGTTGCATAACGAATTTCGTTCGATTGAACCTTCAAAAAATTTGAAACATATGGATTTAGGAAGAGGTTTAAGAATAAAACACAAAAACTTTACCATGGAACATAAAATTATTGATTCATTAAAAATAAAAAAAGTTGAGAGCATGTTACAGGGTCGTTAGACGATGACATATTTCCCTGGATAAAGTAACTGATATCAGCCATAACACTCATTAAATAGAATATTTGAGGTTTTGAGTCAGAAAAACCACTTACGAAACAAAATAAAATGAGAAAAAAATGAGATACTTAGAAATCGGTTCGCTGTGCGATGACGTCTTAATATAACATCTGAAGAAAGAAAATGCAACAGAAAAAAATGAAATATTTCCTGCCATAATGATTAAAGAAGCAGACACGAAAAATCCATTCAGACATGAAATGAGCAGATATTTCTAGGTGGGATTTAAACAATGTTTTGTGATCACTGCGACGAGAAAAAGAGAAAAATAAAAACATTTGTATTTTTCTTTATATAACAATGGCTTTAAAAATTATATATGGCGATTGGTTGAATTAAAAAGAAGAAATAGACCGTTATTTGTGGTCGTGTTGAACCATTAGACATTTCCTCAACGTGAACTGTGAGGAAGCTTCAACTTTCACATATTAATGAGTTCGACAATGAAAACATAGGATTCTAATACTGATATATAAAATAGAGAACTTGAGTTTTTATGTTCATCAGTGTGCATAAGGCAAATAAAAAGAATGCTTTCAGTTCGACAAATAAAAAAATGCTTTCTGTTCAATTGCCATTAACCGTTCAAGATTTTGACATGACAATCTCTTTTCAGCACGCAGAATCTACTAGATGAAATTTTCCTTTAATTTAATACAAATGTCGCATTCACAATGACAAATTGGGCCATTGCTACAGATTAAATGAATAAAATTCAACTTGACATGCGTCTTTTAAGTCGAGCTAAATATTTGTAGGTAAACACGCGAACGCCAAATATACCACTTCTAGAATGACCTCAAAATTTGTCAATGAACATGAATTTTTGCCAGAGTCTCGAACACATTTCAGAAGGTGGAAGGATGCAACTCGAAAATTTTTAAAAACCTGCTGAGAAATATCATGTTAAATAAAATTGATTTCCATATATAATGTGCTCTAATTTGGGATAAAAATTTCACAAAATTTCGTTTGATAAGCTTGGCTTCGGAGCATTTTTTTTTCCGTTCTATTTAATGGCATATTTACCGACTTCATAAAAAAAAAAATACATTTTCGTTTTCGACCATAACACATTTCTTTTGGTAATTCCAGCGCGAGTCGTGATAATTCAAATTCAAGCAGTTTAAGAGGTTCTGACGTACAAGTAACGATGTTTCACTAACTAAAAATATCATTCCATGATGAGATATGAAACAAATATACATCCCGAAACTCCTGCTTGTTCGTAGTTTAATCTTGCACGAAGTACAAAAATAAATTGCTGCCTAAACCCGCATTGTCGTTAACGGTTTTAAATGTCGTCTTGAGAATTATTTGATTACTACTTAAAAAAAAAAAATGGATTCTTTACTCATTTTTTTTTTTTACCTTGCCGGTTACTTGAATGAAAAATAGTGCCAAGAGGAGTTTCAGTAATGTATGAAAGTATATCATCAACAATAATTAAAATAATTAGACGATAAAAAGTGCGTCAGTTTGGTCGATAATCTACGAGCATGCAAAATCGAGAAATGTTATAAAGCTGGAAATATAACCGTTGATAAAGTTAGGGAACAAATCAGATAAAAAATCGATTTAGAAAAAATCAGAAGCTAATGCTGTCATATTTATGAAAAATGAATTCGCCTCTGGCATTTGATTGTGAATTCCTAAATAAATTTCGTTTTATGAGACGAGATAATGTGAAAATACAAAGGTAGATCGTATATTGTTTATATCACGGATTGAAAATTTTCATGTCAGCTGCACTGAAAAAGAGAAGTATATGTGATAATTATAAAGGATTGTGTTTAACCATTCGATATATTCTTTCGGATGTCATAGTGAAACATAAAAACATGGAAAAAAAATGGTTTTTGGAGAAAAATAAAAAATCAAAATTGATTTATGAAACTATAGAAAATGAAATGTGGTTCAGATTTTTTTTTTGGATCATAATAAGTACGTAAAAAAAAAAAAATGCGTCTTGCTCAGGTATGGTAATATCAGGTCAAAGGTAATGTTGTGGGTTTGCTTTTTCTTTAGCAAGAAGGGTTGCAAATGATTATTTTCCACATTCTAGGTAGCTGTTTCTCCAAGGATAAAAAAAAAAAAAAATTGTGTGAACTTTCCGACTGGAAGTCGGAAAGAATAATTCGATCTATTGTCCAGGAATTGAGGCAAAATAACCTACTTCAGTTCGAAACCGATAAATATCTTTCCAGGTCAAATGAAGAAAATTTGATAATTCATTCTAAAATCCAGGAAAAATTTCATATGAGAAATACGAATAAAAAATAACTGTGCTGTAAGTAGTGTAGCAAATTTAGAGAAATTGGATCAAATATGAAGTGAGTAGCAAATTCCACAATTTTTGGGGGGAGGATAAGAATTGAAAAAAGTGGAACATGCAAAATTGAAGAGAGAGAGAGAGAGTTACATAGTTACATAGATACACAGACCACACAGACCTTACGGTCCCTACGAGGTGGTCCGGCCTTAATCCTAATATAGTGCATAGAGGCAGGAGAAAAGGATAGCACAGCAGAAGGCTCTCTCCCCCACCCTTCAGACCCTCCGGCATTTGCCGTACAGGAAACAAGAGAGGAAGTAATACCTTGCAAGAATGAAAAACCTGAAGGAATTTATAGGATCGGCAGAAAGTAGAATATGGAAAGGAAAATTTGGGCATACAGCCACATAATTACTCTATGCATGCCACTTTTTTTTTTTTTATCAAAAGATGAATAGAATGGTTATCTATTATTTATATTCTATAATATTGTCTAACAGACACATGAATGCAGACGCGAATATGCAATAATTGCTCCATCCTAACTAAACGATACCAATTACGTCGAGATACATGTCCAGTCTCTTTTTAAACATATTTATGGTGATTAAAAATCACATTCCCAGGGAGTTTATTCCATTCCCTTACAACAGAGTAAGTGAAGAAGTTTTTGGTTGTATCAAGATTAGCCCTCCTTGCTTGCAACTTCATACCATTTCCTCGAGTTACAGTCTCGGCAATTACTGTGAATGGCTTGCTTGAATCAGTATTACTGTAGCCTTTTAACATTCAATCAGTTGTCCCCTGAGTCTCCGTTTTCTGAGAGAATAGGTTTAATTCCCTGAGTCTCTCGAAGTATGGTTTATTCCTCAGGTACAGGATTAACTACGCTGGAGCGTTTCCAGTATTTCAATATCTTTAATTAGGTGAGGCGCCCAAAACTGCACTGCAAACTCTGTGTGACCTGAGTATGCTTTTGTATAGGGGGATTACAATATCTTTGCTTTTATATGTAAAATGTATTTTGATGAAGCCTAGGGCCCTGTTGGCTTTATTGGCGGCAGAGATACATTGATTCGAACATTTCAGATCGTCTGAAATTAGTACGCCTATAGTAGGACTCGCGTAAATTTGCGCCTGTGGTGTGGCCCGCACCTGTGTACAGTGTTGCCACGTTTTCTATAGCGTTATCTCTCTCTCTCTCTCTCTCTCTCTCTCTCGGCGGGAAATGTGAGCCACCCCGAGTACTTTTGATTCCTTTATAAGTTATTTATAATTGTGCTTTCATTTGTTAATTTGGTTTTGTTATATTTAGTGATATTTTTTGTATACGGCGACAGATGACCTGTTGTTCCAGTACCATGACTGATTTTCATTCATTCATTCTCTTTCCCCTTCCTCCATCTCTCAGCCTGACAATGCCTCCACCTTCACCACCCCCTGTCATGCCGACAATGCATTCAACCTTGCCCCTCTTCTGCTCTCTCTCTCTCTCTCTCTCTCTCTCTCTCTTATTGCAAGAGACATTTTGGATATTTTCTTTTACATATTATTGTATATATTGTAAATTTGACCATTTCCACACCACCCTTGAGGTCAATGCCACCGACTGGGTGTGGAAGTGTTGCCGCTCGCGTTTTTTTTTTTTTTTTTTTTACTTCGGTATTGGCATATGCCTACTATTTTGTCCTATACATTAGCTTATAATTATGTGATTATTCCTCGCCCTTAAAATTATGGTAAAGGCCAGTAAATATGAGCATTTTTCTCTAGCAACACCTGTACAAGCTATGCTTGGGTCTATGGAGGTACTTTACCTTAGGCCAGACTGGGTGTGTCAGTGTTGCCAAACACAAGAATTATATGAATTATTTCTTTTACTTTGGATATTGTCATATTTCTTCTTTTTTCAGGCTCAGTATCTTATAAACATAACTGTGATATTATTACCCACCCGAAAACTACGCTAAAAACCATTAAAAGTGACTACAATTTCTTTTAGCAACACTGTACAATATGTATGCCATGTTTCTGTGTTACTGTATAAATATTTTATGCATAATAAGATTAATGTTGATTCATCCATCAAAATACGTGTGTTTTATTCATCTGAATTTATCGTATTTGTGATGCCTTGTACATAAATAGCTTCCGTATCATATCGCAAGGTGGGGAAACGTGGCATCATTGTACACAGGTGCGGGCCACACCACATGCGCAAATTTACGCGTCCTACTATAGATCCTTAACTATTGAGGACTTGCTAATGATATGGCCCTTCATTTCGTAATCATACCTTTTGTTTTTCTTCCCACATTTGCTTACATTGAAGGGCATTTGCCATTTTTCTGACCAGCTGATAATTTTATTAAGGTCATTTTGAAGGCTAATTCTCTCTTCTTCAGTTAATATAGTTTTGCCGATTTTTGTGTCGTCTGCAAATTTAGAAATGAAGTTGTTTAGGCCAACATCGATATCGTTAATATACATAATAAATAGGACTGGTCCCAACACATCCCTGAGGAACACCACTGGTCACTGGAGCCCAGTCTGACTCTACTCCATTTATAACTCGTTGTTTTCTCTCACTTAACCAGCAACGTATCCACCTATGAATATTTCCGTCAATTCCGAGTGATTTTTTGCCATTAGTTTATCATGCGGCACTTTGTCAAAGGCTTTGTGGGTCTAAGTAGATTATGTCAAGTGACCTGGTACAATCATTCATTTTAAAAAGTGTATCGTAAAACTCAATTAAATTTGTCACGCATGATCTCCGCGTTCTAAAGCCATGCTGGCTGTTCCTAATTACGTTATTAGTTTCTAGGAGAGAGAGAGAGAGAGAGAAAGAGAAAATATTGCATCGTGATCTTGCTTAAATCAAATTATTCAGGATAGTAGTAGACCATAAAAAAAAAAAAAAAAATGCGGATAAACTCATTGCAAGTCATGATGACTTGTAGGAAAACATTTGACTAGGATTTGAATTAGATAAAAATGGAATCGTCAATTTGGAAATATAATTCCAATTTTTTTCGTCAATAAAGTTACCGTGCGAGACAAAAAAGTAATGCTTGTATGAACATCAGGAAGTATTAATAATTTTACGTTGAGAATATAATTATTAGGGGTCATTCTAGAAGCCATTTGAGGAGTGTCAACGTGCAAACGAACACACACTGCATTGAGGAGAGGTTCGAACAGCCTTGATTCACTGGTTGGGTCAGTTGTTTAATACATGTTGCTCATTCGCAACTATATTGAAAGAGTATATATTCCAGAAGCACAGATATGCAGCCAGAAATAAAAGAAAACAAATGTATGGCAATATAATCCTGGTATTTCTGAATGAGGATTCGCACGAAATCGTAAGGACGAAAGAATGACCAACGGAAAGGGAGTTGATCTCAAAACCAGAGGATGCTGCCAGTCGATAGGGAAAGTTTGATTCTCACACATCTTACTCTAGACAAATATGTCATTGTTATGGAATAATGTAGATATATCATGCACGAATGTCAATAATGAGAAATACACTACGAAAGTAATAATTTTCTTTCAGCTTCATCAGAGAAATTACCAATATGCCGGGAATCGAACCCGGGACTCTCAGGTGAGAGCCAGGCAGCATACCACTACACCACGACCAGGTAAAAGTTAACTCACGTTGTCACAATCTTGTAACCAACGTCCCTCCGCCCCCACTGTGGGCATGAAGAGGATGAGTTAACCCCCTGGCACTCGGGCAAGTAGATGCTTTTAATCTATCCCAAACACTTGCCGTAAGTGTTTGGGATAGATTAAAAGCATCTACTTGCCCGAGTGCCAGGGGGTTAACTCATCCCCTTCATGCCCACAGTGGGGGCGGAGGGACGTTGGTTACAAGATTGTGACAACGTGAGTTAACTTTTACCTGGTCGTGGTGTAGTGGTATGCTGCCTGGCTCTCACCTGAGAGTCCCGGGTTCGATTCCCGGCATATTGGTAATTTCTCTGATGATTTTTCCTGTGAAAAAAATACAGGTTCTCTCTTCATTCTGACTTGCCGTAAGTGTTTGGGATAGATTAAAAGCATCTACTTGCCCGAGTGCCAGGGGGTTAACTCATCCTCTTCATGCCCACAGTGGGGGCGGAGGGACGTTGGTTAGAAGATTGTGACAACGTGAGTTAACTTTTACCTGGTCGTGTAGTGGTATGCTGCTTGGCTCTCACCTGAGAGTCCCGGGTTCGATTCCCGGCATATTGGTAATTTCTCTGATGATTTTTCCTGTGAAAAAAATACAGGTTCTCTCTTCTTTCTTTCAGCTATTCGTACTCGCCTGTCTGCCTGCTTGCCTTCGTATTACCGTTACCTATCTACCCGAGTTTGTATGTTTTTTTATATAGCTCAAGATTGCTGTTTGTTGGATTGTAAAAACGCTTACATAGTAAAACCACAACTTTATATATTTTTATAATACCGACCATACGCATTACATGTGTTGGGAACTGAACGTAACAGCAAATATGACCATTATTTAATCATGAAATGCCGAATAACTTCCATATTTTAATTTCAGCATCATCTGTGTGGTGTGCTAGTGCATCACTTCTCACCGCCTCTTTACCTGCGTGTCCGTTGGCACGAGTGAAGTTGAGCGTGATCTTTTGTTTCATATTTAGGTCTATAGTACTATGTCTGAATCTGACAATACACCATAATTTGAACTTTTGAGAACTGCTTTGGTGTGGGATGTCTTGGTTTAATACGTTGATTACAAAGGCAAAAGGAAAAGCAAAATATTGATGTTTTTGTAAACGATTATATATATATATATATATATATATATATATATATATATATATATATATATATATATATATATATATATATATATATATATATATATATGTTGGATTCAGGAGTTATGTCCATGAGGTAGACTAGAATGCTTTATAATTACTTGGTTGATTTTTAATGAATCATTCTTTATTAAATTTGGCATACGAGATTATATCCAATATATAGTATAGTAAATCACTTTTCCAGTTATAGATATGGAAGCCAGGCCACGTGTTCGTACCTGGCCACTGAGGACACGAGCAAATCGACTAGATGTCATATTGAACAGGACCTTGATAGTCTGTTATCACGAGGCTGGAAAGGGAATAAGAGATAAGTCGATTAATGGGGATCTCTAGAGTGACAGTGCGGCTGTGGTTAATTAGATACGAGGAAGACGGGCACTTGTTAATCAGACCTAGACCAGGACGACTCGTGATGAGGATGAATGGCTACGGAGGGCAGCAGAAAGCAACTCATTGACAACAGCTGTCAACCTGAAGAGAGAAATACGACTACTATGTCACGTAGTAACCACCAGGCGTCGGTTGTGGGAGGCAGGGTTACTCTGCTATATTCCTACCTGCAAAGAAATGAAAAGCCCGTCTCAGGTTTGCTCAGAAATATGCGAATATGGGAGCAGACTTCTGGAAAGCGGTTATATTTAGTGACGAGAAATGTGTCTCGTCTATGCCAGCTCAAGGTCGCCAGTGTTGGCGATTGAAAAATACGAGATTCTCGCCAGGAAACATCACACAAAGGACGAGAAGCTGGAGGGTCACAATTTCCCTTCATGGTTGGATGTGGTGGGGTTGTCCAGGTGAACTTGTGACCATCGAAGGCCACTTTGATTCCCAGCAATATATAAATATACTAGAGACCTCCTTCCTACCCTTTGTGAAAGCCTAAGCTATCCCTGAGCCCCAGACTATATACTTTGAGCAGGATAGATCACCTATTCACACAAGTCATAGTCAGGAACTGTTTTGATGCCCAACCAGTAATAATTTTGATTGGCCATCTAAATCTTGCGACTGCAACCCAATAGAAAATCTTTGGGCACTGATGGTGCAAGTGTGGGAGGTAGAGGAAAAGAAAAAAGAAGCAGTAGAGAGGAAGTGTGGGAAGAGATCCGGTGTAGAGTGGATATTTGCACCAAACGTGTTGATTCTCTTCCTACAAGACTACAGGAGGTTATTGAAGCAGGAGGTGGTTGGACCAGGTTTTAAGTTTTGAAAGTAATAGGGAAATGGAAAAATGGTTATGTGCTATCACATGTAATATAACTTTACGTGACTAAAGTAATTGACAATTACATCTATGTTTTCTTGCTGCATGTTTGTATAACTTCTGTGTGTAACTTTTGCTATTTGTCAGTTATGTCAGTAAACTGTAATGCACCATGCTTGATAAGGAATTTGTCGCCTATAAAAGATGTATTCAATGTTTCAATAAATATATTGCCATATCGTAATCTCTAATTGTAATCTATATATTTCTTACTTATCCCAGTTCTTTCTCCCTAGCTAGCTACCCCTTAACACCTCCATCATGGGTAGCAGTCCACCGACTTAGCTTCTCAGGCCTACCAACATCACTCAACAGATTGTCATGTGATATTTTCAACTTTAAACTCCATAATCTGTACTACACTGTCCGCGTCCAATTTAGGTTTATAAAATATAACAATAGCAAGATGTGGGATGGAAGGTTAGCAACATTATACGGAGGAATAATGAATCTATAAACAACAGTGACAAGACTTCGACTGTGAACCTCTTCGGGCTAACTGAAGCAGGGAAGATATTCTGGTATTCACTTTTCAGTATGCACAATTAAAACAAGAAATATGTTTATTCTGTAAAATAGAAATTGATAATGCGAAAAATGATATGACACTTATAACAGCGTCTATAATTTACAAAGTGGTTACGAACATAATGTATAAAATTATATTTATTATAATAAATGTTATAGGATATACTTTCCTGTATTTTGTCCCAATGCTTTTTATTTTCTAAAAACTTTTGTTAAAGACCTACAAATATATTTTCAATTTGTCCATCCAGAGGATCAAATACTCTGTTCTCCTGCTGAGTGCTGTGTGAGTTCGTTCGTACGTCGCCGCACTGCACACGTCGTCTAGAAAGACCCCTGATTCCACACCCCTTGCCACTGCGCTGGGTTAGAGATTATGGATTGAGAATTTGGATGTTGAAATCCAAATTCAAATTGTTTATAAGATGTCCATCAAAGTATTGGAATGTGTTTTCTGTTCCCAATTCACTTATATTTGACTGTCAAAGCCTCATTTGTATTCATTCGACTCATCACGACTGTGTACAATGGGCCAATTTAATCATGACGGTAAATACCACTTTAAATCCATTATAATAAAAAAAAATTTCAAAATTTTTTACTCCGGAGTTACACACCACAAAATATGTTGTGTTTTAAGCACCTCAAATGATTCCTCATTCCACGTAAGAATCGATTTCCTCGTATTTTCTTTTTTTCAATTAAGTAGGAACTATTTCAATTTTTTTCAGAGTAGCATTTTGGATGCTCTGAAATATTTCACGAGTTTTGAATCATTCGTTTTCTTTACCGTCATATTACGGCTCTTTTGACTAATTTGCATATTTAGTGTCGTCGGCCATCAAGACAAATTTTTAACATAACTAAGGAGTGTTTTGATCAATTATTAGAACTGTCCTTTTTATAGTAGTTCCATTAATCGAAATATTTTTATCCTCAGAGTGAGAGATACGATAAATAATAAAAAAAGCTCATTAAAGAGAAACAACTTGTTAAAGTAGGAGTCAAAACTTCACGGAGAAATTTAGAAGCGCTAATAGCATCTCTCCTTCAAAATAATTTTCTCAATTTTTCAAAAATTTCCAGTAAGGCCATCAAACGAAAATCAAAATGCAACTCGAACCTCAAATGCCCATTGGTGTGTGAATCGATTATCTTTATATATGCTAATAGGAGCCAATAGGGGCAAAAACTGGAAAAAGATGCGACCGCTCGCAATATAAAATGCAAGTCTGGTCAACTTGAATTACCCTTGTTGTAGATTTTTCTTTTAATGAAAATACATATATGGATATATCTAATTAAAATATGAGAAAAAATAAAAATATAGAAATAAATGGTTGCCATTTGAGTCCATCTCAATTTAAGGACAGTCTACATACGATTATTAATATGTTGCCTGAGCACTGATCACCGTCATGATTTTAGGTGTTGGATGTACAGTTGGCCGCACTCCCGAGTTCCCTGAACTTCATCCATAGCGATGTGGCACCGCTGTATTTGTTTGGATCTTTGGACACGTACCATAGCAGTATGAAGAGCTGGGATCTCGCAATAGTGAATTGGCACAGACAGTAACGGAATTTTCTCTCAGCGTCTGTGCATTGTCTAACCTATGTATCAATTAAATAGTGATAAGGATTAGGATATAACTGGATCCTGTATCGGGTGTCTAGTTTGATGGGGAGGAAGTGTGGCTAGTGCGGGAGGGGAGGGAATAGACAGGGGAGGATCGGGCTCTCCTGTTTCTTGCTGAGTCGTATGCTGAGTCGTGAGCGGGAAGCCAATACTTTACAGGAAACGAGCGAGACGACAGACATTCACATGGTTAGAGGCACATACACACGGCATGCTTTCACCTTTGTATCGAGAGCTAAATAATATATGTTTTACTTGGCTATGAACGCTACATAGTGATACGTAAAACACAGCAGACATCAGTTTGTTAAGTGTCAGGCTTATCATGTGATGTGGCGTATGGCTGGAGCGGGGGAGGTGGAAGCTGATTCATGAGGCCTCTTGGCTTGACCCGTCAACACAATTACACTATTTTAGTCAATAACAATGAAAATGACTACTGAAAACCAACTATTCCTGATATTATACGGAATGTAAGACACGTTCATAAACAAAAACGTGTAGTTTTATAAGCACGTTAGTATGCCTACATCGTAGGTACACTGTGTGCATACCTAACAGAATACGTTCATAGATGATAGCATAGTGCCAAAATGCTGCTCCCTTTTATGTCTACCAGGAATACCATACATATGACATGCTGTGGCGGTATATTCATCTTGGTCGGCACCTTCTGTGTGCCACCTGAATTTTGCAATGAAGCAGCAAGATATGTTTACTTGGTTATTCTCCATTTTTTATTTATTCCAATATAGTGATGACTCTTACATTTGTGGTGGTTTATTTGTTGGTTTATTACATAACCAGATTCATACGATAGTTGATGGTAAAGCTTCTTCCCGAAACCCTTTGCCAAGCTACCCAGAGTGGGAGAGGCTTCCCCTCCCCCCCCTCCCAACACCCCACCCCAAGCCATACCTCCTCCTTTCCAAACTAGACACCCGATACAGGGTCCAGTTATATCCTAATGCTTATCGCTGTTCAGCTGATAGGTTCGAAAATGCACAGCCGCTGAGAAAAAAATTCCATACTGTCCGTGCTACGTCACTATTACGAGGTCCCAGCACTTCATACTGCTACGTGTCCAAAGATCCACATCGCTGACTACGGGTGAAGTTCAGGGAACGCAGTAGTGCGGCCAACTGTATAGTCAGGGAAAGTTCCGCATTACCCACTGTTCGGAACATTGGTGGTCGACGAAGACCCCACACGTCTGGTAACTATGAGTGGAAGGGAGGGTGGCCGGGGGTGGGATGGTTAGGAGAGTCTCACGTCACAGCATCAGTAGCCAATGATAATGCGTCCGACGTATTCTCAAAGTGCAAAAGAGGTTTGTTGTTTGTATTGGTATCACACTGTTCTTTGAGTCTGTGTACATTACTGCATATATAATACATGTTTACTGCCTTCGTTTCGTAATGTTCGATAGGAGTTATAGTCACAGACAGATCTTAGTAACTGGGACTTCCCATGTCATTCTTTCCAAAGGAAAACGAAAAGTCTGTTAATTGCTAATTACCAGAATAACACTAGGAATGTCCCCAGGCGGATGTTTATAGTGGACAACAGAAATAAATAAATTTACAAGAAGAGAGAGAGAGAGAGAGAGAGAGAGAGAGAGAGAGAGAGAGAGAGAGAGAGAGAGAGAGAGAGAGAGAGAGAGAGAGAGAGAGAGAGAGAGAGAGAGAGAGACAGACAGACAGACAGACAGACAGACAGACAGACAGACAGACAGACAGACTGACTGATAGACACACAGACAGATAGATAAATATAATATAGTGGTTTTGTTTTCAACCCAAAATATAAATCACGGTTATATCGTTACGAGTATCTCCTGGGGAAACGTCTCATGTTAAAGTCGAGGGAATGAAAACTTTCAAACCTCTGTCAAAACCCAACAAATTTCCGTATCTCCTGTCAATACTAACTCTTCAATCATCTATGTAATCTTTTAAATAAAATACAAGCATATCCGTACAAAAGTACCTCAAGCACACCATCCAAGTCATACATTGCAGATTTACTCGTGACTCCCAAACCTTCCTATGTCCCCAATCCCACGCCTCCCCCTCCTTCACACTCACACATGAGGTCTGGCTGCCGCTTCACATTCACCCGTCTCACAACAGTGCTTCGAGAGGTGGGTAATGCGGAACTTTCCCTGACTATATCTGCAAGGAAAAATAGTAAATGGGTATAATGAAATTGTATCATATAGGAATTGAAGGATAGTTCTTTGCAGATCGTATGAACCCAGTGAACTCATATGGAAGGGCTTTCCATTGGGTAGCGCAGCGTAGTTTGTGTGCCCGCGGCCAGAGGCCGAGGATGACGTTGATGATATTTATTGCTCCACACCTGACGCCCGCGATTCTTGAAATCAGCCGAAAAATCGACTGTAGCAGAACTGAGACGTTCCCTCAAAGCAAGAGTATTCGGTTTGCTGAAAGCCCCGTACGATTTCTGTCCTATAATTCTTACTATTATTGTTTAATAAATAGAATCATGTCAGAATTTGCCAACTGATAGATTTCGATCTTTGGAAATTATGATAAATTTTTCAAGCAACTGAGGTTCATAACACGATAAAAAATTGCTTTATACAGAAATACACAAGCTTATCGTAAACTATGGAGAACTTTTCAGCATATATCTCATTCAAAGCATCATTGTAAAATCTGAGATAAATATAATACTAGTATGATTTATGCATGAATAGCAATGCCGATAGGATTTTTTTCAAACGATGGTACACCTTCCTTAAGAGGGTTGTGACCTCAACAAACTCCTGAGACCCAACAAACTAAAAAAGTGAGCCGACCATTGCAACTTTCAGGAGTTTGTTGGGTCTCTATTTCACCAGTCCGTAAATCAGGTTTTTATTTAGTTCATTCTAGGAGATGCATTTCCTGAATAAAAAAAAAAAAAAAAAAAATGGATTCGTTTCCAAGCGAATTTACAGCTTATTTCACGAATTTGCATATTTATCGTTTCTGCCCTGCATGATGAAACTTTTACCATCGGTCAGGTAGAATTGTTTCGAATTATTTTAAAAGTATTTCCAATAGTACAAATTCACATATGACACTATTGATTTCCTTTTAAGTGATAAGTAGAATGTAAAATAGAAAACAAGAGGGTCCTTGCTAGAAAAAAATCCAAAAGCGAACTTTATATCAGTTCATAACAATGCTATTGGAACTATTTCTTTTTTCATGTCATGCACGAGAAAATTATGGACACAACCTAACTCTAAATGTTGATCAGTTTAGACAGGTAATGGAATCATAGGTTTACTTTGTTGAACTCATTATTATTTGGCTCTCAAGGCTTCCTCAAACGTTTCTATGTGGTTTATCATGACTCGCGGTACTTTATCCAAGGAAATTACTTACGGTCAATACGGTGCTTTATGTGCAAAAACAAAAACAAAATAATAATAATAATGTCAGCAGGTGTAGGACGCAAACTGAACCAGTCAAAAAAAAAATAATAATCACCTTTACTCTGCATGTTTCGTTTTTATACATACATTTCCAAACGCGCAATATTGTTTATTTTCTACCTCATGTGCCAGCTCATTTCACCTTTTATTCGATTTCTTTATACGTGCAACTTTTTTATTTTTATTTTTTTTCGCAATTTTTCATAGTCTGGAATGTTTCCAGAAATTTAGAAAATTTCTTGTGTTTGGACAACTTTAAAACTCATCTGTTGAAGGTACAAATTTATCGTTTGTGATGCACGACGTGATTTTTACATCATTCTTGATGGAAGGTTTCAAATGATTCAAAAAGTGGTTACTTCTAATGGTAAAAAGTTCAGCGTAGTCATTTTTTATCATTGAAGTGATAGTTGCGGATTAAACAATAAAAAAAATTGAAAACCTTCCTAGGCAAAGATAAAAAAAAAATCTCAAGCGGTATTTATATCCTACACTGGTGAACGCTGGAATTTTTTCTGTCACGCACGAGAAATATAAGGACGAATAACCAAATTTTAAATGTTGGGCGGTTTTCCTTTGTCGATTCTTTTGTCAAAGCGTCTCTTTGCCAGTTTTCAACACAGTATATTTTATGGTCGAATACGATCCTTTACAGTGAAAATACATGCGATTATTTCGCTTATTAAAAAAAAAAAAAAATCCGTTCTACATCTACTTCGTTTCACCCCCAACGATGACTCACTTCTAAAAAGAAATTTGTCGACTGCCTACATCAAATGCCAGCACATTTGACGTGTGAATTGATTTTTTAAATTACTGTTAATAGCTAAAGTCCTTTTTTTTTTTTTTTTTTTTTTTCTAAACCCCTTTTTTTTTTTTTTTTATCTTCCGAACTTTTTCCTCAACTTTATCAACGATTAGGTGTTTCAGAGCAGCATTAAGCCTCATTTGACAACGTTGCATATTTGTCGATATCGCTCCAAAAGATGCGATTTTTAGCATCAAACCAGTTCAATCGTATTAATTACTATTATGGAGATAACTACACTTTTTATATTTCCCTCCTGTAACCAATTTTTTTTTTTTTATCCTTGAAGAATAAGCCTATTCCTATTAAAAAGAGAATGTCCTGAAAACCTGCTTTCTAGAGTAAAAAGTAAATGATTCACTCGGTGATGCTTACAAACGTTAACTACACCGCCACCGGAAGCAGCAGTTTAACTGTATCTTTCCTGCAACAGGATTCTTAGTGATTATCAGTTTCACATCAGTATTGGAAGGATGTTTGTAGTTTCACGAATTCGCCGTTCTCTGGACGTCATAAGTTCCTAGACTGTTTCAGTGTAAGCTATCGTGGTTCTCAGTGCCATTACATACTTTCTGGTCTATAGCTAAAGTATTATGTAAAAAAAGCTTCTTTTTTTCCAGTTTAATACGCATTTAATATGCCATTTATATATCAGCCACAATTGTAAATTTTTCTTCCAAAATTTTCTTCACATTCCTCCTCGACATGTTTTTCAAATTAAATATTCATAAATTTCCAAACGATATTATAGCTCACTTCCTGTAGTAGCCGACTTCCTTATATGTTATTTCACCTCTCCTTATATCTGGAAATTTCTACAACTTTGCTTATTTTTCACATTTTTATGCATACTAATTTCGATGTATCCTGGCAAATTTAGAGTTTATTGTTGAGGTGCTATATTTAGTTCTTTTTGTTGGTGCTTTTCGACAAATTTTTTCATTTGAAAAGTTTGTTCAATTTTTTTTTTTTTTACGCATTATAAAGGACAGTGTTAGACCGTAAAAGCCATTTCCGTGGATAAAGTCACCGAGAGTCGTGAAAAACCGAATAGAACCGATTAAGGAGGTTTTGTGTCAAATAAAAAAGAACTAAAGTAAAAATGCTTCCAATGGCTGTATAAACTGATCTGCATTTAGAATTTGGTTGATCCATGATTTTCTCTTGCATGATAGATACAAAAAAGAAAAAAAAAATCATGCCGAGAAAACTAGTCAATCGAGAAGAAAGCCAGGGAAGTATGGAAGAGGATATGATTGACTAATATACACCAAGCCGGTTGATACGATGCAGTATTACATGAAGTAATAGAAGCTGACAGGCAGGACAAGATTCTAAGCAAATATATGTAAACTATGCTTTTCATAGAATAATTATGTAGACTTTGCTTTGTATTATGTATTTGTCGTTTCCTAAAGCAGTTGGTTCAAATCGAAACACTCACACATGAAACTATTTCCCGTGAAATAACATATGAAAAGGGAAAAAATGAGAGCCTTTATACTGAGAAAATATAAAAGTGCCAAATTGAGCGATTTTTTTTTTTGTATATATGCACGAGAAAATTATGGAAAATCAAATTATTATTACTTTATATACGTTGTGTTATAATAGTTTTACGTTGTCGAATTTATTTTTGACCCTAAAAACGTCTTTAATTGATTCTACGCAATCTTTCAAGACTACTATTGATTTTAACCACAGAAAACTGTTACGTCTAATTTGACTGTATAATGTAAAAAAAAAAAAAAAGTTCAACTGGTTAAAGATATAAATTGAAAACCAGTAACATTATTATATATAAAATCCACTCTACTCGGCATATTTCGTTTTTTTTTTTTTTTCCAAGAGTACCTAATCAATCACACCATATTATCAATTTCCACCTCAAATGCCAGCATAGTTTACGTTTGATTGAATATCCTTATGTGTTCCATTACTTCTTACAGCTTTGGTTTTTGTAATTGCATTTTTTCGTCTGTATTGTTTCTTGAATTTTATAAAGGAAAAAAAATGTGTCCACATAATGAATATGCGTATTTATCGTTTTCGACGTGATTTTTTTGCTTCATTATGGAAGAATGTAATTTTTTCTCGAAGTAACAGCTCCATTGAATGAAAAAAATAAATCGAAAAAAACTTGCTAAAGTATAAATAAAAAAGATTCCAGAAATGTTCCTTGATACCTTTCATGATACTCATGCAAGGAGAAAATTTCCTTCATGCACAAGTTTACGAACTTCAGAAACCAAATTTTAAGTGTTTATCATTTATTGGAATTATATATATATATATATATATATATATATATATATATATATATATATATATATATATATATATATATATATATATATATATATTTTCGAACATTTTTATCACTTTCTTTTTTGTTGTTATCACGACAGTGTCATAATCCAAGGTCGATCACAGTCATTTATAATTAGGATAGATATTATTTTTCTGTTTAAATACAAGACGAAGTGTGAGTTTTTATTCCGTAGGTAAATAAACATCCTTTTTTTTTTATTATTATACCCTGACTTTCTGATAAAACAAAATTTATTAAGGACTTTCCACATTAAAGGCGAGGATATTGACGATTTTTTTTATGCCTTATCCTATATCAGCTAGTCTTTTTTTTTTTTTTTTCCTAAATTACATTTTTTCCATGTTCAGAATTGTTTCCTAATTTGTACCAACGATTGGGTATGTTTAGCAACATCTTTGGAACATCTCGCGACTTTGTGTGTCGGCTTAGCCCCTAAACAGAGGAATTTTACCTTATAACCAATTTTTTTTTGTTGCACTTAAAGAAGTAACTTAAAATCGTACGAAGTTCCCAAGTGTCGCTATTTTTTCTCGAGTAAAATTAATTAAAAAAATACGTAAAAAAAAAAAAAAGAAAAAGCAAACGATTCCCAAATCGAACAATGCCGCTGCGGGCAGTAATTTATCTTCCTCGGTGAAGCACGAATAATTGATCTACGGTCCTGAGCAGGTTTGTATCCTTGTGTCAAGGTGTTTACTTGAATTTAATTCTGAATTGAAAAACTTCATTTTTTAATATTAAAAAAAAAAAAAAATGCTCTGAGTTTACCAATATCAATACTCAAAATAAATTTTTTTAGCCTTATAGTGAAAAAAAAAAAAGTTTTGCATTTTCTGCTGTGACGGCAAAATCAACGGAAATTTCCTGGGCCACTCCATCCTCAAATACCAGCATTTGCATGAATTTCGGTAACAACTTCTTACATGTCCCATTTTTAAATACTCTGTAGATACTTGAATCAGCATTTGGGCGTTTCTCAATAAATTTACATATTTCACGAAGTTCGATAATTACAGGTTTTAGATCAAACCCAGGAATTCAGCAGAGGCGCAGTTGAATAGTTTACAAACACTAAAAGAACCCTTACCATAAATCATAACGAAGTCACAGTGCTCATTTTTTACGTTCAATAGAAAAAATCAATTACTGCAGCATTATTTTTGTTCCTGAACTTCAAGAACCAAATTCCAAATGTTGAGGAGCTTCATATCTCAGTGTTGGAATGATAATGTTACTCCATTGAATTTATTCCTTGAGTGACTATTTTTTTTTTTAATATAACGAATTATCTCTTCTAATAAATACTTTACGTAAAGAAATATTCGTAGATCTTATGGTCCTACACCACTCTGTATATTAAGCTTTCTGTTGGTCACCAATTTTCATAGGGGAACATTTTAATATATTTTAAGTCTACTCTTTATATATTATATATAAATAAAAATAAATAAATATATATACACTGCTCGAAATATTATAGTACTCAAGGATGTTTTGGTAATTATCTCAATCATGATAGAAATATGATAATTTCTATTCATGAGTGAATCGTTCATTTTCTCATGTTTTGTTTCAGTCATGACTGAGAAAGCAGCTCTCCCAAGTCATGTCAAAAGTGCAAGTTCACAATCACTTGCAGGCTATTGCTTTCTGTTGTTAAAACATGTCTTTGACAATTCTAACCCGGTTGGTTTGCCTTCTGTCGATCATCCATGATGTGAGAATAAACCTGAATGAGATTGAATGTGCTAGAGCATGCTCAATGCTCGAGAACAGCCAGACGAAACCACAGGTTGCTCAGATAATGGGTGTGAGTCAGGGGTGTATCTGGAACGTGTGGCATGGGACAGGTCGTGGAAGGACAACTAATGACAGAGAGGACCGTCCTATGGCTCTTTTGGCACGTCGGGACTCCTGTTTGACAACTCAGCGAATCCGGAATGAATTTTGGGCTGCCACTGGGAGGACCCTGAATGACCAGACCGTCTGTAACAGGCTCCATGAAGTCGACCTACAGTCCAGGAGACCAAACATTGTGCCTCGGATGACTGCTGCACATCGCAGAGCTCGTTTCGCGTGGGTTAGACCACCTCCATTGGGCACCAGTGGGCACATGTACTGTTCACGGATGAAAACTACTTCAGTGTTGATCATCTAGATGGTCGTATTCGGGTCTGGAGTATGACAACGTTGCAACCCTCGGTTTGTCGTAAAACGTGACCGATGGGGGCGTAGATCAGTAATGGTCTAGGCCGAAGTCTCCACCAACCATCGTACGGATCTCCATGTTGCCCAGGGTAACATGAACACCCAGAATTATCGGGACAATATTCTGCAGCCTCATTACTTGCCTAATGGACGATAGCGCCGTTCCCCACTGAGCCAGACTTCTCACATTTCTTCAGGATCACAATATCGAACGTGTGGAGTGGCCAGCTTTGTCGGCGGACTTAAATCCGATTGAAAACATTTGGAGCACACTCGGTGACAGAGTTAGGAACCGTCAGCCCCCCCGCTTCCAATGTCTAGGACTTAATTGTTGCTCTCCAGGACGAGTGGAGGAACATTGACAATAATGTGATCCGGAACACTATTCTGACCAAGCGCAGGCGTTGTCAAGAGTGTGTGAGACTCAATGGTGCAGCTACCCATTATTAATGTTGATTTGCAGTCGAATTAAACTCATTGTCAATAAAATGTGTTACCTGATTCATTGTGATTATCATTTTGGTGCTCATCTTTTTCAAAGAAATTTTTCATCCAATTTTTTGTAAAATCAGTTGTCATATCCAACTGAGTCTCATTAGTGAATGATTCTCATGATTAGCACATGATTTTGAACATATGTTTGATATAAACTCAATATATTCAGGAAATATACGGACTACAGCAGCGTGAGTCTGTTTATCAGTTTCACATCTAAGTACTGTTACACTATTTATGGTTTCTCAAGTTCATCGTTACCTTAATGTCTAGTAAAATGATATGTCATTGGATTTACCTACAGAAATTTGCCATATGTTCTAAAACGACCATATAAACGTGATGGTCCTTCTTTTCTCTATTCACTTTAATGAAGACTGAGAATGTGCCATTTATACAAAAAATTCATGAAATTTAAACTACAAAATTTTTTGGCTTTTTTTTTTTCCATCGAACAAAATTTTGTTAAATTTTCAGCCATATCTTAGTAAATTTATGTGAAAATAGAGTTCACGTTTGCTGCTTTGTCCCTGCAGCCAAAAGTATTTTTTTTTTTTTTTTTTTTTTTTTTTTTTTTTTTTAGCCTCTGAAATGTATCTTGAACGTTATGCGTCAGACTTTAAGCTCATTTTTCAAAATTGCGTCTATATAGCGTTTCGACTTGAATGACAGACCTACAAAATTGAAACAGAATTGTTTTTAATATCCATTAAAGAGGTAACTTTTAAGTATTACGAGTTCCTACTTGGCACTATCATTATCCAACATTCGTTTAATGAAGTCATTTCAGAGGAACACTAAGAGAAAAAAAAAATAGTAATAAATGCATTGCCAAGGCGACATTTATGAGCGCAGGAAACATATCTTGATATTTTTTGTTTCTCTTTTGTCCGAGTATTCTGAATAATTCACGAAATTCTAAATATTTTTGTTTCTATTTTCAATGATAGAAGTAAATCGCTCTTATCCGACTATCAAAATCTCCTCAATTGACAGACCTCCGTTATGATCTAACGAGACTCTGCATACATTACTTATTTTCTTCGATTGGCTCAAGATTCTCAGTATCACTTTAAAGCTATCTTTGTTTAGATAATAAAGTCCCTCGTAATTCTAAATTCTCAATTTTAGACTGTGTCCTTGTCATAAAGAGACGCGTACTTTGTGCCAGGTCATTCCTTGTTTTAAATGGTCATTTTTCCTTATATCACTTTTCTATTTCGGTCTCGTTCTTTGCATCTGAATATAAAAAAAAAAAAAAAAAAAAACTGGGTGCCTCTCTAGACGAATTTAAATCTCATTTCAAAAATTTGCATATTCATCGTTACTTCCAAATAAGGACGCCATTTTACATCAGGGTAGTTCAACTTATTCAAATTAATCTTAAAGTTCTTGCTTCAAATCTTAACAAGTTAACAATTGGCATTATTAAAGCGATTACTACGTAGAATGAAAAAAAAAAAAACTGATCAAAGAATAATTATATTATTCTCAATGAGAAATTATTAACACTTCAATAAGCATTATTTTATTATCTGTCATGCACGAGAACTTTATTATACTCAAAACGATGGTTATGTTTCAGTATTGGAATCACATATTCAAACTGACATTCATTTTTAATTCAAATCCTCGTCAAATGCTTTCATACGATTTAATGACTTTAGCCTCTCTCTCTCTCTCTCTCTCTCTCTTCTATTTTGCATGATTCACTTTTTTCCAACACTTTCCGCCCTCTCAAAATTATGGAATTTGGAACATTTCATATTTGATTCAATTTCTCTAAATATGCTGCACTACTTACAGCAGCAAGTTATTGTTTATTCGTATTATTCATAATATGAAATGTTTCTTGAATTTTAGAATGAATTGTGTCTTTCCTATCATATTGTCCTCATTTGATCAAGGAAAAATATTTATCGTTTTCGAAATGAAGTAGGTGATTTTGCGTCTATTCCTGAGGAATGGTTAGAATTACTCCCAAAGCATATGATTCTTGACGGGAAAAGTTCACTTTTTTTTTTCATCTTTGGAGAGATAGCTACCTAGAATGTGGAAAAGAATTATTTTGTATCAAAGCAAGCCCAAAACGTTACCTTTTACCTTATATTACCATGCCTGAGAAAGATGCACTTTTTTTTTCTGTACAGAGAAAAAAAAAAAATCTGAACCACATGTTTGATTTACAGTTTCATGAATCAATTTTGAAATTTTTTAAACTCATTTTTCTCTGACTAAAAACCGTTTTTTTTTTTTTTTTTTTTAATGATTTCCTACGATCTTATCCAAGAGAATATGTCGGATGGTTAAACACAATCCTGTATAATTATCACATATACTTCTCTTTTTCAGTTCAGCTGACATGAAATTTTTTAATCCTTGATATAAATAAACAAAACACTATCAACTTTTGTACTTTCACGATTACGTCGGCTCATAAAACAAAATTTATTTAGGAAATCACCATCAAATTCCAGCGGCGAGTTCATTTTTCATAAATACGACATTAGCTTGTTTTTTTTTTTCCAAATCGATTTTTGTTTCTGATTTGTTTCCCTAACGTTATTAACGGTTATATTACCAATCAGCTTTATAGCTCATTTCTCGATTTTGCATACTCGTAGATTGTTGCCCAAACTGACCTACTAATCGTCTAATTATTTTAATTATTCTTGATGATATACTTTCATACATTACTGAAACTCCTCCTGGCACTATTTTTCATTCAAGTAACCGGCAAGGCAAAATAAATAATGAGGCAATATAGAAACCATTCTTTTTTAAACTATTAACCAAATGATTCTCAAGACGACATTTAAAACCGTTAACGACAACGAGGTGTAGGCAGCAATTTATCTTTGTACTTTGGGCAAGATTATCAACGAACAAGCAGGATCTCGGGATATTTATTTGTTTCATATCTCATCATTGGCATATTTCTGGCTTGTGAAACATCGTTACTTTTATGTCAGAACCTCTTAAACTGTTTTAATGTGAGTTATCTTTGTGATAACACATTATTTTTTAGTTCTATGCCAATATATAGAACGGACAAAAAAATAAACGGAATTTTATGTGGAATTTTAATCCCAAAGTAGAGCACATTTTATATTGAAATCGATTTTATTTAATATGCTACTTCCCCTTAGTAAGTTTTATAAAATTTCCAAATTGCATCTTTTCACCGTCCGGAATGTTTCCGTGACTGGCAAAAATTCGATATATTTACCGACAAATTTTGATGTAATTTTAGAAGTGGTATATTTGGCATTGGCGTGTTTCCCTATAAATATTTGCCTCAAGTAGCCTAACTATCGTTCTCGATTTAAAAGACGCATGTCAAGTTGAATGGTATTAATCTAATCAGATCTTTTACTTTTTTCCTTCCAACAGTAATATTGGCACAGTTTCTTTTTCTTAATGCTACATTTTTATTAAATTATAGGAAAATGTCATCTAATAGATTCTTCTTGCTAAGAAGGGATTGCCACGTCAAAATCTAGAACGGTTAATGGCAATATAACAGAAAGCTTTTTTTTTTTTTTTTTTTTGTCACCCACTAGGACGAACAAAAAAACTCAAATTCTCTATTTTATATCTATGTTTTCAGTCTCGAACTCATTTATATGTGAGTTAAAGTCTCCTCATTTCTATTCAGTCGAAATATCATGATTAATAATGGGGAAATGTCTAATGGTTCAACAAGACCACAGATAACGATTTTTCTTTTTTTCAATTTTATCAATGTCATAGATACCATTTTAAAGCCATAGTAATATAGAAATAAAAAAAAATTCTAACTATTTTCCATTTTTCTAAAAAAAAAAAAAAACGCCTGCTCATTTCATATTGGATTTTTCGTGTCTGCTTCTTTGCTCATTTTGGCCGGAAGTATGAATTTTTTTTCCAGTTCCATTTTCTTAAACTCTGTTACACTTAAGTCATCGTACGACGAACCGATTTCTAAATATTTCATTTTTTTTTTTTTGTCTTTTTTTCTAACACAAAACCTTAAATATTTTATTAAATGAGTTATCGCTGATAGCAGTGACTATCTAGACAACTATGCCCGTCTAACTTGCCCCTCTAAAATACTCAACTTTTTTTCTTATTTTATATTAATCGTTCCACGATTTTTTTTTTTTTTTTAATTCATAACTAAACTTCCTTATGTCTATATTTTTCATATTGTTCGAAGGTAACAGGATTGTTGTGATAAACTATTATAACTGTCCTTTAATTGTACTGTTCCTTTAATGGAACTATTTTTGTCAGAGTTGCAGTTACGATAAATAAAAATAAAAAGCTCATTAAAGAGAAACAATATGCAAAAGTATGAGTCAAAACTTCTCCAAGGAGTAATTTAGAAGCGTTGATAGCATCTCTCCAAAAAAGAAATTAATTTTTCAAAAATTTCGGGGAAAACCAACAAACGAAAATTATAGAGAAACGAACCTCAAATGCCCATTAATAGGTGAATTGATTTCTTTATATATGCTACTAGGAGAAAATAGGGGCAAAAACTAGAAAAAGATGCGACAGCTCACCAGATAATGTAAAATGCATCAATGTGGTCAACCTGAATTGCCCTCTGTTATTTCCTTTAATGAACGTGAAAAAAAAATATATAGAAATAAATGGTTGCCATTTTAGTCCATTTCAATTTCGAGGCAATCTACTTTCAATTAATATGTTGCCTGAATACTGATCGCTGTTATGATTTTTAGGTGATGGATGTATCTGTAAGGGAAATAGTAAATGGGCGTATCGAAATTGTCATATAAAGATTGAAGGAAATATAGTTCATAATTGTAAGTCGTATGAACCCACTTAGCTCATATGGAGGGGCTTTGTGTTCCTGCCGCTCGCCTTCTGTAGCAGAACTGAGACGTTCCCTCAAAGCAAGAGTATTCAGGTTGATGAAAGCCCCGTACGATTTCGGTCCTATAATTCTTACTATTATTGTTTTTAATGGATAGAATCATATCAGAATTTGCCAACTGAAAAATTTGTCTTTGGAAACTATGATAAATTTTTCCAACCGAGGTTCATAACACGATAAAAATTTGCTTTATACAGAAATACACAAGTTTGTAGAAAACTATGTAGAACTTTTCAACGTAAATCTCATTCAAAGATTCATTGATATATATATATATATATATATATATATATATATATATATATATATATATATATATATATATATATATATATAATACTGGTATGATTTATGCATGAATAGTAATAAGAATTTTTTTTAAGTGGTTACTTCTAATGGCAAAAAGTTCAGAGTAGTCATTTTTTATCCTTGGAGTGGCAGTTGCGTTGAACAATAAAAAGAATTTTAAAGATCCTTCTTCCTGGGCAAAGATTAAAAAAAAAAAAAAAAATCCCAAGCGGTATTTGTACCCTATTAGTCGTGGCCATAAATAATCACCTATCCTTCTGAACCCCATGCATCAGGGTGGCTCCCTTACGCGCGGCACGTCACCCTGGAGTAAGAGGGGCTGAGAGGAGGGGCCAGAGAGAAGGGAAGGTGGGTGAGGGGACGAGCGATGATGCGGGGGTGGATTGAGGCCAGGGAGGGAGGGGACGGAGGGTAGGGAAAATGAAATGCGAAGTTGTGGCCACATTGTCTATTTTCTTTCAATCAGGAGTTATTATTCGGTGGATAATGCTGCATTACATCTTGTATAACGGAGTCAGATAAGCTTTGGATAGGTGGTAATATCAAGGACTGGCTCGTGAGAGTAATAATCTGGGCCCACACAATCTCGATGGCTCTGCACTAATATTTGATCTGTCACCTCAGTATGTCAACGCGTGGATAAGGCGACCAGAGTCCTTCTTTTTTTTTTTTACATGTCCCGGTTTTTAAATTGTGACTAAAATGTCCTGCTTTTTGTGCAAGTTATTTAAAATGTCCCGTCTTTAGAAAATTACTATTGCATTAGATTAAACGACCGTTTATGAAATTATGAATTAGTAAAATTATGCATAATCCAAACCAAATGAAATAATAATTTGTTAATATAAAATTTGTAATACTAACTGGTAACTTTGGTAGGCCCATTCACAGTACCGGGCTGTATATGTCGGATTACAGTTAACCCGATAGGGAGAGAGTAAATTGTGTTATGAAAGACGTGTATCTGTTAAACAATCTGATTCACAACCTCAGTATCCAGTTTACTGTCCCCCCTTACCTCTTCCCGACAAATGCGTGCACTCAGATGGGTACTGACTGGGAGAGAAGATGGCTATAGTGACTGTTCCACCATGAACCGCGAATTACGTGTTTATACATCAACGACAGTGGTTCACCTGTCTTCTTTCGTGGATTGCAATATACATCGTTATTTATTTTTTTTGTTTTGACCTATCGACCAGCCTTTACTCAGCAAGGGCAACAGATTCATGTTCGGACACTGCTGAGATGTGTGACTCAGCAATTGCTCTCCGTGAACCGGGCAATGGTCCTTGTATTTGTCTTTATCCTGTCTGTTTCATACGGTGTGAACGCCACTCGGTTGTTTAGCATAATAAAACACACTGCAGCTGACGTGTGTGTACTGAATAAAAGCGATTTCTGTAACTGAGGGCACAGTTGAAGTAACATGGATGTGCTCAGGCTGAATAACAGCAGACATTACAATCTTGTTCCACCATTGTTGGCTCGAGGGTTTGTGAAGGAATGCATACTGCATACAACAGTTGCTCAATATGAACCTAAATATAACTAATAACGATTGGCAATCTTAAAACAACAGCCAAACACGGCCTACAGAAAACGGTAACATATACCTGGGTTAAGTAAATCCACCTTTATTTTTCACTGATGCCATACAAATATTAATGAGAACCATAGGGACCATCATTAGTGTCATTGTTCATACTTGTGATAAAGGAAAAATCTACATAGGTCTATCCCTACTCTATTTGCAATATCAGTCGTCATCAATGATGCTACCACGTAATAGACTATAAGACTAATTCTTAATCTCTGTGACAACATCTGTAACATCTGACAAACTGTAGGGACGTGTAATATGTTTGCACATTAGCAAATAGTCATCATACTCATAATGCAGGGATACTGAGCCATCCGGTGGAAAACTGCTATTATGTAGAGGGTGTGTTGACAGTATTAAAAAACACTGTCAGCTGTATATTTTCTGACGGTACATTGCCCATAATTACCACCAGTAACTACGCACAGCGGCATTGATCACCGCGTTCGGTTCGTCCTAGTGACTGAACGTCACCTGGTGAAGTTCCATACCAATCAGTGTTACCAGATGCGGAGAGCATCACACCATCTCGCTGATGGACGGGGTGTTTCTGTTTGATATGTCCACAACTGTACATTGGAGAACGCTGTAATTTTCTCTGTCACGCACGAGGAATATAAGGACGAGTAACCAAATTTCAAATGTTTTAATTGTTGGACTGTTTTTCCTTTCTCGAACTTTTTGTCAAACCGTCCCTAATTCTTTTGCCAGTTTTCACAACTAACAGTGTTCTTATCCAAGGGATACGATCCTTTACAGTGAGAATATATGCTTATTAAAAAAAAAAAAAAAAAATCAACATCTATTCGTTTCACCTCCAACGATGACTTCCTACATCAAATGCCAGCACATTTGACGAGTGAATTGATTTTTTTACATACTATTTATCACAGCTAAAAAAAAAAAAAATCTAAATCCCATTTCTTCTTACGAATTTTTTCTTGAAAAATATCAACGGTTAGGTGTTTCGAAGCAACATTCTTATTTGATGACGTTACATAATATTCGATATCGCTCCAAAAGATGCGATTTTTGACATCAATCCAGTTCAATCGTTTCAATTACTTCTAAGGAGATAACTACAAATCTTACAGTTCCTACCCCTAACCATTAATTTTATCCTTCAAGAATAAGCCTCGTCCTATTAAAAAAGAATGTCAAGAAAACCTCTTTCCTTCACTCGGCGATACTTACAAACTGGCACCGGAAGCAGCAGTTTAACTGTATCTTTCCTGCAACAAGATTATTAGTGATTATCAGTTTCACATATCAGTATTGGAAGGATGTTTTTAGTTTCACGAATTCGCTGTTCTCTGGATGTCATAAGCTCCTAAACTGTTTCAGTGTAAGCTATCGTGGTTCTCAGTGCCCTAATATAATTTGTGGTCTAAAGCTACAGTGTATTATGTACAAAAGCTTGTTTTTTCCAGTTTTTAATACCCATTTATTATGCCATTTATATATCAGTCAATTGTAAATTTTTCTTACAAAATTTTCTTTACATTTCTCCTCGACATACTTTTCAAATAAAATTTTCTGAAATTTCCAAACGATATTATAGCTCACTTCCTATGGTAATCAAATTCCTTATGTCTGGAAATTTTTAAAATTTTCTGATTTGCACATTTTTCACGTTTTTTTGCACACTAATTTCGATGTTTCCCTACATATTTAGTTTATTGTAATATTTTTAGTTCTTTTTGTTGGTGCTTCCGACAAATTTTGAGTTCATTTGATAAAGTTTGTGTTCAATATTAATTTTTTTGTTTGCACATTATAAAGGACTGTATTAGGCCATAAAAGATATTTTCGCGGATAAAGTCACTGGGAGTCCTGAAAAAACGAATAGAACCGATTGAGTTGAATTCGAGTCAAACAAAAATGAACTAAACTGATCAGCATGTAGAATATGATTGTTCAAGTCCATGATTTTCTCTTGCATGACAGACACAAAGAAGAAAAAATCACGTTGCTCGGTGTCATCAATTGTAAAAAAAAAATTACATTTGCAATATTTCAGTTTATCTTTAGCAGAGAGGATCTCCTTTGTTTTCCTTTTTCATTCAACGTTGTTATCGTTTCAAGGAAAACTGTTAGTGTCATGTGTGAGCTTGTTAACATTAATTCGAAACGGTTCTACTGTATCAATGGCAAAAAAGGCATATAAGGTGGAAACGATAAACATGTATATTGAACAATATTGAACAAGAGGGCTATGTGTAGACAAAGACAAGGTAAGGTCATTCAAAAAAGATTTTGGCAGAGAATGATGAAAGGATACTTGAGGAACTTAGCTCATCCCAAAATCGTTACGGATTCAAAACAGCTGTCTGCCGTTTCATCCTTCTATTGCACAAAGCCACATCAAGGAAGGCGGTCTAGATTGCTATGTGCCATCAATGAAGGAAACTGTAACTGAAAATTTGCCGGAATTTCATCGTCATAATTTTTGAAGGAACATTATCTTTACAGATGAGAAGACCTTTATGTCCGAAGAATCGCCCGAGCGCGAATGTTGGTGGCCTCGAAAGGCGTTACTAACATCTTTTAAAGAACAAGTGGAAGAGCATCGGTCTCTTTGCACGCGAGTTGGTGACAATTGATGATCATTTGAATAGCGAGGAGTATATCAACATCCTAGAAACTTCACTCCTGCCTTCGGTTAGAATGTATGCCATACCCGACTCTGACCCATTTTGTACACGACCGATCCCCAATCCATGCTAGTAGAGTAGTCAGAGATTGGTTTGCTCGCCACCCCGAAATAATAACGATTGATTGGACACCTAGAGGGTACAAGTGCAACGTTATTGAAAATCTGTGGAGAATAATGGCAAAAGAGTGGGAGATAAAGGAGAAAACCAGAGTCAATCGAGAGGAAAGCCAGAGAAGAAAGCTAGATGATACGATGCAGACTCTGCTAGAGGAGGTAATAGAAGCTGATAGGCTGCACAAGATTCTAAGCAAATATATGTAAACTATGATTTAAATAACAGAAATATGAAGACTTTGCCTTGCACTGTGTATTTATCGTTTCCGCCATATAAGACGTGACTTTTAGCATCGGTCCAGCAGTCTTGTTCCGAAGTAATCCTAAAGCGGTTGGTTCAAATCGAAACGGGTTCTCACATGAAACTGTTTATTTTCCGTGAAATGATAACTATGTTAAACGAAAAGAAAGAGACCCTATATTCTAAAGAAAAATTGTGCCAAATTTATTACAGTTCATGAGAACATTGGTTCAACAAGATTTTTTTTTTTTTTTGGCATATGTAATGCACGAGAAAATTATGGAAAATCAAATCGACACTTTTTACTTTATATACGTAGTGTAATGATAGTTTTACTGTCGAATTCATTTTTGACTCTTAAACCCTCTTTAATTGATTCTACCCAATCTTTCACAACTACGATTTATTTTAACCACGGAAAACTCTTACGTCTAATTCGACCATGTATAATGTAAAAAAAAAAAAAAAAAATTCAACAGGATATGTGAAAAAAAAAAAATTGTTAAAGATGTAGATTGAAATCCACAGTCATATTATTATAAATAAATTCAGCTCTACGTTTCGTTTTTTTTTTTTTTTTTTTGAGTACTTAATCAGTCAAACCATATTAACAATTTCCACCTCAAATGCCTGCTCATTTCACGTTTGATTCAATTTCCTTATAGCTGTTCTTTTTCTTCCTACAGCTTTGGTTATTTTTATTGCATTTTTTCGTCTGTAATATTTCTCGAATTTTATTTAAAAAGAAAGAAAATTGCGTGTCATGTTGAATTTAGAGTTCATTTGATGAATATGCATATTTATCCTTTTCGACGTGATTTTTGCATCATTATGGATGAATGTAATTTTTCCTTGGAGTGACATCGTTGAATGAAAAAAAAAAAAAATCGAAAAAAACTTGCTAATTAAAAAAAAAAAAAATCCAGAAAAGTTCCTTGATATCTTTCACGATACTCATGTAAGGAGAATGTTTTTCTCTATGTTCGAACTTCAGAAACAGAATTTTATGTGTTTATCATTTATTGAAATTATATTTTTCTTTGTTGCTTATTTTTATTTTACTTTCTTTTTTGCTTATCTCGACTCAGTTTTAATCCAAGGACACAGTCATTTATAAAAAGGATAGATATTATTTTTGTTTAAATACGAGACTGAGTTTTTAATCCGTAGTTAAATACACATCCATTTTCTTTTCCTTTTTTTCGCATCTTAAAGGAAAATGTCATCGAACAGATTTTGCTTGCTAAGAAGAGATTGCCGTGTCCAAACCTATAACGGTTATTGGCAGTTTAACAGAATGCTTTTTTTTTTTTTTTTTTTTTTGTCGAACTGAAAGACAAGGACGAACTCAAATTCTCTATTTTATATCTCAGTATTAGAATTCTATCTTTTCATTGTCGAACTCATTTATATGTGAAAGTTAAAGCCTCCTCCTTTGTATCCAGTCGAAATATCACGGTTCACATTGAGGAAATGTCTAATGGTTCAACACGTTCACATTGAGGAAATGTCTTATAGTTCAACACGACCACAAATAACGGTCTTCTTTTTTTTTTTCAATTTAATCAAATCGGCTTAGATACCATTTTAAAACCATTGTAATATAGAAAAAAATACAAAATTTTCTAATCCAATATTTTTCACTTTTTTATTCGTCGCAGTAATCACAAAACTTATCGTTTAACTCCCACCAAAAGATGCCTGCTCACTTCGTCTGAATGAATTTTTTGTGTCTGCTACTTTGCTTATTATGGCAGGAAGTATTTCATTTTTTTTTTTCCGGTTGCATTTTTTTCTTCAAATCTGTTAGGCTTAACAAGTCTTCGCACAATGAACTGATTTCTAAATATCTTTCATTTTTTCTTTAAATTTTATTTTGTTTCGTCAGTCGCTTTTCTGACTCAAAACCTCTTCAAATGCTCTATTTAATGAGTTATCGTTGAAGCAATGACTTTAAATAGGGATATATGTCATCGTCTAACTTGACCCTGTAAAATGCTCTCAACTTTTTTCTTATTTTAAATGAATCAATAATCTCATGTTCCATGATAGTTTTTTGTTTTATTCATGAATAAGCTTCATCCTAAGTTTATATTTTTCAAAATTTTCGAAGGTCCAATCAAACGAAATTCATTATGCAACTCCTTCACTGCATGTGGGAATGTATTTCTTTATATCTGATAATTCTAATATCTTTATACCTGGTTGATTTTTATCTATTATTGCTTCATTTTTTGTCTGAATTATTCACTGTTATAAAAACCAGTACTTTACCGGCCAAAAAAACTCACGAATTTGCATTATATCGTTTTTGCACTATTGGACGTTACTTTTAGCATCGGTGAAATAGAATTGTTTCTAATCTTGAGTACCAAGTTCACACATGACTATTAATTTTCCTTGAAATAACTACGTTGAATAAAAAAAAAAAAAAATAGGTTGTTCAACAATTAAAAATAAGAATAATCCAAGTGCGAGATATATTATAGCTTATAACAATACTATTGCACCAAGATTTTATTCTTTTTTGTATGTCATGCACCAGAAAATTATGGACCAGAAAGCCAATTGTGTGCTGCTCCATATAGGCACTGGATTTTTTTCTTAATTCATTTTTGGGGAAGGCAGTGTTTAAATCTGTATAGAGGACACCTGCAGTCCTAATCGACTAAGGTTCTATTCCCGGCTGGGGCAGGGAACAGTTTAAGGAATTGAATTTCATAAACATCAGTCTTCTTTGATCTACTAAATGACCAGCCATGTCATAAAAGTAACCCTCGCTAACACCAGTAAACCTTTCATATATTAGACAGCTCTTGCATTTATTCAATATGGAGGGTGGGCGTTAGAGCCGGAGTGGTGTCATGTGGAGATGGACTACTGTGATCTTGGAGTAGGGACTAAAGTCTTCGAAAAGGGTAGGACACGTTAAACAAAAAAAATAAAAAGGTGACTTTATTCACGGATACTACCCTACATATTGTGAAAAAAAAATCTAAGGTCGATACAAATTGTATTTCATAGATACATGATTCAAAATACAAAATCCTCTATATACTTTGTATTTTCCTTTTTCCAACGTTATCTTCAAATCAATAATATTCTATTTCTAGTTCAAACGCCAGCTCATTTCACGTTCGATTCCATTTCGTAATAGCTGCTACTTCATAGTTGTTATTTGTTTCAATCGCATCCTTTCATCGTTTGAAATGTTTTCAAATTTTTAGAAAATCGTGATTCCTCTTAAATTAAGAGTTTATTAGATGAAAGTGGATATTTATTGTTTCTGACGTGATCCTTGCATCTTTCTGGAAGAACGATTTCAAATGTCTAATCGTAAAAAGTTCACACAACATTTATCATCCTTGGAGTGTCAGGTACACTCATGATCACTAATTGACCAGAGAGTAAGCCAAAGTCGTGGGCAGGCGTAGGCTACACAGTCAGACACACTCAACCATCGTTCCAGAAAGGTTTAGTGCTTCAGTGAATCATTTTCTAATCACTGAAACACTTTCGTTTCACTTATTACGGTATGTTACTTTCTCAAGTACTATTACATGGTCAGAAAGAGACAAATTTGGTTATAGCTGTTTTTAGTCCGTAATGAGTGAGTGATGATATTTGAATTTCATACTGTTTTATTGTTTTTTATTTCACTGACCTATTTATTGAGGCGAGCCTTTAACCGAGCTGTTGGTAGGTTATAGCAGAGAAATATCCACGATTGCCAAAGCAGCCGGCACACGACTTTCTAAGAATGCTTCATTGACAAAAATTTACCATTATTACTGCTTGGAACTGAATGTTTTTCTCTAGTGAAAACAAGCCCCGTTGCCCATAGATGCCGCATGACACTAGATGCTTCTGCGCGGCCGCCATCTTGGAACGGTCGAGGCAGACGGTCATATTCCTGACGATAGTCAAAGCTGACCACTGTTTACCTAGAAATGCAACAGCACTGTGCTGCTTTTGGGTGTAGAAAGCGTCGGAATGTATCTATGGTGACACCGATAACACGAGCGGCAAACGTCCCTCAGCTGCTTCCCTATCCTCCGAAAGGAGGATGGTGGGTTGCAGAAGGGATATTTAAGCCTGTTGTCCACAGAGTTCGCGTTTCAGATGAACCAGGAACAACAACCATTACCACCACAACAACAGCCACCACCATAACAGCCACCATGACCAACACAACAACAACAACCAACACAACAACAACAACAACAACCAACACAACAACAACAACAACCAACACAACAACAACAACAACCAACATAACAACAACAACAACAACATCCACCACCACAACCACCATCACCACCACCACCATAACAGCAACAACAACCACACCCACCACTACAATAACAATCACCACCACAACAACACCCACCACTCTCATCCTAACAGCACATCAACCAACACCATCACAACAATAACCACAACCACAACAATAACCACCACCCACCAACAACCACAAAAACAACCACCACCATCACAACAACCACCATCGCTACAACAACCACCACCACAACAACCACCATCACAATAACAACAACCACAACAATTATCACCAAAGCAACAATCACAATAACCACCACAGCAACAACAATAACAATAACAACCACAACCACCACCACAACAACAACCACCACTGCCACCAGTGCAACAACCACCATTACCACTACAATAACCATCAGCACCTCCACCACAACATTCTTTTTCATAGTCTAAATTCACTCTAAATCAAGCCCCACTATTACATGCTTGACCGCTCCAAGATGGCAGCCGCTCGGACGCATCGCCGTTGTACTTAGGAATTTATATCTATGCTGTTGCCATCCAGTGGGGATGGTTGCCCTATTTCTACGCGACGTCTTAGCTGCATGTCCACTGAGTTCAAAATGTATGACAATGCTGTTAATTCATAAATAATTATTACGGTATATACAGTATTATGCCAATACCCACATATAGTGGCACATGATTTTTTTACTTCTTGGAAATTGCTAAATTGCAGAATGATTGAAGAAATGTCGGTTCCTTTCAATAAACACAGGTTATTATATTATGGAGGAAAAACCATATCAAAGGTATGAGAAGCAGAACGCTTCAGATCACTTGGTTACAGTTTTTTGCCCCGCCCAGTAGTGCAGAGGCTGTGTTCGAATGTGTGGCACGTGTTTGGTCATAGCACTGCCCGCTATGCGTCGCTGGTCAGAGATTAGTAATCGTGAGTGTACGTTAAAGAAAGAAAATAATTTAAAATACGGTTCTATTTGAAAGCCATGGTAAATTAAAAATATACCCTTTTAATATGACGTTCCCACAGGCCCGCTCCCACTCTGTTTCAACAGGTGGGAAAATTTCCCAACCTTTTAACATTTTTACTCTCTTTGAAGGCACATCACAAAATTTATTGTCCTATTAGCACCTCAAATGCTTGCTCCTTTTACGTAAGAATCTGTTTCCTCGTATTTGCTTCCTGTTTTCCTTCAGGCAGGAAGTATTTAAATTTTTCACAGATGGATTTTTTAATGCTCTGAAGTATTTCCTGAATGTTTTGTCTATTCGTTTTCTTTATTATCAAATTTACAGCTCTTTTCTTTAATTTGCATACTTAGATTTTGACATTCAAGGCAAATTCTAATCAACTTTTAGAGCTGTTCCTTTCAATCGTACTGTTTCTATAATCGCACCAATACACCAGTCCTGTATGAGACAGCCCTAGCATGTATTCAATATGGACGGTAGGTGTTAGCGCCGAAGTGGTGACATGTAGAGGTGTGCTGTATGTAGGAGGACTACTGGGCCTTGAAAGCAAGCTGTGAAGCCTATGTCCGGAGTCGGTCACATAAAAATATATATATATATATATATATATTTTTTTGTCCTTAGAGTGATAGCGACGATGAAATTTTAAAGTCATTAAAGAGAAACTAAATGCTAAGAGTCAAAGCATTTCCATGGAGAAATTTAGAAGCGCTGACAGTGTCCATCAAAATAATTCTACAAAATCTGTTGCCTGTTATGCTCCAGAAATCTTTGGACGACGAACCAAATTCTAAATATCTTTCAGTTTCCTTTCTTCTGTATTGCAGTTTTATTTTTTGTTTCGGAAGTCGTTGTTTTCTGGCTATGAAAACATCAAGCGTTTTAATCAATGAGAGCACTTACCGATCGCAGTGACTTATTTCGTAATATGACCATTTATCTTTTTTTTTTTTTTTTTTAATAAATCAAGAATTACAGCTGCCATGTTAAAGCCGTTAAAAAAGAAAAAATTCTTTCGAAGTCTCCATTTTTCAAATTCTTCGAGAAAGGTCATCAAACGAAAATCATAAAGCCACTCGAACCTCAAATGCCCAGTCATATGTGAATCGATTTCTTTATATATGCTAATAGAAACTAAAAGAAGCACAACTTGGAAAAAGATGCCACCGCCAGCCAGATAGCAATGTCAAAGGCAAAAGTGTGGTCAGCTTGAATTACCCTGTTGCAAGTTTTTCAGTTAATGAAAATATATTGATTTATCAGTATATAAAACTGGAGACAAAAATCTTTATAAAAATAAAATAGAAATAGATGGTTGTCATTTAAATCCATCTCAGTTTAGGGACAGTCAACATGCGAATATCAATATATTGCCTGTGTTAATCACTGTCATGATTTTAGGTATACACACACACACACACACACACACTCACACACACACACACACACATATATATATATATATATATATATATATATATATATATATATATATATATATATATATACGACAAAGGTGTGGCATTATGTGACAATTTTTTTTGTGATAATACGTTTTGCAGTGCAGGTCATGGTCCTTCACATGTCTGGCGTCCCATAAACACAAGATGTTTTAGTTTGTCTATATGATTTTGTCTCAGCCGTATTGGGATCTGCATTTGTTTGTCTTTTTCCGTCCATGAATTAGTCTATGCAGTAATGTCTAATTATCCATTTGTCTAAGAAGATATTGGACAGACAACATGGTCGGCAGCAGAAGTGGCCGTGCTTGCGCCGGGTTATTTGGATGGATACATTACTGGGGCATTGAGGAGCTGGATGATGTTGGACCGAGCAGATTTACTAGCTCAAAGTATGTCGAAATCCTGGTGGAAATTTTGTTACCTTCAGTTAGGGCAATGCTTTTTCCTGAGCCTGTCATTATACCTCCTGCTTGATAATTCATACATCTCTGACTGTGATACGGTGGCTTCAAGAACACCCAGGGATTAGGGTGTTGTCACATCCAACCAGATCCCAGTACCCGAACCCCGTACAGAACGTGTGGGGAGCCCTGATGAGTAAAATGCCTTGTATGGGCTACCGACCCATTGAAGGTGGTGTGGTTACCGCTGCTCTCCAGGCGTGGGAAGGACTAAGAGATGTGGCAGGCCAGCAGCTGATGTATGATCTGGTTTCATCTATGCCTCGAAGGCTTGACGATATCCTCGAACCAAGCGGTGCTAACACAATTAAATAGTCATTATTCTACATCAATTTCATATACCAGAACTCTGATATGGCTAGAAATGGATAAGAAGGGCTCCCTCTTTCAAGTTCATTGATATCAATTACCTGCAGTAAAAGGAAACATCTCTAAATTATCCTTTGTCGTGCTCATACATCCCATGCATCGTAACGTCACGAATTCTCTATTTTCACATTTTGTACCAGTTGTATTCTCTCTATTTCACAAAGGCAAAATATGTAAATAATTGGCAATAATGTATATATTATGCAGAACACTGCTTCGTTTAGAGTGAACCAAAGCTCACACAATATTTTCCAAACATCGTTGTCCGTCATGCCAATACTTTGGAGATTTTTTTTGTATGACTACTGTACATATGTTTGGAAAAATGGTAGATGGGTATAACGAAATTGTATCTTACATACCAAATGAAGGAAATATTGGACTTCATCGTAGGTCGTATGAAGCCACTGAGCTCATATGGAGGTAGCGCAGCGTAGTTCGTGTGCCTGCCGCCAGAGGCCCAGGATGGCGTTAATGATGTTTATACACCACAACTAACAACCACACCTTTTGAAACCATTTTTCCCGGAAAACATAGCACATCTAAAATAGACGTGGAAAAATGGACTATTAGAACAGACGTTTCCTCAAAACAAGCGAAATACCACGCCCTTAAACATTCGGATCTCAGAAATCATCCCCATATGATTTCGGTCGTGTGTCTTATTATTGTTGTGTATAATGGAAATAATCATATTTGCCAAATGAATGATTTCGATCTTTGGGAACTATGACAAATTTTTCCGACGACCAAGGTTCATGATAAAAATTTGTTGAATGAAAAACACAAAGCTTTCACAGCTTTTAGTAAACTATGAAGAATTTTTCAGCCTGAATCTCATTTCAATCATCTGTGAAATATCTAAGGTGAATACAATACTGGTATGCTTTATGCACGAATAGTAATGCCGATGAGATGTTTTTCAAAGAAAGGTACACCAGCCCAGAGGGTAGTGACCACTATTTGGCTATCCGGCTAACATTGGCACCTTTCAGGAGTTTGTTGGGGCTCTAATTCACCTGTCCTTAAATCATGTAGGATTTTATCTTGTTCTATGACAGATGTTTTCTCAATAACAGAAAAAAAAATCTGGATGCGTTTCCAGGAGAATCTAAAACACATTTCACGAATTTGCATATTTATTGTTTACGACCTGTAAGATGAAACTTTAACCTCGTCAGGAAAAATTTTCGAATTATTCTTAAAGCGATTATTTCCAATAGTAGCAAGATCACATATAACACGATTTCGCTTGAAGTGATAACTAAGTAGAACAAATTCTAAACATTGATCAGGTTAGATATGTAATGGAATCATATGTTTGTTGAACTCATTTTTATTTGGTTCTCAAGTCTTCTTCAAACATTTCTATGCGGTTTTTCATGACTCGCAGTTACTTTATCCAAGGAAATAACTCACGGTCTAATTCGATCCTGTGAAAAAAAAAAAAAAAACGCCAACAGGAGAATGACGCAAACTGAAACGCAGTAAAAAAATAAAATAATATCACCTTTACCCAGCATGTTACTTTTTTTTCCATCGATGAATATTGTCCAATTTCCATCTCAAATGCCAGCTGAAGTCACGTTTTATTCGATTTTTTACAGGTACAATTGCTTTTTGTTAGACTTTTTTTTTTACCTCAATTTTTCATAGTCTGGGATATTTCCTGAAATTTAGAATGAATTGCATGTGTTTACTGTCAAATTTAGAACCCATTTGATGAAGGTGTAAATATATCGTTTCTGATGGACAAGACGTGATTTTTACATCATCCTTGATGGATGGTTTCAAATTATTCAGGAAGTTGTTAATTCTTATCGTAAAACATCCTTGTAGTGACAGCTCCGTTGAATGATAAAACGAAAGCAACTTAAAAGACCATTCTTTCTAGGTAAGGATTATGAATAATTCCCAAAGCAGTATTTGTATCCTCTCGACGATATTCGTGATAGCTGGTATATTTTTGTCTGTCACACACGAGAAATATACGGACGAATAGCCAAATTTAAAATATTTTAAATTTTGAACTTTTTCCTTTGTCGAACTTTTTATCAATCAATTGTTTTTTTGCCAGTTTTCGCAACTCACAGTGTTCTTATCATTGAACTCGTAGCATAGCTGTAAGTAATAGTGAGTAGATATGTGAGGAGATAACCAGTTCACTTGCAGTCGGTGACAGAAGATAATGATGAATACTTGGGTCTGATTGTGGTTTATTTCTTCAGGGGGAATATTTCATAATTTACATTAACTTCGTGAGCCTGACCCCTTTTAACACCACCTTGCCTGACTCGGATCTAGATCCTCTTCTTGCTCCCTCCTCTCCTCTGGATTACAATGATGGTGAAAATTTTCAATTCGAGAATGATTTTCAATACGGTAATAATTTATTTTTAAATACAGTCCAAATATTGGCCGTTGAAAGCGTTTACGACGACAGTTTAGTCATGTTTACAGGATATGAGAAAATTTGCATCTACTCAGTAACTAACAGTTGTTGGTGAAGGGTGGGGGAGTTGGAAGCGGAAGGCAGGGTAGACGTTCGCAATTCCCCCCTACCCTATGTCCAGGGGTAACCCCTGAGCAGAAATTAGTCACATAAAAGAAACGGACCCCCTTGGCCAGAGCTTCAGTATCTCGTGACAGTCCGAGTCTGGTAACACTGTGGCCGACGTTTGGGGAGATTGTTAGGGGGTCAGAGGCGGTGTAGGAGGGTGGGAGGCGACTACACGACTTACTGCTCAGATCATCGAACCCAAGGGGTACGTACAATTAGATATTTATAATCCAAGGACTGCCATGTCTCAAAATATCGTGGGATAAAAGCAATCTTACTACCCATCTAACATTTCAACTATTTATCCACTTAAAACCTTTAAATGGTCTTTAAAGAGGATTATTTGTATGTTTTAAATGGTTACAACTAACCCACTCATATCAGTCACACTGACGGCATTTTCATTCCACATGGTTGGGTAATTTGTGTGTTTGATACAGCAGGAATGTGTGGACAGAGGAAAATAATATCGATTTACATTTTTATTTAGGACTATATCAAATTTACACATAATTCTAATATAAGGTGTAATAAAGTGATTATTTTCATAGCGGTTCATTATGAACGGCGTCAATTAGTGAATAACATAGGTGTATACAGTATTTGTAACATAGTAAACATAATATAAACAACAAACAAAAAACACTTTACTTCCTCTTAAGCAATAAACTATTTACTTTATATTATGAACATTAGTAGCATACTGTTTTCAGACCCCTGCAGTTATCTAATTATTTAATGTCTAAACATCTAATATTTCGCCCACCCTCCACTAGCTTGTAAGATTGCATGAAACCTACTAGAAACAGAATCTACTAGATGTTGACAATAGTTTGGCATTCTTCCATGGTATGATTTATGATATTTTCTCTGTTCCTCGCATCCCGGATATCCCATGTCCCAAACATTCTCTATAACACTGATGCAACTCTTGCTTGGCCATTCTATAACTTCAGATTCTGGATGTTTTCCGAACCATTGCCTTACCACTTGGTTCATATGAATTGATCTATCACGGACAAATCTAATTACCCTCTCTCGAATAGAAGGTAACATTCCATTCAATATGTCGACATATTTCGCCGCTGTAAGGTTACCCTCAATGGGTGTGAGATCCCCAAGTCCTCCTGCCAACATCCATCCGTGAAAAGAAACACTACTGGGGCCACTCGTGCGCCGCTCCTGAATGTTTTCCTTCTCCTATCTTGTGTTTGGTGGTCACCAACATACAAGAGTTCTTCTGTCTGATAAATTACCAATATGCTGGGAATCGAACCAGGGACTCTCAGGTGAGAGGCAGGCAGCACACCACTACACCACGACCAGGTAAAAGTTAACTCACGTTGTCACAATCTTGTAACTAACGTCCCTCAGCCCCCACTGTGGGCATCAAGAGGATGAGTTAACCCCCTGGCACTCGGGCAAGTAGATGTTTTTAATCTATCCCAAGCACTTACGGCAAGTCAGAATGAAGAGAGAAACACAGGAAAAAATCATCTGATAAATTACCAATATGCAGGGAATCGAACCAGGGACTCTCAGGTGAGAGCCAGGCAGCATACCACTACACCACGACCAGGTAAAAGTTAACTCACGTTGTCACAATCTTGTAACCAACGTCCCTCCGCCCCCACTGTGGGCATCAAGAGGATGAGTTAACCCCCTGGCACTCGGGCAAGTAGATGCTTTTAATCTATCCCAAGCACTTACGGCAAGTCAGAATGAAGAGAGAAACCTGTACTGTACACAGGAAAATTCATCTGATAAATTACCAATATGCAGGGAATCGAACCAGGGACTCTCAGGTGAGAGCCAGGCAGCATACCACTACACCACGACCAGGTAAAAGTTAACTCACGTTGTCACAATCTTGTAACCAACGTCCCTCCGCCCCCACTGTGGGCATCAAGAGGATGAGTTAACCCCCTGGCACTCGGACAAGTAGATGCTTTTAATCTGTCCCAAGCACTTACGGCATATCAGAATGAAGATGGTTTTTCCTGTGTACAGTACAGGTTTTTAACCTAACCTAGCCCAGCAGGGTGGGTGGGCTACCCGCAGGTAGTATTTGGGACTTTGAAAGTATTTGGGACTTTGTGCTACCCGCGGGTAGTAATGGGAGTATGTGCTGCCACAACGTGAAGTACTGGAACTTTGAAAGTATTTGGGACTTTGTGCTACCCGCGGGTAGTAATGGGAGTTTGTCCTGCCACAACGTGAAGTACTGGAACTTTGGGGGGGTCCTGACCCCACTGCTATTGCTACAATACTTACCTGGCACAGAAGATACCGTGAATTTTGGGGGGGTCCTGACCCCACAGCTGAAGTATTTGGAGTTTGTGCTACCGCCACGATACTTACCTGGCACAGAAGATACCATGAATTTTGGGCTAGGGGCCATCTCGGGGGGCTGGGGGCCCCCTTGGAGGGTGGCAGCCCATTCTGGGGGGCAGGGGCCCCTTCTGGGTAGCAGGGGCCCCCGTGGGGGGCTGGCAGTCCAGTCAGGGAGGCAGCGGCCCCCTCGGGGGGATAGCAGCCCGTTTGGGGGTTGGTGGCCCCTTCTGGAGGCTGGGGGCACAATCGGGGGGCTGGCAGCCCCCTCGGAGGGCTAGCGGTCCCATTGGGGTGGCGGCGGCAACCTCGAAGGGGTGGTAGCCCATTAAGGGGTTGAGGGCACCTTATGGAGGCCTGGGGCCCCCTCGGGGAGCTGGGGGCCCCATCGGGGGGCTAGAACCCCCTTGGGGGGCTGGCAGTCTCATCGGGGGGGCGGCGGCCCCCTCGGAGGGGTGGCAGCACGTTCGGGGGTTGGGGGCCTCTTCTGGGGGCCAGGAGCCCCCATGGGGGACAGAGAGACCCTTAGAAGGCTGGCAGCACCCGCAGGGGGGTGGAAGCCTCTTCTGGGGGCCATGGGCCCCTTCTAGGGGGCAGGGGCCACCTTGGGGGGCTGGGGGCCTATTCAGGGCCCCCTTGGGGGGCTGAGGGCCCCCTAGGGGGGCTGGGGGCCCTTTGGGGGCTGCCAGCCCAATTGGGGGGCTGGCAGTCTCATTGGGGGTAGTGACCCCCTCTGGGGGGTGGCGGCCGTTCGGGAGTTGGGGCCCCTTCCTGGGGCCAAGGGCCCCAATGGGGGCTGGGGGCCCCCTTGGGGGGCTGGGGGGCCCCCTTGGGAGGGTGGCAGCCCCTTCTGGGGCCAGGGGCCTTTTTTTGGGGACAGGGGTCCCCTCAGGGGGCTGGGTGCCCCCTAAGGGGGCTAGCAGCCCCCTAAGGGGGCTGGAAGTCCCATCAGGGAGGCAGTGGCCCCCTTGGGGGGTTGGTAGCCCATTTTGGGTTTGGGGACCCCTTCAGGAGGCCAGGGGCCCACTCAGAAGGCTGGGGACCCCCTCGGAGGGCTGGCAGAATCCTTGGGGGTCTTGCAGTCCCATCAGGGGGGCAGTGGCCCCCTCGGGGGGATGGCGGCCCGTTCGGGGATTGGGGACCCCTTCTGGGGGCCAGGGGCCCCCTTGGGGGGCTGAGAGCCCCCTTTAGGGGCTAGCAGCCCCCTCAAGGGGGTGGTAGAACCTTCTGGAGGCCAGGGGCCCCTTCTAGCAGGCAGGGGCCCCCTCAGCAGGCTGGAGGCCCCCTAGGGGGGCTGGTAGCCCACTTGCAAGGTTGGCAGTCAAATCGGGGGGGCGGTGGCCCCTTGTGGGTTGGTGGCCCTTTTGAGGGTTGAGGGCCCCCTCGGGTGGCTGGGGGCCCCCTCAGGAGGCTGGGGGCCCCCTCGGGAGGCTGCCATCCGCCTTGGGGGGCTGGCAGCCCCCTTGGGGAGCTGGCAGTCTCATTGTGGGGACATCAGCCCCCTCAGGGGGGTGGAGGCAAATTCGGGGGGGTTGGAGGCCCCTTCTGGGGGCCAGGAGGACCATTGGTGAGACTGGGGGCCCCCTTGGGGGGCTGCAAGCCCCTTTTGGTGGCCAGGGGCCCCTTCAGGGGGGCACAGGCCTCCTCAGGGGGATGAGTGCCCCCTCGGGGGGCTGGGTGTCCCCTTGGGGGGCTGGGTGCCCCCTCGGGAGGCTGGCAGCCCCCTCAGGGGGGCAGTGGCCCCCTTGAGTAAGTGGTGCATCATTAGGTGGTTGGGGGATCCTTCTGGAGGCCAGGGGACCCCTTGGGGGGCTGAGGGCCCCCTTTGGGGGCTGGCAGCCCCCTAAGGGGGGTGCCAGCACCTTCTGAAAGCCAGGGGCAACTTCTGGGGGACAAGGGCCCACTTGACAGGCTGGGGGCCCCCCTCGGGGGCTGGCGGCCCCCTCGGAGGGCTAGCAATCACGTCGGGGGGGGCAGTGGCCCCCTGATGTGGGTGGTGGCCCATTCGAGGGTTGGACACCCCTTCTGGAGGCCATAGGTCCTCATGGGGGGCTAGGGGCCCCCTCAGGAGGCTGCCAGTCCCATAAAGGGGGCGGCAACCCCCTCGGGGTGGTGGTGGCCCATTGAATGGTTGGGGACCCCTTCTAGAGGCCAGGGGTCCCCTTGGGGGCTGGGGGCTCCTTCAGGGGACTGGTAGCCCACTTGGGGGGCTGGCAATCCCATTGGGGGGCCACAGCCCCCTCGGGTGGTGGTGGCACGTTCGGGGGTTGGGGGACCCTTCTGGGGGCCAGGGGCCCTCTCAAGGGGCTGGGGGCCCCCTAGGGGGGCTGGGAGTACTCTCAAGAGGGTGGCAGCCCCTTCTGGGGGACAGGGGCCTTTTTTAGGGGGTAGAGGCCCTCTTTGGGGGGGGCCCTCTCAGGGGGCTGGTGGCCACCTCAGGGGGCTGGCAGCCCCCTCAGAGGCCTGGCATTCCCATAGGAGAAGGCGGCGCCCCCTTCAGGGTGGTGTTGACCCACTCTGGGGTTGGGGGCCCCTTCTGGAAACCAGGGGCCCACTTGAGGGGCTGGGGGCCCCCTCGGGGGGCTGGGAGCCCCCTTGGGGGCTTGGGGCCAGCTCGGGGAGTTGGCAGTCTCCTTGGAGGACTGGCAGTCCCACTGGGGAGGTGGATGCCCATTCGGGGGTTGGGGGCCCCTTCTGAAGGCCTGGGGCCCCCTCAGGGGGCTGAAGACCCCCTTAGGAGGCTGAATGCCCTCTCAGGGGGCTGAAGGCCCCCTCTGGTGGCTGGCAATCCCATCGAGAGGGTGGCGGCCCCCTCAGGGAGGTGGCATCCCGTTCGGGGGTTAGGGGCACCTTTTGGGGGCCAGAAACCCCCTTGGGGGCTGGGGGCCCCCTTTTGGGTCTGTCAGCCCCCTCAGGAGGGTGGCAGTCCCTTCTTGGGGGCCAGGAGCCCCCTCTGGGGAGCTGGGGCCACCTCATGGTGCTTGGGGCCCCCTTTGGGGGCTGGCATTCTCTTTGGGGGGCAGCAGCCCCCTCGGGGGGGTGGCAGCCTGTTTGGGGGTTGGGTGGACCTTCTGGGGGCCAGGGGCCCCCTTTGGAGGGCTGGCAGACCCCTGAATGGGGTGGCAGCCAATTCTAGGGGCCAAGGGCCCCTTCTGGGGGAAAGGGGCCCCCTCGTGGTGGTGGTGGCCCCCCTCGGGTGGCTTACAGTCCCATCAGAGGGCCGCGGCCGCCTCGGGGTGGTGGTGGCCAAATCGAGGGTTGGGGGCGATTTCTGGAGGCAAGGGACCCCCTTGGGGGGCTGGTAGCCCCCAGAGGGGACTGTCTGCTCAAGGGGGTGGCAGCCAGTTTGGGGGTTGGGGGCCCAGTTGGGGGGCTGGGGGCCCCCTTGGAGGGCTGCAAGCCATGTTAGGGGGGTGGCAGCCCTGTGTGGGGGCCAGAGGCCCCTTCTGGGGGGCAGGGACCCCCTCAGGAGGCTGGGTGCCCTCTAGGGGGGCTGGAAGTTCCACTGAGGGGAGGCAGCCCCCTCAGGGGGGTGGTGGCCCATTCGTGGGTTCGGCCCCTTCTGGAGGCCAGGGGCCCCCTTGGGGGGCTGGGAACCCTCTCAGGGGGCAGGCAGCCTCCTTGGGGGGCTGGCATTCCCATCAGGGGGCTAGATCCCCCTCAGGGGGTTTAAGCCTGTTTGGTGGTTGGGAACCCCTTCTGGGGGTCAGAGGCCTAGTTGAGGGGCTGGGGGCCCCCTTGGGTGGCTGGAAACCCCCTCAAGGGGTTGGCAGCCCCTTCTGGGGGCCAGGGGACCCATCTGTTGGACAGAGGCCTCCTTGAGGGGCTGCGGGGCCCTATCGGGGTGCTGGCAGCCCCCTCTGGTAGCTGGCAGTTCCATCGGGGGGGTGGTTCCCCATTTGAGGGTTCGTGGCCCCTTCTGGAGGCCAGGGGCCCACTTGGGGGGCTGGGGGCCTTCTTGGGGGGCTGGTAGTTTCATTGGGGTGGCGGCGGCCCCCTCGAGGGGGGTGGTGGACCGTCTGCGGGTTGGGGGCCACCTCTGTTGGCCAGGGGCCCCCTTGGAGGGCTGGCAGCCCCCTCAAGAAGGTGGCAGTCTCTTCTGGGGGCCAGGGGCCCCTTTGGGGGACAGGGGCCCCCTTAGGGAGCTGGCGGCACCCTCGGGGGGCTGGCAGTCCCATTGGGGGCATTGGTCTCCTTGGGGGGGTGGTGGCCCATTCGAGGGTTGGGGGCCTCGTCTGGAGGACAGGGGCCCCCTCGGGGCCTGGGGGCCCCCTAGGTGGTCTGGCAGCCCCCTCGGGAGGCTGGCAGTCTCATCAAGGAGGCAGCGGCCACCGCGGGAGAGTGGCGGCGCATTCAGGGGTTGGGGGCCTCTTCTGGGGTCCAGGGTCCCCTTCTGGGGGGCTTGGGGCACCCTGTGGGGGCTGAGGGCTTCCAGGGGTGGCTGGGGGCCCTCTCAGGGTGCTGGGGGCCCCTTTGGGGGGCTGACAGCCCTTTTGGGGTGCTGGCAGTCTCACTAGGGGGCAGCAGCCCCCTTGAAGGCGTGGCAGACCGTTTGGGGGTTGGAGTCCCCTTCTGGGGGTTAGGCCCCCCCTTGGGGGGCTTGGAGTCCACTTGGGGGGCTGGCAGCTTCCTCATTGGGGTTGCAGCCCCTTCTGGGGGACAGGGGGCGCTTCTGGGGGTCAAGGACCCCCTCGGGAGGCTGGGTGCTCCCTCGGGAGGCTGGCAGCCCCCTTGGGGGGCTGGAAGTCCCATTAAGGGGGTGGCAACCCCTCGGGGGTTTGGATGCCCATCCAATGGTTGTAGACCCCTTCTAAAGGCCAGGGACACCCTTTGGGAGCTGGGGGCCCCTTCAGAGCACTGGCAGCCCCCTCAGGGGGCTGGCAGTCCCATTGGGGGGCCACAGCACCTTCGTGGGGGTGGTGGCCTGTTCACAGGTTGAGGGATCCTTCTGGGTGGCGGGGGCCCCCTCAAGAGGCTGCAGGCCCACTAGTTGGGCTGGCAGTCTCCTTCAAAAGGGTGGCAGCCCCTTCTGGGGGCCAGGGGCCTCTTTTGGGGGGTAGAGGCCAATTTGGGGGGCTGGGGGCCCTCTCAGGGGGCTGGCAGCCCCCTCAGAGGCCAGGCATTCCCATCAGGGGGGGCAGTGGCCCCTTTGAGTGGGTGGTGGCCCATTTGGGGGTTGGGGGTACTTCTAGAGGCTAGTGGCCCCCTTGGGGCGCTGGCAGCTTCCTCGGAGGACTGACAGTCCCACTGGGGAGGTGGTGGCCCCCTTGGGGTGATGGAGGACCATTTGGGGGTTTGGGGTCCCTTCTGGAGGCCTGGGGTCCCCTCAGGGGGCTAAAGGCCCCCTGGGGAGGCTGGCAACCCCCTTGGGGGGATGGCATTCCCATCGGGAGGGCGGCGGCCCTCTCAGGGGGGTGGCATCCCGTTCAGGGGTTAGGGGCCCCTTCTGGGTGTCAGAAGCCTCCTTAGGGGGCTGGCAGCCCCCTCAGGAGGGTGGCAGCCCCTTCTGGGGGCCAGGGGCACCTTCTGGCTAGCAGGGGCCCCCTCGGGGTCTTGGGGCCCCCTCGGGAGGCTGGCAGTCCGATCAGGGGGGCAGCAGCCTCCTCGGGGGGATTTTGGCCTGTTCGGGGGTTGTGGGTCCCTTCTGGGGGCTAGGGGCCTCCTTGGAGGGCTGACAAAACCCTGAAGGGGGTGGGAGCCAAATCTGGGGCCAGGGGCCCATTCTGGGGGGATGGGGCTCTGTTGGGGGGCAGGGGGTCCCTTCAAGGGGCTGGCAGCCCCCTCGGGTGGCTGGCAGTCACATCAGAGGGCCGCGATCCCCTCGGGGTGGTGGTGACCCAATCGAGGGTTGTGGGCTATTTCTGCAGGCAAGGGGCCCCCTTGGGGGCCTGGGGGACCCCTTAAGGGGGCTGGCAGTCTCATTGGGGGGCAGCAGCCCCCTCAGGGCGGTGGCAGAAGGTTCGGGGGTTGAGGGCCGCTTTTGGGTGCCAGGGGCCCCCTTGGGGGGCTGGGGGCCCCTTTGGAGAGCTGGCAGCCATGTCAGGGTTGTGGCAGCCCTGTGTGGGGGCCAGGGGCCCCTTCTGGAGGGCAGGGACCCCCTTGGGGGGCTGGGTTTCCCCTAGGGGGGCTGGCAGTCCCATTGGGGGGGTGGCAGTGCCCTCGGGGTGGTGGTTGCCCATTCGTGGGTTGTTCCCCTTCTGGAAGGCAGGGCCCCCTTGGGGAGCTGAGGGCCCCCTCAGGGAGCTGGCAGCCCCCTTTTGGGCCTGGCATTCCCATCAGGAGGGTTGCAGCCCCCTCAGGGGGTGTAAGCCCGCTTGGGGGTTGGGGGCCACTTCTGGGGGCCAGATGCCCCCTTGGGAGGCTGGGGGTCTCCTTGGGTGGATGGAAGCCCCCTCAGGGGGTGGCAGCCCCTTCTGGGGGCCAGGGGCCCCCTTGGGGGGCTGGGGACCCCCTCAGGGGTCTGGCAGCCCCCTTGGGGGCCTGGCATTTCCATCGGGGGGCTGCAGCCTTCTTAGGGGGGTTTAAGCCCATTTGGGGTTGCGGGCCTCCTTGGGGGCTGGGGGCCTCATTGGGTGGCTGGCAGTCTCATCAGAGGGCCGTGGCTCCCTTGGGGGGGGTGGCCTAATCGAGGGGTGGAGGGCATTTCTGGAGGCAAGGGGCCCCCTTAAGGGGCTGAAGGTCCCCTCAGAAGGCTGGTAGCCCCCTTAGGGGTCTGGCAGTCTCATTGAGAGTTTAGCAGCCCTCTCAGGGGGGTGGCAGCCAGTTCGGGGGTTTGGGGAGCCTTCTGGTGGCCAGGCGCCCCCTTGGGGGGCTGGGGGCCCCCTTTGAGGGCTGGCAGGCACATCAGGGGGGTGGCAGCCCTCTGTGGGGGCCAGGGGCCCCTTCTGAGGGGCAGGTACCCCCTCGGGGGGGCTGGGTTCCCCTCGGGGGGCTGGCAGTCCCATTGGGGGGGCAGCAGCACCCTCGGGGGGGTGGTGGCCCATTAGTAGGCTGGGCCCCTTTTGGAGGCCAGGGGCCCCATTGGGGGGCTGGAGACCCCCTCAGATGGCTGGCAGCCCCCTTGGTGGGCTGGCATTCCCATCAGGGGGGCTGCAGCCTTGTCAGGGGGGTGTAAGGCATTTGGGGGTTGTGGGCCCCTTCTTGGGGCCAGAGGCCCTCTTGGGGGGCTTGGGGCCCCCTTGGGTGGCTGGAAGCCCCCTAAGGGGGGTGGCAGCCCCTTCTGGAGGCCAGGGGTCTCATCTGGAAAGCAGGGGCCTCCTTGGGGTTCTTGGGGCCCCCTTGGAGGTTTAGCAGCCCCCTTGGGGGTTTGGCAGCCCCCTTGGGGAGCTAGCAGTCCCATCTGGGGGGATGCTGATCCATCGGGGGGGTTGCCTATTCGAGGGTTGGGGGCCCCTTGTGGAGGCCAGAGTCCCACTCGGGGGGCTGGGGGCCCCTTGGGGGCTGGCAGTCTCATTGGGGTGGCGGCGGCCCCCTCGGGGGGGTGGAGGACCGTTCGGGGGGTAGGGGCCCTTTCTGGGAGCCAGGGGCCTTCATGGGGGGCTGGCAGCCCCCTCAGAGGGGTGCCATTAACTTCCAGGGGCCTGGGGCCCCTTCTGGGGGGCAGGGGCCGCCTTGGGTGGCTCGCAGCCCCCTCGGGCGGCTTTCAGTCCCAGTGGGGGGCAGCAGCCCCCTCAGCTGGGTGGTGGCCCATTCGAGGGTTGGGGGCCCCATCTGGAAAACAGGGGCCCCCTCGGTGGTCTGGCTTCCCCCTTGCGGGGCTGCCAGTCTCATCAAGGGGGCAGCAGCCCCCTCTCGGGGTGGCAAATCTTTCGGGGGTTGGGGTCCCCTTCCGGGGCCAGGGGCCCCCTTGAGGGGCTGGGAGCCCCCTCAAGGGGGTGGTAGCCATTTCTGGGGGCCAGGGGCTGCTTCTGGGGGTCAAGTATCCCCTCGGGAGGCTGGTGCCCCGTCAAGGGGGTTTCAGTCCCTTCAGGGGGTTGTGGCCTCCTTGGGGAGGTGGTTGCCCATTCAGGGGTTGGGGCCCCTTCTGGAGGTCAGGGGCCCACTCAGGTGGCTCAGGGCCCCCTGGAAGGCTGGGTTCCCCCTAAAGGTGCTGGAGGCACCCTTGGGGGGCTGGCAGCCCTTTTTGGGTGGCTGGCAGTCTCATTGGGGGCAGCAGCCCCCTCAGGGGGGGCAGACCTTTTAGGGGATGAGGTTCCCTTTTGGGGGCCATGGGCCCCCTTGGGGCGCTGGGAGCCCTCTTGGGGGGCTGGCAGCTTCCTCAGGGATGTTGCAGCAACTTCAGGGGGCCAGGGGTCACTTCTTGGGGCTAAGGACCCCCTCGGGAGGCTGGGTGCCCCCTCAGAAGGCTGGCAGCCCCCTCGGAGGGTTGGCAGTCCCATCAAGGGGGTGGCAACCCCCTCGGGGAGGTGGTGGCCCTTTCAATGGTTGTGGACCCCTTCTAGAGGCCAGCGGCCCCCTTGGGGGCTGGGGGCCCCCTTGAAAAAATGACAGCCCCTTCGGGGGGCTGGCAGTCCCATTTGGGGGGCCAGAGCCCCCTCGGGGGGTGGCGGCCTGTTCGGGGGTTGGGGGACCCTTCTGGGGGCCTCGGGCCTCCTCGAGGGGCTGGGGGCCCCCTAGGGGGGCTGGCAGTTCCTTCAATAGGGTGGCAGCCCCTTCTGGGGGCCAGGGGCCCCTTTTCTGGCTCAGAGGCCAACTTGGGGGGCAGGGGGCCCTCTCAGGGGGCTGGCAGCCCACTCAGAGCCCTTGCATTCCCATCGGGGGGAGCGGCGGCCCCTTCGGGGAGGTTGTGGACCATTCGGGGGTTAGGGGCCCCCTCTGGAGGCAAGGGGCCCCCTCGGGGGGCTGGGAGCTTCCTCGGGGGCTAGGGGCCCCCTCGGGGGGCTTGCAGTCCCATTGGGTAGGTGGTGGCCCCATTGGGGTGGTGGTTGCCCATTCGGGGGTTGGAGGACCCTTCTGGATCCCTGGGTACTCCTCAGGGGGCTGAAGACCCCCTGGGGTGGCTGACAGCCACCTTGGGGGCCTAGTAGTCCCATTGGCATGGCAGCAGCCATCTCAGAGGGTTGGCATCCTGTTCGGGGGTTAGGGGCCCCTTCTGGGGCAAGAAGCCACCTTATGGGGCTGGCAGCCCCCTCAGGAGGGTGGCAGCCCTTTCTGGGGGCCAGGGGCCCCTTCTGGGGAGCAAGGGCCCCCTCAGGGGGCATAGGGCCTTCTCAGGAGGCTGGCAGTCCCATTAGTTGAGCAGCAGTCTGTTCGGGGGTTGGGAGCCCCTTGTGGGGGCCAGGCGCCCCCTTGGAGGGCCTGCAGCCCCCTCAAGGGGGTGGCAGTCAATTCTGGGGGCCAGGGGCCCCTTCTGGGGGGCAGGGGCCCCCTCGGGGGGCTGGGGGTCCCCTCGGGTGGCTGGCAGCCCCCTCGGGTGGCTGGCAGTCCCATCAGAAAACCGTGGCCCCTTCGGGGGGGGTGGCCCAATCGAGGGTAGGGGGCCATTTCTGGAGGCAAGGGGCCCCTTGAGGGGCTGGTAGCCCTCTTAGGGGGCTGGTAGTCTCATTGGGGGCAGGAGCCCCCTCAGTGGTGTGGTAGAAAGTTTGGGGGTTGGAGGCCCTTTCTGGGGGCAGGGACCCCCTTTGGGGGTTGGGGGCCCCCTTCAAGAGCTGGCAGCCACGTCTGTGTGGTTGCAGCCCCGTGTGGGGGCCAGGGGCCCCATCTGTGGGGCAGTGACCCCCTTGGGGGGGCTGGGTGCCCACTCGGGGGGCTGGCAGTCCCATATGGGAGGCGGCAGTGCCCTTGGGGGGGTGGTGGCCCATTTGTGTGTTGGGCCCCTTCTGGAGGCCAGGGGCCCCCTTGGGGGGCTGGGGACCCAATCAGAGTGCTGGCAGCCCTTTTGGGGTCCTGGCATTCCCATTAGGGGGGCTGCAGCCCCCTCAGGGGGGTGTAAGCCTATTTGGGGGTTGGGGGCCCCAACCTGTGGCCAGAGGCCCCCTTGGGGGGCTGCGGCCCCTTGGGGGGCTGCGGGCCCCCTTGGGTGGCTGGCAGTCCCATCAGAGCATCGCGGCCCACTCGGGGGTTTGGTGGCCCAATCGAGGGTTGGGTGGGATTTCTGGAGGCAAGAGGCCCCCTTGGGGGGCTGAAGGCCCCCTAACGAGGCTGGTAGGCAGTCTCATTGAGAAGGCAGCAGCCCTCTCAGGTGGGTGCTGGCCAGTTCGGGGGTTGAGGGCCCTTTCTGGGGTCCAGGAGCCACTTGTGGGGGAGAGGGGCCTCATTGAGGGGCTGGGGGCTGTCAGTCCATTTGCAGGGGCAGTGCCCCATTGGAGGATTGGTGGCCCATTTGAGGGTTGGGGGCCCCTTCAGGAGGCCAGGGGCCCACTCAGGGGGCTGGGGGCCCCCTCAAGGGGTTGAGTGCCCCCTCAAGGGGCTGTGGGCCCCCTTGAGGGACTGGGGGCCCCCTTGGGGGGCTGGAAGTGTCATTGGGGGAAGCAGCCCCCTCAGGGGTTGGCAGAGCTTTCGGGGGTTGGGGTCTCCTACTGGGGGCCAGGGGCCTTCTTGGGATTCTGGCAGCCCCCTCATGGGGGTGGCAGCACCTTTTGGGGGCCAGGGGCCACTTTTGGGGGTCAAGTACCCCCTCGGGAGGCTGGTGCCCCGTTGGGAGGCTGGTAGCCCTCTCGGGGGTGCTGGCAGTCCCATTGGGGGTGTTGGCCCCCTTGGTGTGGTGGTGGCCCATTCAGGGGTTGGGGGCCCTTTCTGGAGGCCAGGGGCCTCATCGTGGGGCTTGTGGCCCCCTCAGATGACTGGCAGGCCCCTTGGAGTGCTGGCAGTCCAATTGGGGGAGCCACAGCCCCCTCGGGGGAGTGGCAGCCCGTTTGGGGGTTGGGGGACTCTTCTTGGGTCCAGGGGCCCCCTCAAGGGGCTGGAGGCCCCCTAGTTGGGCTGACAGTCCCCTCAGGAGGGTGGCAGCCCCTTCTGGCCACCAGGGGCCCCTTCTGGGGGGCAGGGGCCCCCTTGGGGGGCTGCCAGTTCATTTAAAGAGAACCAGCCCCCTCGGGGTGGTTTTGGCTGATTTGAGGGTTGGGAGCCCCTTCTTGAGGCCAGAGGCCCATTTAGGGGACTGGGGACCCCCTCGGAGGGCTGCCAGCCCCCTTGGAGGGCTGGGAGTTACATCGGGTGGGCCACAGCCCCCTTGGGGGAAATGGCAGCCTGTTCAGGGGTTGGGGGCCCCTTATGAGGGCCAGGGCCCCCTTGGGTTAATTGGGGCCCCCTTGGGGGGCTGGCAGCCCACTTAGAAGGGTGGCAGCCCATTCTGGGGGCCAGGGGCACCTTCTGGGGGGCAGGGGCCCCCTTGGGGAGCTGGCAGCATCCTTAGGGGGCTGGCAGTCCCATCAGGGGGGCAGCAGCCCCCTCATTGTGGTGATGGCCCATTAGAGGGTTGGGGGTCCCTTGTGGAAGACATGAGCCCCCTCAGGGGGCTGAAGGCTGCCTCGGGGTACTGTCATCCCTCTTTTGGGACTGGCGGTCTCATCAAGTGGGCAGAGGCCCCCTTCGGGGGGTGGCGGCCCAATCGGGGGTTGGGGGCCCCTTCTTTGGTCCAAGGGCCCCCTTTCATTGGTGGGGGCCCTCTTGGGGTGCTGGAAGCTCCCTCAGGGGGGTTGCAGCCCCTTCTGGGGGCCAGGGGCCTTTCCCTGGTGGCAGGGGCCCCCTCAGTGGTCTGGGTTCCTCCTTGGGGGGCTGGCAGTCCCATTGGGAGGGAGGCAGCCCCCTCAGGGGGGTGGTGGGCCTTTCATGGGTTGCGGCCCTTTCTGGAAGCCACTGGGCCCCCTTGGGGGCTAGGGGCTTTGTTGGGGGCTGGCAGCCCCCTGGGAAGGCTGGCAGTCCCATCGAGGGCAATGGCCCTCTCAGGGGGGTGGCAGCCTATTCTGGGGTTGGGGGCCTCTTTTGAGGGCCAGGGGCCCCCTTAGGGTGCAAGGGGCCCCCTTGGGGGGCTGGCAGCCCCCTCAAGGGGGTGGCAGTACCTTATGGGGGCCAGGGGCCCCTTCCGGGGGACAGGGGCCCAATTGGGGGGCTTAAGGCCCTGCCAAGGGGCTGGTAGCCCCCTAAGGGGCTTGATGTTCCATCAGGAGGGAGGCAGCCTCCTCGTGGGGGTGGGTGCCTATTCAAGGGTAGGGGGCCCCTCCTGGAGGCCAGAGGCCCTCTTGGGGGGCTAGGGGCCCCCTCATGGGGCTGGAAGCTCCCTTGGGGGGCTGGCAGTCATATTGGGGGGGTTGCGGAACCCTCGGGGTGTTGGCGGCCATTTTGGGGGTTGGAGGCTACTGGGGGCCATAGGCCCACTTGGGGGGTTGGGGGCTGCCTTGGGGGGCTGGGGGACAACTTGGGGCTTGCAGCCACCTCAGGGGTGTGACAGCCCCTTTTGGGGGCCAGGGGCCCCTTCAGGTGGGCAGGGGCCCATTTGGGGGCCTGGTAGCCCCCTCGGGGGGCTGGCAGTCCCATTGAGGGGTCAGCAGCCCCTTCAGGGGGGTGTTGGTCCATTTGGGGGTCAGGGGCCCCTTTGGGAGGCCAGGGGCCCCCTCGGGGGGCTGGGTGCCCTTTCGAGAGACTGGCAGCTCCATCTGGGGGCTGGCAGTACTATTAGTGATGCGGCAGTCGCCTCGGGGATGTGGTGACCCATTCGGGGGTTGGGGGCCCCCTGGGGGGGCTTGGAGGCCTCCTTGGGGGCTGGTAGACCCCTTGGGGGCTGGTAGTCCTATTGGGGGGCCGACTGCTGCCTCAGGGGGGTGGTGGCCCGTTTGGGGGTTTGGGGCCCCCTCTGAGGGCCAGGGGGCCCCAAGGGGGGCTTGCAGCCTCCTCAGGGGGGTGGCAGACCCTTCTGCAGGACAGGGTCCCCTCCTCAGGGGTAGGGGTCCCCTCTGAGGGCTGAGGCCCTCGCCGGGGGCTGGCAGCCTCCTAAAAGGGTTCGCCGTCCCATAGGGGGGAGGCAGCACCCTCGGGGTGGTGGTGGCCCATTTTAGTTTTGAGGGCCCCTTCTGGAAGCCAGGGGCCCCCTCGGGGGGCTGGCACTTCCATAAAGGGGGCGGCAGCCCCCTCAGGGGGGTGGTGGACCATTCGAGGGTTGGGGACCCCTTCTGGAGGCCAGGGGCGCCCTATGGGGGCTGGGGGACCCCTTAGGGAGCTGTCAGTCCCATTGGGGGACCTGCAGCCCCCTCAGGGGGGAAGCAGCCCATTCGGGGTTGGTGGACCATTCTGGGGGCCAGAGGCCCCCTTGGGGGCTGTGAGCCCTGTCAGGGAGCTGGTGGCAACCCCCTGAGGAGGTTGGCAGCTCCTTCTGGTGGCCAGGGGACCTTTCTGGATGACAGGGGCCCTCTCGGAGTGCTGGGGGCCCCCTCGGGGGGCTGTTGGCTATCTAGGGGATCTGGCAGCCCCCTCATGTGGCTGGCAGTCCCATCAGAGGTCTGCGGCCCTCTCGGGAGGGTGGTGGCCCAATTGAGGGTTGGGGGCCATTTTTGGAGGCAAGGGACCCCCTTGGGGTGCTGGGCGCTCCTGCAGGTGGCTGGTAGCCCCCATAGGGGCTGGCAGACTCATTTGAGGGCAGCAGCCTACTCAGGGGGTGGTGGCCAGTTTGGGGGTTGGGGGCCACTTATTGGGGCCAGGGGTCCCCTTGGGGGGCTGGGGGCCCTTTTGGAGGGCTGCCAGCCACGTCAGGGTGATGGCAGCCCCGTGTGGGGGTCAGGGGCCCCTTCTGGGTGGCAGGGACCCTCTCGGGGGGCTGGGTGCCCCCTCGGGGGTTGGCAGACCCATTGGGGGCGGCAGCCCCCTCAGGTGGGTCGTGGCCCATTTGTGGGTTGGGCCCCTTCTGGAGCCAGAGACCACCTTGGGGGTCTGGGGACCCCTTCAGGGAGCTGGCAGCCCCCCTGGGAGGCTGGCATTCCCATCAGGTGGGCTGCAGCCCCCTCAGGAGGGTGTAAGCCCATTTGGGGATTGGGGGCCCCTTCTGGGGGCCAAAGGCCCTCTTGGGGGGCTGGTAGCCCCCCTGGGAGGCTGGCATTCCCATCAGGTGGGCTGCAGCCCCCTCAGGAGGGTGTAAGCCCATTTGGGGATTGGGGGCCCCTTCTGGGGGCCAGAGGCCCTCTTGGGGGGCTGGGGGCCCCCTTGGGTGGCTGGAAGCAACCTCAGAGGGTTGGCAGCCTCTTCTGGGGGCCAGGTTGCCCATCTTGGGGGCAGGTGACTCCTTGGCTGGCTGGGAGCCCCCTCGGGGTGCTAGCAGCCCCCTCGGGGAGCTGGCAGTCCCATGAGGTTGGCAGTGGCCCCCTCTTTGTGGTAGTGGCCCATTAGAGGGTTGTGGGCCCCATCTGAAGGTCAGGAGCCCCTTCAGAGGGCTGGGGGCCCCCCCAGGGTGCTGTCAACCCCATTTTTGGGCTAGAAGTCTCATCAAGGTGTCGGCGGCCTCCTCGTGTGGTTTGCGGCCTGATCGGGGGTTGGGGCCCCTTCTGGGGTCCAGGGGCCCCCCTGGGGGTTTGGTGGCCCTCTTGGTGGGCTTGCAGCCCCCTCAGGGGGGTGGCAGCCCCTTCTGGGGGCAAAGGGTCTTTCTGGGGGGCAAAGCCCCCCTCAGTGGTATAGGTGCCCCCTTGGGGGGCTGGCAGTACCATCGAGAGGGAAGCAGCCCCCTCGGGGGTTTGGTGGCCAATTCAGGGGTTGGGGTTCCCTTCTGGATGCCAGGGGCCCCCTCGGGGGCTAGGTGCAACGTCGGGGGGCTGGCGGCCCTCTTGGGGGCTGGCAGTCCCATTGGGGGGGCGACAGCCCCCTTGGAAAGGGTAGCAGCCCATTTGGGGGTTGGGGGCCCCTTCTGGGGGCCAGGGGCCTCCTTAGGGGGCAAGGGGTCCTCTTGGAAGGCTTGGAGCCCCCTCAGGGGGTGGCAGTCTCTTATTGGGGCCAGGGGCCCATCTGGGGGACAGGGGCCCAGTTGGGGGCTGGCAGCCCCCTAAGGGAGCTTGCTGTTCCATCAGGAGGGAGGCAGTCCCCTCGGGGTGGTGGTGGCCTATTTGAGGGTTGGGGGCCCCTCTTGGAGACCAGAGGCCCTCTTGGGGGGCTGGGGGCCCCCTCAGGGGGCTGGTAGCCCCCTTCGGTTGCTGGCAGTCCCATTGGGGTGGTGTTGGCCCCCTCGGGGGGTTTGCAGCCCATTCGGGGGTTGGAGGCCACTTTTGGGGGCCATAGGCTCACTTGGGGGGTTGGGGGTACCTTGGGGGTGGGGGCCACCTTTGGGGTCTTGCAGCCCCCTCAGGGGTGTGGCAGCTCCTTCTGGGGGCCAGAGGCCCCTTCAGGGGGGCAGGGGCCCATTCGGAGATGTGGCAGCCCCCTTGGGGTGCTGGTAGTCCCATCGAAAGGGCAGTGGCCCCCTCAAGGAGGTGTTGGCCCATTCGGGGGTCAGGGGCCCATTCGGAAGGCCTGAGGCCCTCTCGGAGGGCTGGGTGCCCTCTCGAGAGGCTGGTAGCCCCCTTGGGGGACTGGCAGCCCCATTGAGAGACTGGCAGCCCCCCTGGGGGGCTGGCAGTCCCATCAGGGGGGCAACAGCCCCCTCGGGGGTTTGGTGGCCAATTCGTAGGTTGGGGGCCCCTTCTGGAAGCCAGGGGCCAACTTGGGGGGTTGGGGGCCCCCTTGGAGGGTTTGAGGCCCCCTCAGGCTGCTGGCAGTCCCCTTGGGGGGCTGGCAGTACCATCAGTGGGCCAACGGCCCCCTTGGGGGGGTGGCGGCCTGTTCGGGGTTTAGGGGACTCTTCTGAGGGCCAGGGGATCCCTGGGGATCCTGTGGGCCCTTTAGGGGGCCAGCAGCCCCCTCAGGGGGGTGTCAGCCCCTTCTGTGGGACAGGGTCAACTTTCCAGGGGCAGGAGCCCCCTTGGGATGCTGGGGGCCTCCCCGGGGGGCTGACAGCCTCCTATGAGGGCTCGCCATCCCATAGAGGGGGAGACAGCTCCCTCGGGGGGTTGGTGGCCCATTTGAGAGTTGGGGGCCCCTACTGGAAGCAAGGGGCCCCCTCGGGGGGCTGGCAGTCCCATCATTGGGGGGCGGCCCCCTCAGGGGAGTGGTGGACGATTCGAGGGATGTGGACCCCTTCCGGAGGCCAGGAACTCCCTCGGGGGGCTGGCAGTCCCATTGGGGGAGCTGCGGCCCGCTCGAGGGGATGGCGGCTCATTCGGGGTTTGGTGGACCCTTCTTGGGGCCAGTGGCCCAATGGCAGGGCCATGGGCCCCGTCGGGGAGCTGGTGACAACCCCATCAGGAGGGTGGAAGCCCCATCAGGGGGCAAGGGGAACCTTCTGGGGGACTTGGGCCCCTTCAGATTGCTGGGGCCCACTCGGGGCGGTGGTGGCCCCCTAGGGGGGTTGGCAGCTCCCTCGGGTGGCTGGCAGTTTCATCAGAGGGCCACGGCCCCCTCGGGGGGGGTGGCCCAATCCAGGGTTGGGGGCCATTTTTGGAGGCAAGGGACCCCCATGGAGGGCTGGCAGCCACGTCAGATGAGTGGTAGCCATGTGTGAGGGCCAGGGGTCCCTTCTGGGGGACAGGGATCCCCTCAGGGGGTAGGTGCCCCCTCGGGGGGCTGCCAGTCCCATTGGATGGGAGGCAGGCCCGTCGAGGGGTTGGTGGCCGATTCGTGGGTTTGGCTTCTTTTGGAGGCCAGGGGCCCCCTTAGGGGCTGGGGACCCCCTCAGGGGGCTGGCATTCCCATCAGGAGGGCTGCAGCCCCCTCAAAGTTGTGTAAGCCCATTTAGGGGTTCAGGCCCCTTCTGGGGGCCATAGGCCCCCTTCAGTCACTGGGGGCCATAGGCCCCCTTGGGTGGCTGGGGGCCATAGGCCTCCTTGGGTGGCTGGGGGCCCCCCTTTGGTGGCTGGAAGCCCCCTCAGGGGGTTGGCAGCCCTTTTTGGGTTCCAGGTGGTGCATTTGGGGGGCAGGGGCCTCCTTGGGGGGCTGGGGGCCACCTTGGTGTTCTGGCAGGCCTCTCGTGGAGCTGGCATTCCCTTCGATGGGGCGGAGGCCAGCTTGGGGTGGTGTTGGCCCATTCGAGGGTTGGGGGCCCCTTCTGGAGGCCAGGGGCCCACTCGGGGGACTGGGGGGCCCATCGGGGGGCTTGCAGTTTCATTGGGGTGGCGGCGGCCCACTCGGGGTGGTGGACGGTTCAGGGGTTAGGGGCAACTTCTGGGGGCCAGGGGCCCCCTTAGTGAACTGGCAGCCCCCTCAAGGAGGTGGCAGCCCCTTCTGGGGGGCCAGGGGCCCCTTCACAGGGGCAGGGCTCCCCTTGGGGCCTGGCATTACTATTGGGGTTCAGCGGCCCCCTCGGAGGTGTGGTGGCCCATTTGAGGGTTGAGGGCCCCGTCTGGAGGACAGGGGCCCCCTCGGGGGGCTGGGGGTCACTTACATTGTCTGGCAGCCCCCTTGGGGCACTGGCAGTTTCACCAAGGGGGCAGCGGCCCCCTCGGGATTGTGGCGGCCCGTTCGGGGGTTGGGGGCCCCTTCTGTGGGCCAGGGGCCCCCATGGGGGGCTGGGAGCAACCTTGGTTGCTGGCAGCCAACCCAGGGGGGTGGCAGCTCCTTCTGGGGGTCAGGGGCGGCTTCTGGTTGTCAAGGACCCCCTCTGGAGGCTGGGTGCCCTCTCGGGAGGGTGGCAGCCCTCTCGGGGGGCTGGCACTCCCATCAAGGGGGTGGCAACCCCCTCGGGGTGGTGGAGGCCCATTAAATGGTTGGGGACCCCTTTTACAGGTAAGGGGCTCCCATGGGGGGCTGGTAGTCCCATTGCAGGGGTGGTGGCCCCCTTGGGAGGTTTGCGGCACATTCGGGGGTTGGAGGCCACTTCTGGTGGCAATAGGCCCTCTTGGGGGGTTGGGGGCTGCCTTGGGGGCTGGGGGGAAAACCTTGGGGGGCTTGAAGCCCCCTCAAGCTGGTGGCAGCCCCTTCTGGAGGACAGGGGCCCCTTCAGGGGGGCAGGGGCCCATTCGAGAGCCTGGCAGCCCTGTCGCGGTGCTGGCAGTCCCATCGAGAGAGCAGTGGCCCCTTCAGGGTGGTGTTGGCCCATTCGGGGGTCAGAGGCCCCTTCGGGAGGCCAGGGGCCCCCTTGGGGGGCTGGGTCCCCTCTCAAGAGGCTGGCAGCCCCCTCAGTGGTGTGGTAGCCCATTCGGGGGTTGGGGCCCCCTCAGTGGTGTGGTAGCCCATTCGGGGGTTGGGGCCCCTTCTGGAAGCCAGGGGTTCCCTTGGGGGGCTGGGGGCCCCCTCAGGGGGCTGGCAGTTCCTTCAGGGGTTGGGAGCCCCTTCTGGGGGAAAGGGTCCCCTTCTCAGGGGCAGGGACCAACTTGGGGGCTGCAGGCCTCCCCGGGGGGCTTGCAGCCTCCTGAGAGGGCTCGCCGTCCCATAGGGGGGGAGGCAACCCCCTCGGGGTGGTGGTGGCCCATTTCAGTGTTGAGGGCCCCTTCTGGAAACCAGGGGCCCGCTTGGGTGGCTGGCAGTCCCATCATTTGGGGAGGCAGCCCCCTAAGGGTGGTGGTATACCATTTGAGGGTTGGGGACCCCTTCTGGAGACAAGGGGCCCCCTCGTTGGGCTGGGGGCCCCCTTTGGTCAGCTGGCAGTAACATTGGGGGAGCTGTGGCCCCCTCGGGGTGGTAGTCTTCTATTCGGGGGTGGGTGGACCCTTCTGGGGGCCAGAGGCCCCCTTGGGGGGCTGTGGGCAACATCAGCGAGCTGGTGGCAACCCCCTCAGGAGGGTGGCAGCCCCTTCTAGGGGCCTGGGGACCATTCTGTATTCAGGGGCCCCCTCGGAGGGCTGGGGGCCCCCTTGGGGAAATGGTGGTCCCCTAGGGGGTCTGGCAGCCTTTTCGGGTGGCTGGCAGTCCCATCAGAGGGCCGCGGCCCACTCGGGGTGGTGGTGGCCAAATCCATGTTTGGGGGCCATTTCTGAAGGCAAGGGCCCCCTTGGGGGCCTGGGGGCCCCATTGGGGGGCTGGTAGCCCCCTTGGGGGGCTTTTAACCCCCTTAGGGGACTGACAGTCTCATTGTTGGGCAGCCGCACCCTCAGGGGGGTGGTAGCCAGTTCACTGGTTGGGAGCCACTTCTGGGGGCCATTGGCCCCCTTGGAGAACTGAGAGCCAAGTCAGGGGGGTGGCAGCCCTGTGTGGGTGCCAGGGGCCCCTTCTGTGGGACAGGGACCCCCTCAGGGGGCTGGGTGCCCCCCCGGGGGGCTGGCAGTGGGGGGCGGCAGGCCCCTCGGGGGGTGGTGGCCCATTTGTGAGGTGGGCCTCCTCTGAAGGCAATGGGCCCCCTTCCGGGGCTGCTGACCCCCTCAGGGAGCTGGCAGCCCCCTTGGGGGGCTGTCATTCAAATCAGTAGGGTTGCAGCCCCCTCAGGGGGATATAAACCCATTTTTGGGTTGGGGGCCCCTTCTGGGGGCCAGATTCTCCCTTGGGGGGCTGAGGGCCCCCTTGTGTGGCTGCAAGCCCCCTGAGGTGTTTGGCAGCCTCTTCTATTGGCCTGGGGGCCCATCTGGGGGGCAGGGGCCTCCTTGGGAAACTGAGGGCCCCCTCGGGGTGCTTGGAGCCCCCTCGGGGTGCTGGCAAACCCCTTGGGGAGCTGGCAGTCCCATCAGAGGGTGGCAGCCCCCTTGGGGTGGTGGTGGCCCATTCGAGGGTTGGGGGCCTCATCTGGAGGCCAGGGCCCCTTTTGGGGGGCTGGGGGCCCCCTTTGGGTCCTGGCAGTTTTTTTTGCAGTGGAGGCGTCCCCCTCGGGGGGATGGTGGGCCGTTCGAAGGTTGGGGGCCCCTTTTGGGGGCTAGGGGCCCCCTTGGGGGGCTGTCAGCCCCCTCAGTGGGGTGGCAGCCCCTTCTGGGGGCCAGGGGCCTCTTCAGGGGGGTAGGGGCCCCCTGAAGGGGCTGGTAGCCCCCTCAGGGAGCTTACAATCCCATTAGGGGCAGCAGCCCCCTTGGGTGGGGTGGATTCCCATTTGAGGGATGGGGGCCCCTTCTGGGGAGTAGGGGCCTCTTTGGGAGGCTGGGGGCCCCTTCTGATGAGTAGGGGCCTCTTTGGGAGGCTGGGGGCCCCCTCAAAATGCTGGCAGTCCCATTAGGGGGGCGGTGGCCTCCTCGGGGTTGTGGTGCCCTATTCGAGGGTTGGGGGCCCCTTCTGGAGGCTAGGGGCCCACTCAGAGGGCTGGGGACCCCCTCAGGGGGCTGGGGGCTCCTTGAGATGCTGTCAGCCCTTTTTGGGGGCTGGAAGTCTCATTGGGGGGCAGCAGCCCCCTCAGGGGGTGGCAGAGTTTTTTGGGGTTGGGGTCCCCATCTGGGGGTCAGGGTCCCCCTTATGGGGCTTTGAGCCCCCTTGAGGATCTGGCAGCCCACTCAGGGTGGTGGCAGCCCCTTCTGGTGTTTAGGGACCTCTTCTGGTGGTCAAGGACCTCCTCGGGAAACTGGGTGCCCCCTCGGGAGGCTTGTAGCCCCCTTGGAGGGCTGGCAGTCCCATCAAGGGGGCAGTAACCCCCTCAGGGTGGTGGCGGACCATTCAATGGTTGGGGACCCCTTCTAGAGGCCAGGGGCCCTATTGGGGGGCAGGGGGCCCCCTCAGGGGACTGGCAGCCCCCTTGGGGGCAGGCAGTCCCATTGGGGGGCCACAGCCCCTTCGGGAGGTGGTGTCCCGTTCATTGGTTGAGGGACTCTTATGGGGGCCAGGGGCCCCCTCAAGGGGCTGGGGGGCCCCATAGGGAGGCTGGCAGTCCCTTCAGGAGGGTGGCAGCCATTTCTGGGAGCCAGGGGCCCATTTTGGGGGGCAGAGTCCCCCTTGGGGGGCTGGTGGCCCTCTCAGGGGGCTGGAGGTACCATCAGGGGGATGTCAGCCCCCTCAGAGGCCTGGCATTCTTATCGGGGGGCGGCGGCCCCTTCAGAGGGGGGTTTCCCATTCGGGGGTTGGGGGCCCCTTCTGGTTGCCAGGGGCCCCCTCAGGACATTGGGAGCACCCTTGGGGGCTAGGGGCCCCATTGAGGGGCTGGCAGCCTCCTCGGAGGACTGGCAGTCCCATTGGAGGGGTGGTGGCCCCCTTGGAAGGGTGGTGGCCCATTCTGGGATTGGGGGCCCCTTCTGAAGACCTGGGGCCCCCTCATTCTGCTGAAGGCTCCCTCGGGTGGCTGGCAGCCCCCTCGGGCAGCTGCCAGTCCTATCGGGAGGGCAGCGGCCCTCTCAGGGGGGTGGCATCCCGTTCGTGGGTTAGGAGCTCCTTCTGGAGGCCACAAGCCCCATTAGTAGGCTGGCAGCCCCCTCAGGAAGGTGGCAGTCCTTTCTGGGGGTGAGAGGCCCCTTCTGGGGAGCAGGCGCCCCCTCGGGGGGCTTCGGGAACCCTCGGGGGGCTATCAGTCCCATTGGGGAGGCAGCAGGCTCCTTGGGGGGTTGTGGCCCCTTTTGGGGTTGGGGGCCTCTTTTGGGTTCCAGGGGCCCCCTTGGAGGGCTGGCAGCCCCTCTCATGGGGGTGGCAGCCAATTCTGTGGGCCAGGAGCCCCTTCTGGGGGGCAGGGGCCCCCTCAATGGGCTGGGGGCCCCCTTGGGGGGCTGGCAGCCCCTTTGGGGGCTGGCATTCCCATCAGTGGGGCTGTGGCCCCCTCAGGGGGGTGTAAGCTTTTTTGGGGGTTGAGGGCCCCTTCTGGTGGCCAGAGGCCCCTTTGCGGGGCTGGGGGCCCCCTTGGGTGGCAGTAACCCTCTGAGTGGGGTGGCAGCCCCTTTTGGAGGCCAGGGGAACTATCTGGGATCCAGGGCAGCCTTGGGGGGCTGGGGACCCCCTCAGGAGGCTGGCAGCCCCCTTGGTTGACTGCCATTCCCATCAGGGGGGCTGCAGCCCCCTCGGAGGGATGTAAGCCCGTTTGGGGGTTGGGGACCTCTTCTGGGTGCTGGAGGCCCTCTTAGGGGGCTGGGGACACCCTTGGCAGCTGCCAGTCCCATTAGTGGGCCTCGGCCCCCTCGGAGGGGTGGAGGCCCAATCGAGGGTTGAGGGCCATTTATGGAGGCAAGGGGTCCCCTTGAGGGCCAGGGGCCCCATCAGGGGGCTCATAACCCCCTTAGTTGGCTGGCAGTCTCAGTGAGGGGGCAGCAGCCCTCTCAGGGGGGTGGCAGCCAGTTCAGTTTTGGGGGGCCCCTTCTGGCATCAGGGGCCCCCTTGGGGGGCTGGGGTCCCTTTTGGAGGGCTGGGAGCCATGTCAGGGGGGTGACAGCCCTGTGTGGGGGAAGGGGCCCATTCTGGGGGGCAGGGATCCCCTCGGGGGGCTGGGTGCCCCCACGGCGGACTTGCAGACCCATTGGGGAGGTGGCAGCCCCCTCGGGCAGGTGGTGGCCCATTTGTGGGTTGGGCCCCTTCTGGAGGCCAGGGACCCCCTTGGGGGTCTGGGAACCCCCTCAGTCCACTGGCAGCCCCCTCAGGAGTGTATAAGCCCATTTGGGGGTTGGGGCCCCTTCTGGGGGCCAGAGGCCCTCTTGGGGGGCTGGGGGCTCCCTTGGGGGGCTGGAAGCCCCCTCAGAGGGTTGGCAGCTCCTTCTGGGGGCCAGGTTGCCCATCTTGGGGGCAGGTGACTCCTTGGATGGCTGGGAGGCCCCTCCGGGTGCTGGCAGCCCCCTCGGGGAGCTGGCAGTCCCATCAGGTTGGCAGCGGCCCCCTCTTTTTGGTGGTGGCATATTAGAGGGTTGTGGGCCCCTTCTGGAGGTCACGGGCCCCTCAGGGGGCTGTCAACCCCCTTTTTGGGCTAGCAGTCTCGTCAAGGGGGCAGCGGCCCCCTCGTGTTTTTGGCGGCCCAATCGGGAGTTGGGGGCCCCTTCTGGGGTCCAGGGGCTTTCTTGTTTTTTTTTTTGGCCCTCTTGGGAGGCTTGCAGCCCCCTCTTGAGGGTGGCAGCCCCTTCTGGGGGCCAAGGGCATTTTCTGTTGTGCAGGGGGCCCCTCAGGGGTCTAGGTGCCCCCTTGGGGGGCTGGCAGTACCATCGGGAGGGAGGCAGCCCCCTAGGGGCGGTGGTGGCCCATTCAGGGGTTGGGGGACCCTTCTGGACGGCAGGGGCCCCTTCGGGAGCTAGGGGCAACGTCGGGGGGCTGGTAGCCCTCTTGGGGGTCTGGCAGTCCCATCAGGGGGGGGCGGCCCCTAGGGGGGTGGCAGCCCATTTGGGGGTTGGTGTCCCCTTCTGGGGGCCAGGGGCCCTCTTAGGGGGCAAGGGGTCCCCTTGGAAGGCTTGCAGCCCCCTGAAGGGGTGGCAGTCCCTTATTGGGGCCAAGGGCCCTTCTGGGGGACAGGGGCCCAGTTGGGGGGCTGGCAGCCCCCTAAGGGGGCTTGCTGTCCCATCAGGAGGGAGGCAGCCCCCTCGGGGTGGTGGTGGCCTATTTGAGGGTTGGGCGCCCCTCCTGGAGGCCAGAGGCCCTCTTGGGGGGCTGGGGGCCTCCTCAGGGGGATGGCAGCCCCCTTGGGTTGGTGGCAGTCCCATTGGGGAGTGGCAACCCCCTCGGGGGGTTGGCAGCCCATTTGGGGGTTGGAGGCCACTTTTGAGGGCCATAGGCCCACTTGGGGGGTTTGGGGCTTCCTTGGTGGGTGGGGGCCACCTTGGGGGGCTTGCAGCCCCCTCAGGGAGGTGGCAGCCCCTTCTGGGGGCCAGAGGCCCCTTCAGGTTGGCTGGGGTCCATTCAGGGATGTGGCAGCCCCCTCAGGGGGCTGGTAGTCCCATCGAGGGGGCAGTGGCCCCCTCAGGGAGGTGTTGGCCCATATGGGGGTCAGGGGCCCTTTTGTAAGGCCTGGAGCCTTCTCGGGGGGCTGGGTTCCCTCTCGAGAGGCTGGTAGCCCCCTCGGGGAAGTGGCAGCCCCATCAATTGACTGGCAGCCCCCCTGGGGGGCTGGCAGTTCCATCTGGGGGGCTGTAGCCCCATTGAGGGTGTGGTGGCCCATTCATGGGTTGGGGGCCCTATTCCGAAGCCAGGGGCCCCCTTGGGGGCTGGGGGCCCCCTTGGAGGGGTATGGGCGATCTCAGGGGGCTGGCAGTCCCATCGGTGGGCCGACGGCCCCCTTGGGTGGTGGCAGCCCGTTCGGGGTTTAGGGGACTCTTCTGAGGGCCATGGGCCCCCTTGGGGTCCTGGGGCCCCCATTGGGGGGCTGGCAGCCCCCTCAGGGGGGTGGTAGCTTCTTTTGGGGGACAGGGTCCCCTTCCCAGGGGCAAGAGCCCCCTTGGGGGCTGGGGGCTTCTCCAGGGGGTTGGCAGCCTCCTATGAGGGCTCTCCGTCCCATAGAGGGGGAGACAGCCCCCTCGGGGGGTTGGTGGCTCATTTGAGAGTTGAGGGCCCCTTATGGAAGCAAGGGGCCCCCTCAGGGGGCAGGCAGTCCCATCAATGGGGCAGCAGCCCCCTCAGGGGAGTGGTGGACCATTCGAGGGATGGGGACCCCTTCTGGAGGCCAGGAACCCCCTGGGGGGCTGGGGGCCCCCTTGATTGGCTGGCAGTCCCATTGGGGGGCTGCGGCCCCCTCAGGGGGGTGGCGGCCCATTCGGGGGTTGGTGCACCGTTCTGGGGGCCAGTGACCCCCTTGCGGGGCCATGGGCCCCATCGGGGAGCTGGTGACAACCCCATCAGGAGGGTGGAAGCCCCTTCAGGGGGCAAGGGGACCCTTCTGGGGGACAGGGGCCCCTTCGAAGGGCTGGGGACCCACTCGGGATGCTGGCAGCCCCCTCGAGTGGCTGGCAGTCTCATTAGAGGGCCGTGGCCCCCTCGGCGGGGTGGTTGCCCAATCCAGGGTTGGGGGCCAATTTTGAAGCAAGGGGTTCCCTTGTGGAGCTGGCGCCCCCATGGAGGGCTGGCAGCCATGTTAGGGGAGTGGTAGCCATTTGTGGGGGCCAGGGGCCCCTTCTGGGGGACAGGCACCCCCTCGGGGGGCTGCCAGTCCCATTGGATGGGAGGCAGAATTGTCAAGGGGGTGGTGGCTGATTCGTGGGTTGGGCCTCTTCTGGAGGCCAGGGGCCCTGTTAAAGGGCTGGGGACCCCATCAGGGAGCTGGCAGCCCCCTTGAGGGTCTGGCTGCAGCCTCCTCAAAGTTGTGTAAGCCCATTTTGGAGATGAAGGCCCCTTCTGGGGGCCATTGGCCCCCTTGGAGGGCTTGGGACCCCCCTTTGGTGGCTAGAATCCCCCTCAGGGGATTGGCAGCCCTTTTTGGGTTCCAGGTGGCCCATCTGGGGGCAAGGGCCCCCTTGGGGGGCTGGGGCCCACTTGGTGTTCTGGCAGCCCCCTTAGGGAGCTTGCATTCCCTTCGTTGGGGTGGAGGCCCCCTCGGGGTGATGGTGGCCCATTCGAGGGTTTGGGGCCCCTTCTGGAGGCCAGGGGCCCACTCAGGGGACTGGGGGGCTTCTTGGGGGGCTGGCAGCTTCATTCGGGTAACGGCGGCCAACTCGGGGGGGGTGGACTATTCGGGGGTTGGGGCCACCTTATGGGGGCCAAGGACCCCCTTATGGAGCTGGCAGCCCCCTCAGGGGGGTGGCAGCCCCTTCTGGGGGCCAGGAGTCATTTCACAGGGGCTGGGGCCCCCTTGAGGCCTGGCATTCCCATTGGGGTTCATCGGCCCCCTCGGAGGGGTGGTAGCCCATTCTGGGATTGGGGGCCCCGTCTGGAGGACAGGGGCCCCCTCATTGGGCTGAAGGCTACCTCGGGTGACTGGCAGCCTCCTTGGGGGGCTGCCAGTCCCATTGGAATTGCAGCGGCCCTCTCATGGGTGTGGCATCCTGTTTGGGGGTTAAGGGCCCCTTATGGGGGCCAGAAGCCCCCTTAGTAGGCTGGCAGCCCCCTCACGAGGGCAGCAGCCCCTTCTCGGGGTGAGGGGCCCCCTCAGGGGGCTTGTGGAACCCTCGTGGGGCTATCAGTCCCATCGGGGAGGCAGCATGCCCCTCGGAGGGGTGGTGGCCCATTTTGGGGTTAGAGGCCCCTTCTGGGTTCCAGGGGCCTCCTTGGAGGGCTGGCAGCCCCTCTCATGGGGGTGGCAACCAATTCTGGGGGGGAGGAGCCCCTTCTGGGGTGCAGGGGCCCCTCAAAGGGCTGGGGGCCCCCTCAGAGGGCTGGCAGCCCCCTCGGGTGACTTGCAGTCCCATTAGAGACCCGCGGCCCCATCAGAGTGGTGGTAGCCCAATCGAGGGTTGGTAACCATTTCTGGAGGCAAGGGGCCCCCTTGGGTTGCTGGGGGCCCTCTTGGGGGGCTGGTAGCCCCCTTAGGGGGCTGGGAATCTCACTGGGGGGCAGCAGCCCCCTCAGGGAGGTGGGAGAAAGTTTGGGGGTTGGGGGCCCCTTCTTGGGGCTAGGGGCCTCCTTGGGGGGCTGTGGGCCCCCTTGGAATTCTGGCAGCCACATCAGGGTTGTGTCAGCCCCGTGTTGGGGCCTGGGGCCCCTGCTGGGGGGGAGGTCCTCCTCGGGGGGCTGGGTGCCTGCTCGAAGGGCTGGCAGTCCCATTGGGGGGGCGGCAGCGCCCTCGGTTGGGTGGTGGCCCTTTCATGGGTTGGGCACCTACTGGAGGCCAGGGGCCCCCTTGGGGGGCTTGGGACCCCTTCAGGTGGCTGGCATTCCCATCAGGGGGGCTGTGGCCCCCTCAAGGGGGTGTAAGCCCGTTTGGGGGTTGAGGACCCCTTCTGGGTGCCAGAGGCCCCCTTGTGGGGCTGCGGGCCCCCTTGGGTGGCTGGAACCCCCTCAGTGGGGTGGCAGCCCCTTCCAGGGGACAGGGGAACTATCTGGGATCCAGGGCAGCCTTGAGGGGTTGGGGACCCCCTCAGGAGGCTGGCAGCCCCCTTGGGGGACTGCCATTCCCATCAGGGGGGCTGCAGCCCCCTCAGAGGGATGAAAGCCCATTTGGGGGTTGGGGCCATTTTTGGGGGCCAGGGGCCTCCTTGGGGGCTGGGGACCCCCTTGGCAGCTGGCAGTCCCATTAGAGGGCCTCGGCCCCCTAGGAGGGGTGGTGGCCCAATTGAGGGTTAGGGGCCATTTATGGAGGCAAAAGGTCCCCTTGAGGGCCGGGGACCCCATCAGGGGGTTGTAGCCTCCTTAGGGGGATGGCAGTCTCATTGAGGGGGCAGCAGTCCTCTCAGGGGGTGGCGGCCAGTTCGGTAGTTGGGGGTCCCTTCTGAGGGCCAAAGGCCCCCTTGGGGCTCTGGGGTCCCTCTTGGAGGGCTGGGAGCCATGTCAGAGGGGTGGCAGCCCCATGTGGGGGCCAAGGGCCCCTTCTTGGGGGCAGGGACCCCCTCGGTAGGCTGGGTGCTCCTTTCGGGGACTGGCAGACCCATTGGGGATGTGACAGCCCCCTCGGGCGGGTTGTGGCCCATTTGTGTGTTGGGCCCCTTCTGGAGGCCAGGGACCCCCTTGGGGACTGGCACCCTCCTTGGGAGGCTGGCATTCCCATCAGGTGGGCTGCAGCCCCGTCAGGAGGGTTAAAGTCTGTTTGGGGGTTGGGGGCCCCTTCTGGGGGCCAGAGGTCCCCTTGGAAGGCTGGGAGCCCCCTTGGGTGGCTGGAAGCCCCTTAAGAGAGTCGGCAGCCCCTTCTGGTTGGGAGGGGGTCCATTTTGGGGGCAGGGGCCTCTTGGGTTGCTGGGGGCCCCATAGGGGTGCTGGCAGCCCCCTCGGGGAGCTGGCAGTCCCATCAGGTTGGGAGCAGCCCCCTCTTTTTGGTGGGGGCCCATTAGAGGGTTGGGGGCCCCTTCTGGAGGTCAGGGGCCCCCTCAGGGGGTTGTGAACCCCATTTTTGTTCTGACAGTCTCATCAAGGGGGCGGTGGCCCCCTCGTGTGGTTGTAGGCCCAATTGGGGGTTGGGGGCCCCTTCTGGGATCCAGGGGTCCCCTTGGGGGGCTGGGGGCCCTCCTGCAGGGCTGGCAGCCCCCTCAAGAGGGTTTCAGCCCCTTTTGGGGGCCAAGGACCTTTTCTGGGGGGAAGGCCCTCCTCAGGGGTCTAGGTGCCCCCTTGGAGGGCTGGCAGTACCATCGGGAGGGAGGCAGCCCCCTCGGGGTGGTGGTGGCCCATTCAGAGGTAGGGGGCACCTTCTGGAAGCCAGGGGCCCCCTCGGCGTCTAGGTGCAACATCAGGGGGTTGCCAGCCTCCTTGAGGGGCTGGCACTCCCATCGGGGGGGTGATGACCCCCTCGAGGCTGTGGCAGCCCATTCGGGGGTTTGGGACCCTTTCTGGGGGCCAGGGGCCCCCTTAGGGGGCAAGGGGTCCCCTTGGAGGACTGGCAGCCACTTCAGGGGTTTGGCAGTCCCTTATGGGGGCCAGGGGCCCCTTCTGGGGGACAGGGGACCAGTTGGGGGGTGGAAGCCCCCTAATTGGGCTTGCTGTCCCATCAGGAAGGAGGCAGCCCCCCCAGGAGGGTGGCAGCCTCTTCTGTGGGCATTGGGACCCTTCTGGGGAGCAGGGGCCTCCTCGGGGGGCTTGGGGCCCCTTCGGATGGCTGGCAGTCCCATCGGGGAGGCATCAGGTTCCTCAGGGGTTTTTTGGCCCATTTGGGGGTTGGGGGCCCCTTTTTGGGGGCCAGGGTCCCCCTGGGAGGGCTGGCAGCCCCCTCAAGGGGGTGCCAGCCAATTCCTGGGGGCAGGAGCCCCTTCTGGGGGGCAGGGGCCCCCTCAAAGTGCTGCGGGCCCCCTCGGGGGGCTGGCAGCCCCCTCGGGTGGCTTGCAGTTCCATCAGAGGACCATGGTCCCCTCGGGGTAGTGGTGGCCCAATCGAAGGTTGGGGACCATTTCTGGAGGCAAGGGGCCCCCTTGGTTGGCTGGGGGCCCTCTTGTGGGGTTAGTAGCCTTCCTAGGGGGCTGGCAGTCTCATTGGGGGGGCAGCAGTCCCCTCAGGGGTTGGGAGAAAGTTTGGGGGATGGGGCCCCTTCTGGGGGCCAGGGGCCCCCTTGTGGGGCTGGGGACCCTCTCAGGGGGCTGGCAGCCCTCTTGGGAGGCTGGCATTCCCAACAGGGGGGCTGTGTCCCCCTTGGGGGGGAGTAAGCCCATTTGGGGGTTGGGAGCCCCTTCTGGGGGCCATAGGCCCCCTTGCAGGGCAGGGGTCCCCTTGGGTGGCTGGAAGCCAAGTCAGTGGGGTGGAAGCCCCTTCTGGGGCCCAGGGGCCCTACCTGGGGGCCAAGGGAACCCTTGGGGGCTGGGGACCTCCTCAGGAGGCTGGCATTTCCATCAGGGGGGCTGCAGCCCCCTTGGAGGGATGTAAGCCCATTTGGTGGTTGGGAGCCTGTTCTGGGGGCCAGAGGCCCCCTTGGGGGACTGGGGACCCCCTTGGCAACTGGCAGTCCCATCAGGTGGCCGCGGCCCCCTCGGAGGGGTGGTGGCCCAATCGAGGGTTGTGGGCCAATTCTGGAAGAGAAGGTACCCTCTTGGGGGGCTGGGGGCCCCCTTGGTTGGCTGGGGGCCTCCTCAGGAGGCTGGTAGCCCCCTTAGGGGGCTGGCACTCATTGAGGGAGCAGCAGCCCTCTCAGGGGGGGTGGCAGCCTGTTCGGGGGTTGGGGCCACTTTTGGGGGCCAGGGACCTTCTTGGGGGGCTGGGGGCCCCATTGGAGGGCTAGGAGCCAAGTCAGGGGGGTGGCAGGCCCATCTGGGGGCCAGGGGCCCCTTCTCTGGGGCAGGGACCCTGATGGGGGGCTGGGTCCCCCTCAGGGGGCTGGCAGTCCCATTGGGGGGCAGCAGCCCCCTCGGTAAGGGGTGGCCCATTCGTGGGTTGGGTAACTTCTGGATTCCAGGGGCCCCCTTGGTGGGCTGGGGCCAACTCTGGGGGCTGGCAGCCCCCTTGGGAAGCTGGCATTCCCATCAGTGGGGCTACAGCCCCCTCATTTTGGTGTATGCTCATTTGGGGTTTGGGGGGCCTTCAGGGGGCCAGAGGCCCCCTTGTGGGGTGTGGGGCCCCTTTGGGAGGCTGGAAGCCCCCCCAGAGGGGTGGCAGCCCCTTTTGGTGCCAGGGGCTCAATCTGGGGGGCAGAGGCCTCGTTGGGAGGTTGGGGGCCCCCTTGGGGGGCTGGCAGCCCCCTTGGGGAACCAGCAGTCCAATTCGAGGGTTTGGGGCCACTTCTAGAGGCCAGGGGCCCTTTTGGGGGGCTGGGAGCCATCTTGGGGTTCTGGCAGTCTCATTGGGGTGGCAGCGGCCCCCTTGGGGTGGTGGTGGACCATTTGGGGGTTGGGGGCCCCTTCTGGGGGCCACGGGCCCATCTGGAAAGATGGCAGCCCCCTCAGTTGGTTGGCATCCCCTGTCTTGGGGCCAGGGGCCCTGTCTGGGGGGCATAGGCCCCCTTGGGGGGATGCAAGCCCCCTCAGGGGGCTGCCAGTCCCATTGGGGGGCAGTGGCCCCCTCAGGGGGGTGGCCCATTCAAAGATTGGATTCCCCTTCTGTTGTCCAGGGGCTAATTCTGGGGGGCAGGGGCCTCCTTGGGGGTGGGGGTCCCCTCGGGGGCCTGGCAGCCCCCTCGGGGTTTTGGCAGTGCCATTGGGGGGTGGTGGCCACCTTGGGGGGGGTGGCCCATTCGAGGGTTGGGGGACCCCTCTGGAGGCCAGGGGTCAACTTAGGGTGCCGGGGGCCCCCTTGGGGGCTGGCAGTTTCATTGGGGGGGCAGGAGCCCCCTCAGAGGGGTGGCACACCGTTCAGGGGTTGAGGTAACCTACCGGGGACCAGGGGCCCCCTCGGGGGGTGGGAGCTCCTTTGGGGGGCTGGCAGCCCCCTCAGGGGGATTGCAGCCTCTTCTGGTTGCCAGGGGCTTCTTCTTATGGTCAAGTACCCCCTCGGGGGAGCCCCTTTGGGGGTGGTGGACTATTCGGGGGTTGGGGGCCCCTTCTGGAAGCCTGGGGTCCCATTTAGGGGCCTGGAGCCCCCCACAGAGGGCTGGCAGACCCTTGGGGGCTGGCAGTCCCATTGGGGGGCCAGAGCCCCCTCGGGGGGTTGCAGCCCGTTCAGGGGTTGTTGGCCTCTTCTCGGGGCAGTGCCCCCTTGGGGGCTGGAACCCCCCTTAGGGGTATGGCAGCCCCATCTGGGCTCAGGGGCCCCTTCTGGGGGGCAGAGGCCCCCTTAGGGAGCTGGCAGCCCCCTCAGAGGGCTGGCAGTCATATTGGGGGGGCAGCGGCCCCTTCGGGGTTGTGGTGGCCCATATGGGGGTTGGGGGCCCCTTCTAGCTGCCAAGGGCCCCCTTAGGGGGAAAGAGGCTCCCTTGGGGTTCTGGAGTCCTCTCAGTGGGGTGGTAGTCCCTTATGAGGGCAGGGTCCCTGTCTGTGGGACAGGGGCCCAGTAGGGGGGCTGAAGGCCCCCCAAGGGGGCTGGCAGCCCCCAAAAAGGGACTTCCTTTCCCATCAGGAGGGAGGCAGCCCCTTTGGGGGTGGTTGCCTATTCAAGGGTTGAGGGCCCCTCCTGGAGGCCAAAGTCCATCTTGGGGGGCTGGGGGCCCAATCAGGGGCCTGGCAGCCCCCTTGGGGGGCTGGCAGTACCATTGGAGGGGCGGTGGCCCCCTTGTATGGTTGGCGGCCCATTCGGGGGTTGGAGACTACTTCTGGGGGCCATTGGCCCACTTGGGGGGTTGGTGCTGCCTTTTGGGGCTGAGGGCCACCTTGGGGGGCTTGCAGCCCCATCATTGGGTGGCAGCTCCTTCTGGGGGCCAGGGGCCAATTCAGGGGGGCATGGGCCCCTTCAGGGGCCTGGAAGCCCTCTCGGGGGGCTGGCAGTCCTATCGAGGGGGCAGCGGCCCTCTTAGGGGGATATTGGCCCATTTGGGGGTCATGGGCTCCTTTGGGAGGCCACGTGCCCCCTTGGAGGGCTGGGTGCCCTTTCAAGAGGCTGGCAGCCCCCTCCGGGGGCTGGCAGTCCCATCACAAGGACAGAAGCCTTCTCAGGGGTGTGGTGGCTCATTTGGGGGTTGGGGGCCCCTTCTGGAAGCCAGGGGCTCCCTCTGGTTGCTGGGGGCCCCCTCAAAGGGCTGGCAGTCCCACTGGGGGGGCAGCAGCGCCCTCAGTTGGGTGGTGGCCCATTCGTGGGTTGGGCCCCTTCTGGAGGCCAAGAGCTCCCTTGGGGGGCTGGCATTCCCATCAGGGGGGCTGTGTCCCCTTCTGGGGGGTTTAAGCCCATTTGGAGGTTGGGAGCCCCTTCTAGGGGCAAAAGGTCCCCTTGCGGGGTTGGGGGCCCCCTTGGGTGGCTGGAAGCCTCCTCAGTGGGGTGGCAGCCTTTTCTAGGGGCCAGGGGCCCTACCTGGGGGCTAGGGGCACCTTTGGTGGGTTGGGGACCCCCTCAGGAGGCTGGCAGCCCTCTTGGGGGACTTGCATTCCCATCAGGGAGGATGGAGCCCCCTCGGAGGAATTTAAGCCTGTTTGGGAGTTGGGGGCCCCTTCTGGGGGCCAGAGGCCACCTTGGGGGCTGGGGATCCCCTTGGGGGCTGGCAGTCACATCAGAGGGCCGTGACCCCCTCGGAGGGGTCTTGGCCCTATTGAGGGTTGGGGGCCATTTCTGGGGGCAAGGGGCCCCCTTGGGGGGCTTCAGGCCCACTCAGGGGGCTCATAGCCCTCTTAGGGGGTTAGCAGTCTCATTGAGGGGGCAGCAGCCCTTTCAGGTTGGTGGAGGCCAGTTCGGGGGTTGGGGGCCACTTCTGGTGTCCAGGGGCCCCCTTGGAGGGCCGGGAGCCATGTCAGGGCAGTGGCAGCCCCATATGGGAGCCAGGGGGTTCTCCTGGGGGGCTGGGACCCCCTCAGGGGGCTGGGTGCCCCCTCAGGGGACTGGCAGTCCCATTGGGGGGGCACCAGCTTTCTCAGGGGAGTGATTTTCCTTTCGTGGGTTGGGCCCCTTCTGGAGACCAGGGGCCCCCTTTGGGGGGCTGGCTTTCCCATCATGGGGACTGGAGCCCCCTTAGTGGGGTGTAAGCCCTTTTGGGGGTTGGGGGCCCTTTCTGGGGGCCAGAGACAACCCTTGTGGGACTGTGGGCCCCATTTGGGTGGCTGGATGCCGCCTCTTGGGGGTGGCAGCCCCTTCTGTTGGCCAGGGGCCAAATCCGGGGGGCAGAGACTTCCTTGGGGGGCTGGGTGCCCCCTTGGGGGGCTGGCAACCCCCTCAGGGAGCTGGCAGTCCAATCAGGGGGGCAGCTGCCCCCTCAGGGGGTTGGTGGACCATTCGAGGGTTGGAGGCCCCTTCTGGAGGCCAGGAGCCCTCTTGGGAGGCTGGGGGCCCCCTTGGGGGGCTGGCAGTCTCATTGGAGTGGCGGCGGCCCCCTCGGGAAGGTGGTGGAACGTTTGGAGGTTCGGGGCCCCTTCTGTGGCCAGGGGCCCCCATTGGGGGCTGGCAGCCCCCTAAAGGGGTGGCATCCCCCATTGGGGGCCAAGTGATCCTTTTGGGGGACAGGGGCCCCCTCAGGTTGCTGCCAGTCCCATAAAAGGGTAGTTTCCCCTCTCAGGGGGGTTGTGACCCATTCGAGGGTTAGGGGCCCATTCTGGGGAACAGGTACTAATTCTGGAGGGCACTGGCCTCCTTGGGGGCTGGGGCCCCATTGGGTGGCTGGCAGCTCCCTCGGGGGGCTGGCGGTGCCTTTGGGGGGACGATGGCCCCCTCGGTGGGGTGCTTGCCCATTTGAGGGTTCGGGGCCCCATCTAGAGGCCAGGGCCAACTTGGTGGGCTGGGAGCCACCTCAGGGGGCTGAGGGCCCCATTGGGGTGCTGGCAGTTTCATTAGGGGGTCCACAGCCCCCTCGTGGGGGTGGCATCCCGTTCGTTGGTTGTGGGACCCTTATGGGGGCCCCTGGCCCCCTCAAGGTTCTGGGGGCCCCCTAGGGAGGCTGTCAGTCCCCTCAGGAGGGTGGCATCATCTTTTGGGAGCCAGGGGCTCCTTTTGAGGGGCAGAGGCCCCCTTGGGGGGCCAGGGGCCCCCTTGGGGGGCCAGGGGCCCTCTCAGGGGGCCATAGGCACCCTCAGGGGGCTGGCAGCCCCCTCATATTTGCATTCCCATTGTTGGGGCGGTGGCCCCTTCATGGGGGTTGCCCATTTGGGTGTTGGGGGCCCCTTCTGGAGGCTAGGGGCCCCCTCAGGGGGTTGGGAGCCCCCTTGAGGGGCTAGGGGCCCCAACGAGGGATTGGCAGCCTCCTCAGAGGACTAGCAGTCCCACTGGAGAGGTGGTGGCTCCCTTGGAGGGGTGGTGGCCCATTTGGGGATTGGGGGCCCCTTCTGGAGGCCTGGGGCCCCCTCAGCTGGCTGAAGGCTCCATCGGATGGCTGGCAACCCCCTTTGGGGGCTGGCAGTCGCATGAGGAGGGCGGCGGCCCTCTCATGTTGGTGGCATCCCCTTCTGGGGGTGATGGGCCCCTTCTGGGGAGCAGGGGCCTTCTTGAGGGCTTGGGGCTCCCTAGAGGTACTGGCAGTCCCATCGGGAAGGCAGCAGGCCCCTCGGGGGGGTGGCGGCCCGTTTGGGGGTTGGGGCCCCATCTGGGGGCCAGGGGTCCCCTTGGAGGGCTGGCAGCCCCCTCAAGGGGGTGGCAGCCAATTCTGGAGGCTAGGAGCCCCTTCTGGGGGGCAAGTGCCCCCTCAAAGGGCTGGGGGCCCCCTCGGGGAGCTGGCAGCCTCCTCGGGTGGCTTGGAGTTCCATCAGAGGGCCACGACCCCCTCGAGGTGGTGGTGGTCGAATCGAGGGTTGGGGACCATTTCTGAAGGCAAGGGGCCATCTTGGGGGGCTGGGAACCCTCTTTTGGGGCTGATAGCCCCCTTAGGGGGCTGGCAGTCTCATTGGGGGGCAGCACCCCTTTCAGGGGGGTGAGAGAATGTTTGGGGTTTGGGGGCCTCTTCTGGGGGCCAGGGGCCCCCTTGGGGGGCTGGGGGCCTCCTTGGAGGGCTGACAGCCATGTCAGATTGGTGGCAGCCCCTTGTGGGGCCAGGGGCCCCTTTTGGGGGGAGGGACCCCCTCGGGGGACTGGGTGCCCCCTCGAACGGCTGGCGGTCCCATTGGGGGGGCCGCAGCACCCTCGGTTGGGTGGTGGCCTATTCGTGGGTTGGGCCCCTTCTGGAGGCCATTGGCCCCCTCGTTGGGCTGGGGACCCCCTCAGTTGGCTGGCAGATCCCTTGGGGGGCCTGCATTCAAATCAGGGGAACTGCGGCCCCCTTGGGGGGGTGTAAGCCCGTTTGGAAGTTGGGGGCCCCTTCTGGGGTCGAGGAACCCGTGTTGGGCTGCGGGCCCCCTTGGGGGCTGGAAGTCCCCTCAGTGGGGTTGCAGCCAATTCTGGGGGCCAGGGGACCTATCTGGGGCCAGGGGCACCCTAGGGGGGCTGGGTACCCCCTCAGGAGGCAGGCAGGCCCCTTTGGAGACTGGCATTCCCATCAGGAGGGCTGCAGCCCCCTCAGAGGAATGTAAGCCTGTTTAGGGGTTGGGGCATCTTCTGGGGGCCAGGGGCCCCCTTGGGGGGCTGGTAACCCCCTTTGCGGCTTGCAGTATCATCAGAGGGCCGAGGCCCCTTTGGAGGGGTGGTGGCCCAATCGACGGTGTGGGGCCATTTCTGGAGGCAAGGGGCCCCCTTGGGGGGCTGGCAGTTTCACTGGGGGCTGCAGCCCCCTCAAGGTGGTGGTGGCCCATTTGTGGGTTGGGAACCTTCTGGAGGCCAGGAGCCACCTTGGGGGGCTGGGGCTCCCTCAGGGGGCTGGTAGCCCCCTTGGGGGGCTGGCATTCCAATCAGGGGGGATGCAGCCCCCTCAGGGGGGTGTAAGCCCGTTTTGGGTTTGGGGGCCCCTTCTGGAGGCCAGGGGCCAACTCATGGGGCTAGAGGCCCCCTAGGATGTCTGGGGGCCCCTTTGGGAAGCTGGAAGTTTCATTGGAGGGCAGCAGCCCCCTTGGGGGGTGCCAGACCATTCAGGGTTTGGGGTCCCCTTCTGGGGGCCAGGGGCCCTCTTGGGGGTTTGGGAGCCCCATTGGGGGGGCTGGCAGCCCCCTCAGGGCAATGGCAGCCCCTTCTGGGGGCCAGGGGCTTCTTCTAGGGGTCAAGTACCCCCTCGGGAGGATGGCAGTCCCCTCGGGGGGCTGGCAGTCCCATCGGGGGGTGGCAGCCCCCTTGGGGTGGTGGTGGTACATTCGGGGGTTGGGGGCCCCTTCTGGAAGCCAAGGGCTTCCTCAGGTTGTTAGGGGTCCCCTTGCTGGACTGGGGGCCCCCTCAGGGGGCTGGGGGCCCCCTTGAGTGGCTGGCAGCCCCATTGGAGGGCTGGCAGTCCCATCATGGGGGCTGTGGCCCTCTCAGGGGGGGTGGCCCATTTTGTGGTTGGGTTCATTTATGGACCTCAGGGGCCCCCTTGGTGGGCTGGGCAGCCCTCTCGGGGGTCTAGCAGCCCTCTTGGGGAGTGGCAGTATGATTGACGGGGCATTGGCCCCCTCGGGGGGGTGACGGCCCCTTCGGGGGTTAGGGACCTCTTCTTGAGGCCAGGGGCCCCTTCTGGAGGCCAGGGGCCCCCTTGGGAGGCTGGCAGCCCTGTGTGGGGGTCATGGGCCAATTTTAGGGGGTAGGGGCCTCTTCGGGGGGTGGGCAGCCTCTTTGGGGGGCTGATAGTCCCATTGGGGGGGCAGCAGCCCTCCTCGGGGTGGTCGTGTCCCATTTGGTAGTCAGGGGCACGTCTGGGAGGCCAGGAGCCCCCTCCTGGGGCTGGAGTCCCCCTTGGAGGGCTGGCAGCCCTCTTGGGGGGCTGGCAGTCCCATCAGGGGGGCCATGGCCCCCTCAGGGGAACTGCCAGCAGCCCAAGTTGGATGGCAGCCCCCCGAGGGGGCATCCAGCCCTAGGAGGTGGCTTCGTGCCTCCAAAAGGGCCTCCTGATCCCCAAATGATAGCGGCCTATTCAGAGGTTGGGTTCCCCTTCTGTGGGCCAGGGGCCCCTTAGGGGGCTGAGGACCCTTTTTGGGGGCTGGCAGCCCCCTCACAAGGGTTGTAGCTCCTTCTGGGGGCCAGGAGCCACCTATGGGGGCATTGGCCCCCTTGGGTGTCTGGTTGCCCAATCAAGGGGCTGGCAGTCATATTGGGGGGTCAGCGGGGGGTTGGGTGCCCATTCGAGGATTTGGGGCCCCTTCTGGAGGCCAGGGGTCCCCTTGGGGGTCTCAGGGCCCCCTTAGGGGGCGGACAGCCATCTTGGGGGGCTGGCAGGCTCATTTGGGGGTCGGTGGCCCGCTCCGGGGCGTGGCGGCCGTTAGTTGGTTGGAGGCCTTCTTGGGGGCTAGGGTCCCCCTTTTGGTGCTGGCAGCCCCCATAGGGGGGTGGCAGCCAATGCTGGGGGCCAGGGGCCCCCTTGGGGGGCTTGGGGCTTCCCTGTAAGGGTGGCAGCCACCACAGGGGGCTGGCAGTCCCGTATGGGGGACGGCGGCCCCCTCGGGGGGGTGGCAGCCCATTCGGAGGTTTGGGGCCCTTTCTGGGGGACATGGGCCACTGGAGGCCCCCCATGGGGGCTGGCAGCCCTCTTAGTGGGGTGGCAGCCCCTTCTTGGGGCCAGGGGCCCCCTTGGGGGGCTGGGGGCCTCCTTGGGGGGCATGCAGCCCCTAGACATACCATTGGAGTGGCAACAGCCCCCCTCTGGGGAGTGGTTTCCCTTTTGAGGGTTGGGGGCCCCTTCTGGAGGACAGGGCCCCCCTCAGGGGGCTGGCAGCCCTCTTGGTGGGCTGGCATTTTCATCAAGGGGGCTGTGGCCATCTTGGGGGGGTGGTTGGCCATTCAGGGGTCCATGGGCTCCCTTGGGGGGCTGGGAGCCCCCTCAGGGGATAGCAGCCTCTTCTGGGGGCCAGGGGCCCTTTCTGGGGACAAGGGCCCCCTCAGGAGGCTGGTTGCCCCCTCGGGGGGCTGGCATTCCCATCAGGGGGGCGGCGGCCACATCGGGGTGGTGGTGCTCCATTTGGGGGTAGGGGGCCCCTTCTGGAGACCAGGAGCCTCCTCGGGGACCTGGGGGCCGCTTTAGGGAGCTGTCAAGGGGGCTGGCTGTCGCATTGGGGGGCCAGCAGCCCCCTCAGGAGGGGTTGAGGCCAATTCAGGGGTTGGGGGCCTCTTCTGGGGGCCAGGGGCCCCCTTGGGGTGCTGGGGGCCCCCTTGGGGGGCTGGCAGCCCCCTCAGGGGGATACCAGGCCCATCTGGAGGGCAGAGGCCCCCTCGAAGGGCTGGGTGCCCCCTTGGGAGCCTGGGAGCACCCTTGGGGGGCTGTTTGCCCCCTTGGGAGCCTATTAGCACCCTTGGGGGGCTGGTGGCCCCCTCGTGGGGCTGGAAGTACAATCAGAGGGGCAGTGGGCTCGTGAGGGATGTGGTAGCCCATTAGGGGGTTGCAGGCCCCTTCTGGAAGACTGGGGCCCCCTCGGTGGGCACCCCCTCAGAGGGCTGTCAGCCCCTTTGAAGGATGTCAGTCCCATCAGAGGGTCAATGGCCCTTTCAGGGGGGTGGCGGCCCGTTCAGGGGTTGGGGGCCCCTTCTGGGGGCCAGGGGCCCCCTTGGGGGTTGAGGGTTTTCCCATGGGGCTGGCAGCCCCCTAAGGGCGCTTGCTGTCCCATGAGGGAGGATGCAGCCCCTTCGGAGGGGGTTTCCCATTTGAGTTTTGAGGGTCTCTTCTATAGGCCAAAGGCACCCTTAGGGGGCTGGGAGCACCCTTGGAGGCTGGCAGCCCTTTTTGGGGGCTGGCAGTCCCATCAGGGGGTGGTGGCATCTTCAGGGGGTTGGCAGCCAATTAGGGGGTTGGAGGCCCCTTCTGGGTGACATGGTCACCCTTGGGGGGCTGGGGGCCCCCTTAGGGGGCTCTTAGCCTCCTCAGGGGGGTGGCAGCCCCTTCTGGTGGCCAGGAGCCTCTTCAGAGGGGCAGGGGCCCCCTCAGAGGGCTGGCATCCATCTTGGGAGGCTGGCAGTCACATCGGGGTTTGTTTCCCCCCTCGGGTGGTTGGCGGTTAATTCGGGAGTTGGAGGCCCCTTCTGGGGGACATGGGCCATTTTGGGGGGCTGGGGGCCTCATTGTTTGGCTCGTGGCAACCCCCTCAGGAGTGTGGCAGCCCCTTCTGGGGATCAAGGGACCCCTCGGTGGGTTGAGATCCCACTCGGGGGGCTGGGGGCAACCTCGTATTGCTAGCAGCCGCCTTGGAGGTCTGGCAGTCCCATCGGTGGGGCGGTAGCCACCTCGGGGGGGTGGCCCATTCGGGGGTTGGTGGCCCCTTCTTGAGCCCAGGGGCCCCCTGGGGGGCTGGGGGACCCCTCATGGGGTTGGGAGACCCATTGGTGGGCTGGCAGTCCCATCGGCGGGGCAGCAGCCCCCTCGGTGGGGTTGCGGCCCGTTTGGAGGTTGGGGCCCATTCTGGTGGCAATGGGCCCCCTTGTAGGGCTAGCAGCTTCCTTAGGAGGGTGGCAGCCCCATCTGGAGGTCAGGGGCCCCTTCTATGGGACAGGAGACATCTTGGGGGGCTGGTGGAACCCTCAGGGGGCTGGTAGTCTCATCGGGAGGGTGGCGGCCCCCTCGGGGTGGTGGTGGCCCATTTGAGGGTTAGGGGCCCCTTCTGGAGGCCAGGGGCCCCCTTGGGGGGCTGGCAGTCTCATCAGGAGGGCAGCAGCCCCCTCAGGGGGGTGGCTGCCCATTTGGGGGTTGGGGGCCCCTTCTGGGGTCCAGGGACCCCCTTGGAGGGTTGGGGACCCCGTTGAGGGGCTGGCAGCCTCTTCTAAGGGCCAGGGGCCCATTCCGGGGACCAGAGGGTGGAGGTAGCCCCCTCGGGGTTGTGGTGGCCTATTCGAGGGTTGGGGGCCCCTTTCTGGAAGCCAGGGGCCTCCTCGTAGGGCTGGGGGTCCTCTTGGGGGGCTTGGGGCCCTCTTCGGGGTCTGGCAGCTCCCTTGGGAGGCTGGCAGTCCCATCAGTTGGCTGACAGCCCTCTCGGGGGGTGGCGGCACGTTCGGGGTTTGGGGGCTCCTTCTGAGGGACAGGGGCCCTCTTGGGGGGATGGCAGCCACCTCAGGTTTATGGCAGCCCCATCTGGGGGATAGGGTCCTTTTCTCGGGGACAGGGGCCTCCTTGGGAGGCTGGGGGCCTCCCCAAGGGGCTGTCAGACTCCTAAGGGGCCTTGCCGTCCCATAGGGTTAGAGGCAGCCCCCTCGGGGGGGCGGCCAATTTGAGGGTTGAGGGCCCCTTCTGGAAGCCTGGGGCCCTCTCGGAGGGGCGGCGGCCCCCTCAGGTGGGGGTGGACCATTCGAGGGTTGGGGACCCCTTCTGGAGGCCAGGGGTCCCCTCGGGGTGCTGGGGGCCCTTTTGAGGGGCTGGCAGTCCTATTGGGGAAGCTGTGGCCCCCTCGGGGGGATGGAGGCCCATTCTGGGGTTGGGGGACCCTTTTGGGGGCCAGAGGCCCCATTGGGGGGCTGTGGGCGCTGTCGGGGAGCTGGTGGCAACCACCTCAGGAGGGTGGCAGCCCCTTCCGGTTGCCAGGAGAACCGTGTGGGGGACAGGGGCCCGCTCGGAGGGCAAGGGACCCGTTCGGGGGGCTGGAGACCCCCTCGGGGGGCTGGCAGCACAATTGGGGGGCTGCCAGCCTCATGAGGGGGGCCGGAGAAATCTCGGGGGGTTGGTGGCCCGTTAGTGGCTTGGGGGCCGTTTCTGGGGGCCACGGGCCCCCTTGGAGGGCTGGGGTCCCTTTGGAGGGCTGGCAGCCCCTTCTGGGGTCCAGAGGCCAACTCAGGGGGATGGGGGCCTCCTTGGGGGGCTAGGAGTCCCTTCTATGGGCCAGAAACCCCCTCAGGGGGCTGGTGACCCCCTCAGGGGCTGGCAGTACCCTTGCTGGGCTGGTAGTCCCATTAGGGGGGCAGCAGCTCTCTAGGGGGGGTGGCACCTGTTCGGTGGTTGGGGGCGCTTTCTGGAGGCCAGGGGCCCCCTTGGGGGGCTGTCAGCCCCTTCTGGGGGCCAGAGGCCCCCTCGGGGGTCTGGGTACCCTCTCGGGGGCTGGCAGTCCCCTTGGGTGTCTGGTAGTCTTATCGGGGGGGAAGCGGCCTCCTCGGGGGGGTGGCGGCCCGTTCAGGGGTTGGGGGCCCCTTCTGGGCCCAGGGGCCCCCTTGGGGGACTGGCAGCCTCTGTTGTTGGCCAGGGGCCCCATCTGGGGGCAGGGCCCCCCTTGGGGGACTGGGGGCCCCTCCAGGGGGTTGGCAGCCCCCTCAGGGTGCTGGCAGTCCCATCAGGTGGGTGGCGGCCCCCTCGGGGTGGATGTGGCTAATTCGAGGGTTGGCGGCCCCTTCTGAAGGCCAGGAGTCCCCTAAAGGGGCTGAGGGCACTGTTGGGAGGCTGATAGCCCCCTTGGGGGCTGGAAGTCCCATTCAGTGAGTGGCAACCCCCTTAGGGTGGTGGTGACCAATTTGAGGGTTGGGGCCCTTTCTGTGGACCAGGGTCCCCTTGGGAGTTCTGAGGGCCCCCTTGGAGGGATGGCAGCCCCCTCAGGGGGGTGGCAACCCCTTCTGGGGGCCAGGGGCCCTTTCAGGGGGACAGAGACCACCTCAAGGGGCTGGGTGTCCCCTAGGGGGGCTGGCAGTCCTATTGGGGGGGGCAGCAGCCCCCTGCAGGAGGGTGGTGGCTCATTCAGGGGTTGAGAACTCCTGGAGGCCAGGGGCCCCCTTGAGGGGCTGGAGATCCCCTCAGTGGGCTGGCAGCCCCCTTGAAAGGCTGCCAATCCCATGGAGGGGGCCACAGCCCCCTCGGGGGATGTCAGTCTGATAGGGGGTAAGGGGCCCCTTCTGGGGGGCTGGCACGCACCTCAGGGGGAGTGCAACCTTTTCTGGAGGCCAGGGGCCCCTTCTGGGGGGCAGGGGCCTCCTTGGGTGGCTAGGGGCCCCCTTGAGGTGCTGGCAGCCCCCTCCGGGGGCTGGCAGTTACATCAGTGGGTGGCAGCCCCCTTGGGGTGGTGGTGGTCTATTCAACTGTTGGGGGCCCCTTCTGGAAGCCATGGGCCCCCTTGGGGGGCTGAGGGCCCCCTTGGGGGACAGGGAGTCCCTTTGAGTTGCTGGCAGCCACTTCTGGGGGCCAGATGCCCCTTCTGGAAGGCAGGGGCCCCCTAGTAAGGCTGGGTGCCCTCTCGGGACTCTGCCAGACCCCTCAGGGGGCTTGCAGTCCCATCGGGGTGGTGGTGGCCTATTCATTGGTTGGGGGCCCCTTCTAGAGGCTAGGGTCCCCCTTGGGGGGTGAGGGTTTCCTCAGGAGACTGGCAGCCCCCTTGGGAGGCTAGCAGTACCATTAGGGGGACACAGCCCCCTCGGGGGAATGGCAGCCAGTTCGGGGGTTGGGGGACCCTTCTTGGGGCCAGTGGACCCCTTGGGGGGCTGAGGGCACTCTTGAGGGCTAGAGGACCCTCAGGGGGCTGGCAGCCCCCTCAGAAGGCTGGAATACCCATCGGGGGGGCGGCAGCCCCTTCAGTGGGATGGTGGCCCATTCGGGGGTTGGAGACCCCTTCTGGAGGCCAAAGGCCTCCTCGGGGGGCTAAGAGCCCCCTCAGGGGGCTGGCATCCTCCTCGGAGGACTGGCAGTCCGATTGGGGGAGCAGTGGTGACGATGGGGGGGTGGCATCCTCTTTGGAGGTTAAGGTCCCCTTCTTGGGGCCAGAGGACAACTGGGGGGGCTGGGGGCCTCCTTTGGTTGGCTGGTAGCCCCCTGAGGAGGGTGGCTGCCAATTCTGGGGGCCATGGGCCCCTTTTAGGGAGCAGGGGCCCTCTCAGGGGGCTGAAACTCCAATGGGGGGGGAGCGGCCCCTTTAGGCTGGTGGTTCCCCATTCGGGGGTTGATGGCCCCTTCTCGGGGCAAGGGGCCACCTTGGGGGGCTGGCAGCAACCTCTGGAGGGTGGCAGCCCCTTCTGGGGGCCAGGGGCCCCTTCTGGGGATCAGGGGCCCCCTCAGGGGGCTGGCAGCCCTCTCAGGTTTCTTGCACTCCCATCAGAGGGATGCAGCCCCTTCGGGGGGGTTGTGGCCCAATCGAGGGTTGGGGGCCATTCCCGGAGACAAAGGGCCCCCTTAGGGGGCTGGGGGCCTCTTCAAAGGGCTGGGAGCCCTCTTAGGGGGCTGGGGGCCTCTTCAAAGGGCTGGGAGCCCTCTTAGGGGGCTGGCAGTTTCATAGGGGGGGGCAGCGGCCCACTCAGGGTGGTGGCGGCTAGTTCGGGTGTTGGGGGCCTCTTCTGGGGGCCAGGGGCCCTCTTGGGAGGCTGGAGGCCCCCTTGGGGTGCTGTCAACCTCCTCATGGGGGTGGCAGCAGCTTCTGGGGGCCACGGGCCCCTTCTGGGGGGCAAAGACCCCATTGGTGGGCTGGCAACCCTTTTTGGGGGCTGATAGTCCCATTAAGGGGGCAGCAGCCCCCTCGGGGGAGTGGTGCCCATTTGGGGGTCAGGGGCCCATTTGGGAGGAAAGGAACCACCTCCTGGGGCTGGAGGCCCCCTCAGGGCACTGGCATCTCCCTTGGGGGGCTGGCAGCCCCCTTGAGGGGTTAGCAGCCCCCTTGGGGGGCTGGCAGTCCCATCAGGCGGTTTTTGGCCCCCTCAGGGGAATGCCAGCAGCCCACAGTTTCTGCCAGCCCCCTGAGGGGGTCTTCAGCATCAGGAGGGTTTCCCTTGCCTCCCAAAGGGGCCCATGACCCCCAAATGATAGCAGCCTTTCCAGGGCTTTAGGGCCCCTTCTGGGGACTAAGGGCCCCTTGTATGGCTGAAGGCCCCCATTGAGGGCTGGCAGCCCCCTCACAGGGGTGGTAGCTTCTTCTGGGGGCCAGGAGCCCCTTATGGACTTCAGGGGCCCCCTGGCAGTCTGGGGGCCCAATCAAGGGGCTGGCAGTTACATTCGGGGGTCAGCAGGGGGGTGGGGGCCCATTCGAGGGTTTGGGGCCCCTTCTGGAGGCCATGGGCCCTCTTGGGGTGCTGGGGATCCCCTCAGGGGGCTGAGGGCCCCCTCAGGGGGAAGCTAGCCCCTTTCTGGGGCTGGCAGTGTCATCGTGGGGGCGCTGCCCCCTCGGGGGGTTGTGGCCCGTTCGGGGGTTGGAGGCACCCTTGGGGGCTGGGGGCCACTCTGGGAAGCTGGCAGCCCCCTTAGGGGGGTGGCAGCCCCTTCTAGGAGCCCAGGGACCCTTCTGGGGGGCAGGAGCCCCCTTGGGTGGCTTGGGGCCCCCCTGTAAGGCTGGCAGCCCCCAAAGGGGGCTGGCAGTCACATCGCTGGGCGGCGGCCCCCTCGGGGGGGTGGCAGCCCGTCCAGGGGTTTGAGGCCCCTTCTGGAGGCCATGGACCACCAGAGGCCCCCCTCATAGGGGCTGGCAGCAACCTCAGGAGGGTGGAAGCCCCCCCTTGGGGCCTGGGGCCCCTTCTAGGAACTAGGGTACCCTTGGGAGGCTGGGGGCTCCCTCGGGGGGTTGGCAGCAAGTAGCAATACCATCGGAGGGGAAGCGGCCCCCTCCGGGAAGTGGTGGCCCATTCTAGGGTTGGGGCCCCTTTCTGGAGGACAGGGGTCTCCTTAGTAGGCTGTCAGCCCCCTTGGGGGGCTGGTAGTCCCATTCTGGTGGCCCTGGACCCCTCGGGCGGGTGGCAGCCAGTTCAGGGGTTCGGGGACCCTTCTGGGGGCCATATCCCCCCTTGGGGGGCTGGGGGCCTCATTGGGGGGCTTGTGACAACCTCAAGAGGGTGGCAGCCCCTTTTGGTGGCCAGGGGCCCTTTCTGGGGGTGCCTCCCCGGGTGGCTGGGTACCACTCGGGGGGTTCGGGGCCTCCTCAGGTGTCTGGCAGCCCACTTGGACGGCTGGCAGTCCCATCGGGGGGGTGACAGCCCCCACGGGGTTGTGGTGGCCCATTCGGGGGTTGGTGGCAACTTTTGGAGGCTAGGGCCCCCTCGTGGGGTTGGTGTCCCCCACGGGGGGCTGGGGGCCCAATTTGAGGGTTGGCAGCCCCCTTGGGGGCTGGCAGTTCCATCGGGGGTGCTTCAGTGCCCTCGGGGGGTGGCGGCCCGTTTGGGGATTGCGAGCCACTTCTGGGGGCCATGGGTCCCCTTTGGGGCCATGGGCCCCCTTGTTGGCTGAGGGCCCCCTTGTGGGGTAGCAGCCCCATTAGTGGGGTTTCAGCACTGTCTGGGGCCCTCAGGCCCCTTCTAAGGGGCAGGAGCCCTCTTGGGGGGCTGGGGACCCTCTCAGGGCACTGGAAGCCCCCTGTGAAGGTTGTCAGACCCATCGAGGGGTGCAGGCCCCCTCAGGGTGGTGTTGGCCAATTCACTGGTTGGGGGCCCCTTCTGGAGGCCAGGGGCCCATTTGGGGGGCTGGCAGTCACATAAGGGGGGCAGCAGCCCCGTCAGGAGGGTGGCAGCCCATTCAGGGGTTGGGGGCTCCTTCTGGGGGCTAGGGGCTCCCTTGGAGGGCTGGGGGCCCCCTTCAAAGGCTGGTAGCCTCTTCTGGGGGCCAGGGGCCCCCTCGGGTGACTGGGGACTCCCTCGGGTGGCCGGCAGCCCCCTTGGGGGGCTGGCAGTCCCATCAGGGGGGCAGTGGCCCCCTCATGGGGGTGCAGGCCCGTTCGGGGGTTGGGGGCGCCTTCTGGTGGCCAGGATCCCCCTTATTGTTCTGGGATCACCCCTAGGGGGCTGGCAGCCCCTTCTGTGGGCAAAAGGGCCTTTCCAGGGGACCAGGGGCCCCCTTGGGGGGCAGGGGACCCTCTTGGGGGGCTGGCAGTTCTATTGGGGGGACTGAAGTCCCCTTGAGGGGCTGACAGCCCCACAAAGGAGCTTACTGGCCCCTCTGGTGGCCTCCAGCCTCAGGAGGGGGCACCTGGCCTCCCGAAGGGGCCCCTAACCCCCAATGATGACTGCCCTTTCATGGATTGGGGGCCCTTTCTGGGGGTCAAGGGCCCTCTTTTTGGGCTGTCAGCCCCATGAGGGCGGTAGTAACCCCTTCTGGGGGCCTGGGGTGCCTTCTTTTGGGCAGGGGGAGTGGGTGCCTATTCGACGGTTGGGGGCCTCTTCTGAACTCCAAAGGCCCCCTCAAGGGCTGGGAGGGCCCTTAGGGGGCTAGGGGCCACCTCAGGGGGCTGCTAGCCTTTTTTGGGGGTCTGAGAGTCTCATCGAGGGGCCAGTGGCCCCCTAGAGGGTGTGGCGGCCCATTTGGGGGTTGGGGGCCACCTTGTGGGGCTAGTTACCCTCTTGGGGGCTGGCAGCCCTCTCAGTGGGCTGGCAGTCCCATTGGGAGGGTGGCGGCTTTCTCAGAAGGGTGTTGGCCCATTCGGGGGTTTTGGTCTTCTTCTGGAGGTCAGGGGCCCCCTTGGGGGGCTGGGGGCCCCATTGGTTGGCTGGGGGCCCCCTTGGGTACCTGGTAGCCCCTTTTGGGGGCAGGGGCCCCTTCAGGGGGCAGAGGCCCCCTCAGGGGGCTGGCAGTTCCCTCAGGGTGCTTGCAGTCCCATGAGCGGGTGGCCACCGGAGGCCCCCCCAAGGGAGCTTGCAGCAAACTCAGGGGGTTGGCAGCAGCCTCTTGGGGCCATGGGCCCCCTCTAGGAACAGGGGCCTCCTTGGGGGGCTGGGGGTCCCCTCAGGGGGTTGGCAGCAACTAGCAATTCCATTGGGGTGGAAGCGGCTTCCTCCCGGGAGTGGTGGCCCATTCCAGGGTTGGGGGCCCTTTCTGGAGGATAGGGGCCCCCTTAGTTGGCTGTTAGCCCCCTTGGGGTGCTGGTAGTCCGATTTGGGTGGCCGTGGACCCCTCGGGCGGGTGGTAGCCCATTCGGTTGTTGGGGGACCCTTTTGGGTACCACAAGCCCCCTTGGGGGACTGGGGGCCTCATTGGGGGGCTCATGGCAACCCCCTCAAGAGGGTGGCAGCCCCTTTTGGGGGCCAGGGGCCCCTTCTAGGGGGCAGGAGCCCTCTTGGGGGGCTCAGGGCCCAATCCAGGGGCTGGAAGCCTCCTCTGTGGGCTGGCAGTGCCATAGAGGGGTGGCGGCCCCATCGGGGTGTTGGTGGCCACTTCAGGGGTTGGGGGCCCCTTCTGGAGGACACGGGCCCCTTTGGGGGGCTGGCAGTCTCATCAGGAGGGCTGCGGCCCCCTCAGAGGGGTGGCGGCCCGTTCGGGGGTTGGGGGCCCCTTCTTGAGGCCAGGGGCCCTCTTGGTGGGCTAGCAACCTCCTTGGGCGGCTGGCAGTCTCATTGGGGGGCGGCGGCCCCCTCAGGGGGTTGGCAGGCCTTTTGTGGGTTGGGGGACCCTTCTGGGGGCCAGGGGCCCCCTTGGGGGGCTGGGAGCCAATTGGGGGGGTGGCAGCCCTTTCTGGGGGCCAGGGGCCTCTTTTGGGTGGTAGGGGCCCCCTAGGAGGGCTGGGTGCCCTCTCGGGAGGCTGGCAGAACCCCTCGGGGGGCTGGCAGTCCCATCGGTGGAGTAGCGGCCCATTCGGGGGTTGGTTGGCCCTTTTGAGGGCCAGAGGCCCCCTTGGGGGTTTTGGGCCCTGTTGGGGAACCCCTCAGGAGGGTGGCAGCCCTTTCTGGTGGCCATGGGACCCAAAAGGGAGACATGGGCCCTCTCGAAGGGCTGGGGGCCCCCTCAGGGTGGTGGTGGCCCCCTAGGGGGGCTGGCAGCCCCCTCAGGAGATTGGCAGTCCCATCAGAGGGCCGAGGCCCCCTTGGGCGGGTGGTGGCCCAATCGAGGGTTGGGGGCCATTTCTGGAGGCAAGGGGCCCCCTTGTGGGGCTATGGGCCCCCTCGCTTGGCTGGTAGCCCCCTTAGGGGATGGCAGTCTCATTGGGGGCAGCAGCCCCCTGAGGGGGGTGGCTGAATGTTTGGGGGTTGAGGGCCCCTTCCGGGGGCCATTTGTCCACTTAGGGGGCTAGGGGCCCCTTGGAGAGCTGGCAGCCAAATAAGGTTGGTGGCAGCACAGTGAGGGGGCCATGACCCCCTTCTGTTGGAGAAGGGCCCCCTCGGGGGGCTGTAAGTCCCATTGGGGGGCGGGAGCGCCCTCAGGAGGATGGTGGCCCATTCGTGGGTTGGGCCCCTTCTGGAGGCCAGGGGCCCCCTTGGGGGGCTTGGGACCCCCTCAGGGACCTGGCAGCCACCTTGGGGGGCTGGCATTAACATCAGGGGGCTGCAACCCCCTCAGGGGGGTGTAAGCCAGTTTGGGGGTTGGGGGCCCCTTATGGGGGCCAGAGACCCCCTTGGGGGGCTGGCAGCCTCCTTGGGTGGCTGGAAGCCCACTCAGGGGGGTGGCAGCCACTTTTGGGGGCCAGGGGCCCTATCTGATGGCAGGGGGCCTCCTTGGGGGCCTGGGGACCACTCCAGGGGGCTGGCAGCAACCTTGAGGGGCTGGCATTCCCATCAGGGGGGCTGAAGCCCCCTCTGAGGGGTGGTGGCTAGTTCAGGGGTTGGGGCCATTCTGTTGGCTAGGGGCCCCCTTGAGGGGCTGGGTGCCCCATTGGAGGGCTGGCAGCCCAATTTGGGTGCAGGGGCCCCTTCTTGGGGGAAGGGAACAGCTCCAGGGGCTGCGTGCCCCCTCGGGGAGCTGGCAGTCAAACTGGGGGGGCGGCAGTTTCCTCGGCGGGGTGGTGGCCCTTTCGTGGGTTGGGCCCCTTCTGAAGGCCAGAGGCCCCTTGGTGGGCTGGGGACCCCCTCAGGGGGCTGGCAGCCCCCTTGGGGGGCTAGCATTACCATCAGGGGGGCTGCACCCCCCTCAGGGGGTGTAAGAACGTTTTTGGGTTGGGGGCCTTTTTTGTAGGCCAGAGGCCCCCTTGGGGTCTCGCAGTCCCAGTAGAGCACCGCGGCCTACTCGGGGTGGTGGTGGCCCAATCGAGGATTGAGGGCCATTTCTGGAGGCAAGGGGCCCCCTTGGGTTGCTGAATCCCCCCTCAGGGGGCTGGTAGTAGCTTCAAGGTGGTGGCAACTCCCTCGGGGAGGTGTTGGCCCATTCAATGGTTGTGGACCAATTCTAGAGGCCAGGGGCACCCTTGGGAGGCTGGAGGCCCCCTCAGGGGACTGGCAGCCCCTTCGGTGGGCTGGCAGTCTCATTGGGGGGGCCACAGCCCCCTCGGGAGGGTGATGGCCTATTCGGGGGTTGGGGGACCCATCTGGGGGGCAGGGGCCCCCTCAAGTGGCTGGGGCCCCTAGGGAGGCTGGCAGGCCCCTTCAGGATTGTGGCAGCCCATTGTGGGGGCCAGGGGCTGCTTTTGGTTGGCAGAATCAAAGTTGGGGGGCTTGGGGCAATCTCAGGGGGCTGCCAGGCCCCCTCAGGGGGCTGGCAGCCCCCTGAGAGGCCTGGCATTCCCATCAGGGGGGTGGCAGCCCGTTCAGGATGGTGGTGTCCCATTCAGGGGTTGAAGTCCCCTTCTGGAGGCCAGGGGCCCCTTTGGGGGGCTGGGAGCCCCCTTGGGGGGCTGGGAGGCCCCTTGGGGGGCTGGGAGCCCCGTCGGGGGGCTAGGGGGGCCCTCGGGGTACTGGCAGCCTCATCGGAGGACTGGCAGTCCCATTGGGGATGTGGTGGCCCTCTTGGGATGTGGTGGCCCATTTGGGGGTTAGGGGCCCCCTCAAGGGGCTGAAGGCCCCTTGGAGTGGCTGGCAGCCCCCTTGGGGGGCTGGCAGTCCCATCAGAAGGGCGACGACCCTCCAGGGGGGGTGGCATCCCATTCGAGGGATAATGGGCCTCTTTCCAGGGGCGAGAAGCCCCCTTAGAAGGCTGGCAGCCCCCTCAAGAGGGTGGCAGCCTCTTCTGGGTGCCAGGGGCCCCTTCTGGGGAGGAGGTGCTCCCTCGAGGGGCTTTAGGCCCCCTCGGGGTTTGCCAGTCCCATCGGAGGGGCAGCAGTCTCCTTGGGGGGGTTTTGGCCTGTTTGGGGGTTGGGGTCCCCTTCTGGGTGCTGGCAGCCTCCTTGGAGGGTTGGCAGCCCCCTCAAAGGGGTTGCAGTCAATTCTGGGGGGCAGGTGCCCCTTCTTGGGGGCAGGGGCCCCCTCGGGGGGCTGACAGCCAACTCGGGTGGCTGGCAGTTCCATCAGAGGGCCTTGGCCCCCTTGTGTGGCTGGTGGCCCAATCGAGGGTTGGGGGCCATTTCTTGAGGCAAGGGACCCCCTTGGGGGCCTGGGGGACCCCTTGTGGGCTGTTGCCTCCTGAGGGGGCTGACAGTCTCATTGGGAGGTCGAAGCCCCCTGATTGGGGTGGCTGAATATTCGGGGGTTGAGGGCCCCTTCTGGGGGCCATTTGCCCCCTTGGGGGCTGGGGGCCCCCTTGGAGAGCTGGCAGCCACATAAGGTTGGTGGTAGCACCGTGAGGGGGCCATGACCCCCTTCTGGGGGAGAAGGGCCCCCTCGGGGGGCTGTAAGTCCCATTGGGGGGCGGGAGTGCCCTCGGGGGAATGGTTTCCAATTCATGGGTTGGGCCCTTATGGCTCCAGGGGCCCCCTTGTGGGGCTTTGACCCACTCAATGACCTGGCAGCCCCCTTGGGGGGCTGGCATTCCCATCAGGTTGGCTGCAGCCCCCTCGGGGGGATGTAAGCCCGTTTTGGGGTTGGGGGCCCCTTATGGGGGCCAGAGACCAACTTGGGGGGCTGGAGGCCCAATTGGGTGGCTGGAAGCCCACTCAGGGGGGTGGCAGTCACTTTTGGGGGCCAGGGGCCCTATCTGGTGGCAGGGGGCCTCTTTGGGGGCCTGGGGAAAACTTCAGGGGGCTGGCAGCTCCCTTGGGGGGCTGGCATTCCCATCAGAAGGGCTGAAGCCCCCTCGGGGGGGTGGCGGCTAGTTTAGGGGTTGGGGCCATTCTGTTGGCTAGGGGCCCCCTTGAGGGGCTGGGGGCTCCCTTGGAGGGCTGGCAGCCCCATTTGTGTGCAGGGGCCCCTTCTTGGGGGCAAGGACCCCCTCGGGGGGCTGCATGCCCCCTCAGGGAGCTGGCAGTCCCATTGGGGGGGAGGCAGCACCCTCGGGGGGGTGGTGGCCCATTCTTGGGTTGGGCCCCTTCTGGAGGCCAGAGGCCCCTTGGGGGGCTGGGGACCCCCTCAGGGGGCTGGCAGCCCCCTTGGTGGGCTGGTAGTCCCATCAAGGGGGTAGCAGCTCTCTCAGGGGGGTGGAGGCCCATTTGGTGGTTGGGGGCCCTTTCTGGGGTCCAGGGGCCCCCTTGGGGGGCTATCAGCCCCTTCTGGGGGCCAGAGGCCCCCTCGGGGGTCTGGGTACCCCCTCGGGGGCTGGCAGTCCCCTTGGGTCGCTGGTAGTCTTATCAGGGAGGAAGCAGCCTCCTTGGGGTGGGGTGGCGGCCCGTTCAGGGGTTGGGGTCCCCTTCTGGGCCCTGGGGCCCCCTTGGGGGGCTGGCAGCCTCTGCTCCTGGTGAGGGGCCCCATCTGGGGGCAGGGCCCCCTGGTGAGACAGGGGGCTCCTCCAGGGGGTTGGCAGCCCCCTCACTTTGCTGGCAGTCCCATCTTGTGGGTGGTGGGCCCCTCGGGGTGGTGGTGGCAAATTCGAGGGTTGGCGGCCCCTTCTGGAGGCAAGGAGTCCCCTCAAGGAGCTGGGGGCTCCCTCGGGAGGCTGGCAGTCCCATTCGGGGAGTGGCAACCCCCTCAGGGGGGTGGTGACCCATTTGAGGGTTGGGGGCCCTTTCTAGGGACCCGGGGCCCCTTGGTTGTTCTGATGGCCCCCTTGGAGGGATGGCAGCCCCCTCAGCGGGGTGGCAACCCCTTCTGGGGGCCAGGGGCCCTTTCAGGATGACAGGGACCCCCTCAAGGGGCTGGGTGTCCCCTAGGTGGGCTGGCTGTCCTACTGGGGGGGCAGCAGCCCCCCGCGGGAGGGGGTGGTCCATTCAGGGGTTGAGGACCACTCCTGGAGGACAGGGTCCCCCTTGGGGGGCTGGAGATCCCCTCAGTGGGCTTGCAGCCCCCTTGAGGGGCTTCCTATCCTATGGAGGGGACCACAGCCCCCTCGGGGGGGTGTCAGTCTGATTGGGGGTAAGGGGCCCCTTTTTTGGGCCAGATCCCCCCTTGGGGGGCTGGAGGCCCCCTTGGGGGGATGGCACCTACCTCAGGGGGAGTGCAGCCTTTTCTGGGGGTCAGGGGATCCTTCTGGGGGGCAGGGGCCTCCTTGGGTGCCTGGGGGCCTCCTTCGGGGGCTGGGAGCCCCCTCGGGGGGCTGGCAGTTACATCAGGTGATGGCAGCCCTCTTAGGGGGGGGTTGCCTATTCAACTGTTGGGGGCCCCTTCTGGAAGCCCTGGGCCCCCTTGGGAGGCTGAGGGCCCCCTTGGGGGCAGGGAGCTCTTTTGGGGTTCTGGCAGCCTCTTCTGGGGGCCAGATGCCCCTTCTGGGAGGCAGGGGCCCCCTAGTAGGGCTGGCTACCCTCTCGGGACTCTGGCAGACCCCTCAGGGGGCTTGCAGTCCCATCGGGATGGTGGTGGCCCATTCATTTGTTTGTGGCCCCTTCTGGAGGTTAGGGTCCCCCTTGGGGGGTGAGGGTTTCCTCAGGAGACTGTGCAGCCCCCTTGGGAGGCTGGCAGTATCATTGGGGGGCCATAGCCCCTTCGGGGGGATGGCAGCCAGTTTGGGGGTTGGGGGACCTTTCTGGGGGCAGTGAACCCCTTGGGGGGCTGAGGGCACTCTTGATTGGCCAGAGACCCCTTCAGGGGGCTGGCAGCCCCCTCAGAAGGCTGGAATACCCATCGGGGGGGCAGCGGCGCCTTCGGTGGGATGGTGACCCATTTGGGGGTTTGGGACCCCTTCTGGAGGCCAAGGGCCTCCTTTTGGGGCTAAAAGCCCCCTTGGGTGGCTGGCATCCTCCTCAGATGACTGGCAGTTTGATTGGGGCGGCGGTGGCGATGTTGAAGGGGTGGCATCCTCTTTGGGGGTTAAGGTCCCCTTCCTGGAGCCAGAGGACAACTTCGGGGGCTAGGGGCCCCCTTTGGTTGGCTGGTAGCCCCCTGAGGAGGGTGGCAGCCAATTCTGGGGGCCATGGGCCCCTTTTGGGGAGCAGGGGCTCCCTCAAGGGCCTGAAACTCCCATCGGGGGTGCAGCGGCCCCTTTAGGCTGGTGGCTCCCCATTCAGGGGTCGGTGGCCCCTTCTTGGACCAGGGGCCCCCTTGGGGGGCTGGCAGCCCCTTCTGGGGGCCAGGGGCCCCTTCTGGGGGTCAGCAGTCCCCTCAGGGGGCTGGCAGCCTCTCGGGTTTCTTGCACTCCCATCAGAGGGAAGCAGCCCCTTCGGGAGGGTTGTGGCCCAATCGAGGGTTGGGGGCCATTCCCGGCGACAAAGGGCTCCCTTAGGGGGCTGGGGGCCCCTTCAGGGTGCTGGGAGCCCTCTTAAGGGGGTGGCAGTTTCATACGGGGGGCAGCGGCCCACTCAGGGTGGTGGCGGCTAGTTCGGGGGTTGGAGGCCTCTTCTGGGGGCCAGGGGCCCTCTTGGGAAGCTGGAGGCCCCCTTGGGAGGCTGGAGGCCCCCTTGGGAGGCTGTCAACCTCCTCATGGGGGTGGCAACAGCTTCTGGGGGCCAAGGGCCCTTTCTGGGGGGCAGAGACCCCATCGGTGGGCTGGCAGCCTCTTTGGGGGGCTGCTAGTCCCATTAAGTGGGCAGCAGCCCCCTTGGGTGAGTGGTGCCCATCGGGGGTCAGGGGGCCGTTCGGGAAAAAAGGAGCCCCCTCCTTGGGCTGGAGGCCCCCTTGGGGGGCTGGCAGCTCCCTTGGGGGGCTGTGGCCCTTTCGGGGGAATGCCAGCAGCCCACGGCTTATGCCAGTCCCCTGAGGGGGCCTCCAGCATCAGGAGGTCTCTCCTTTCCTCCCAAAGGGGCCCATGACCCCCGAATGATAGCAGCCTTTTCAGGGCTTTAAGGCCCCTTCTGGGGGCTAGGGGCCCCTTGTGTGGCTGAAGGCCTCCATTGAGGGCTGGCAGCCCCCTCACAGGGGTGGTAGGTTCTTCTGGGGGCCAGGAGCCCCTTATGGACTGCAGGGGCCCCCTGGGAATCAGGGGACCCAATCAAGGGGCTGGCAGTTACATTCGGGGGTCAGTTGGGGGGTGGGGGCCCATTCGAGGGTTTGGGGTCCCTTCTGGAGGCCATGGGCCCTCTTGGGGGGCTGGGGATCCCCTCAGAGGGCTGAGGGCCCCCTCAGGGGGATTCTAGCCCCCTTCTGGGACTGGCAGTTTCATCAGGGGGGCGGTGCCCCCTCGTGGGGTTGTGGCCTGTTCGGGGGTTGGAGACACCCTTGGGGGGCTAGGGGCCAGTTTGGGAAGCTGGCAGCCCCCTTAGGGGGGTGGCAGCCCCTTCTAGGGGCAAAGGGACCCTTTTGGGGGGTAGGGGCTTCCTTGTGGGGCTTAGGGCCCCCCTGTAAGGCTGGCAGCCCCCACAGGGGGCTGGCAGTCACATTAGGAGACGGCGGCCCCCTCAGTGGGGTGGCAGCCCGTCCAGGGGTTTGAGGCCCCTTCTGGAGACCATGGGCCACCGGAGGCCCCCCTCATATTGGCTTGCAGCCACCTCAGGAGGGTGGAAGCCCCCTCTTGGGGCCAGGGGCCCCTTCGAGGAACTAGGGCACCCTTGGGGGGCTGGGGGCTCCTTCGGGGGGTTGGCAGCAACTAGCAATACCATCGGAGGGGAAGCGGCCCCCTCCGGGGAGTGGTGGCCCATTCTAGGGTTGGGGCCCCTTTCTGGAGGACAGGGGCCTCTTTAGTGGGCTGTCAGCCCCCTTGGGGGGCTGGAAGTCCCATTTGGGTGGCCCTGGACCCCTCGGGCGGGTGGCAGCCCGTTCAGGGGTTAGGGGACCCTTCTGGGGGCCATAGGCCCCCTTGGGGGGCTGGGGGCCTCATTGGGTGGCTCGTGGCAACGTCCTCAAAAGGGTGGCAGCCCTTTCTGGGGGCCAGGGGCCCTTTCTGGGGGTCAGGTGCCTCCTCGGGTGGCTGGGTACCACTCGGAGGGCTGGGGGCACCTTCAGGTGTCTAGCAGCCCACTTGGAGGGCTGGCAGTCCCATCGGGGGGGTGGCAGCCCCCATGGGGTTGTTGTGGCATATTTAGGGGTTGGTGGCAACTTTTGGAGGCTAGGGCCCCTTCGGGGGGTTGGTGCCCCCCACGGGGGGCTGGGGGCCCTGTCTGGGGGTTGGCAGCCCCCTTGGGGGCTGCCAGTTCCATCAGGGGGGTGTTAGTGCCCTCGGGGGGTGGCTGCCCGTTTGGGGATTGTGAGCCCCTTCTGGGGGCCATTGTTATCCTTCGGGGCCATGGGCCCCCTTGGGGGCTGAGGGCCCTCTTGTGGGGCTAGCAGCCCCATTAGGGGGGTGGCAGCACCATCTGGGGGCTTTGGGCCCCATCTAGGGGGCAGGAGCCCCCTTGGGGGGCTGGGGAACCACTTAGGGCACTGGAAGCCCCCTCTGAGGGTTGACAGTCCCATCGAGGGGTGGAGGCCCCCTCAGGGTGGTGGTGGCCAATTCAGGGGTTGGGGACCCCTTCTGGAGGCCAGGGGACAGTTTGGGGGGCTGGCATCCACATAAGGGGGGCAGCGGCCCCCTCAGGAGGGTGGCAACCCATTCGGGGGTTGGGGGCTCCTTCTGAGGGCTAGGGGCCCCCTTGGAGGGCTGGGGGCCCTTTTCAAAGGCTGGTAGCCTCTTCTGGGGGCCAGGGCCCCCCTCGGGTGGATGGGACCCCCTCGGGTGGCTGGAAGCCCCCTTGGGGGGCTGGCAGTCCTGTCATAAATGACTTTGTGTCATAAAATACCTTGTGGTTCTTTGTGCTTGAGTTGTAGTTGAGATATATATATATATTTTAGACTTGTGGTCGAGCGGCTTTTATATCTTGTAGTAGCTTCCCCATTTGTCATGTAGTGACAGGAGAGGTAAAGAATAGTATGGAACTATTTTTATTTGTCTTGGAAATATTAACAAGTCTCTCACACGGAACAAAGTATAAGTCCCGGGTTGCTACCTCCCTGTCTCGCTATCTGTCTCTCTCTCTAATTGCCAAGCCCTTCTCCTGTGACCTGTCTCTAGGATCGCTTGTCCCCCTCTCTCTTGCCTGTTCTGTGGCTAATCTCCGTCTGAGCTCTCTTTCCTAAATTTTGGTGTAGCAGGGGTGTGTCACGTGTGTTCCTCGTGGATGGACTAGGTCTTTGTTCACGAGAGGACTGCTGACAGCTAACTGCATCATCTCCTTACTGGCCGCTGTCGTCAGCTTTCCTCAGTGTAAGCATGTTCAGCATTGCTCGATTCTTGCAGACACAATACCTTCTCATCATCTGACTCCCTGCTTCTATCTGTCTCTCTATCTATCTATTTATCTATCTATTTATTATGATTTGCAATTATAATATGTAGTCCTACCACAGTCCCATTGGGGGGGCAGTGGCCCCCTCAGGTAAGTGCAGGCCCGTTTGGGGGTTGAGGGCACCTTCTGGCGGCCAGGATCCCCCTTAGGGTTCTGGGAGCATCCTTGGAGGGCTGGCAGCCCTTTTTGCAGGCAAAAGGACCTTTCCAGTTGACCAGGGGCCCCCTTGGGGGGCTGGGGACCCCCATGAAGGGCTGGCAGTCCTCTTGGGGGGACTGCAGTCCCCTTGAGAGGACTGCCAGCCCCACAAAGGAGCTGCCAGGCCCCTCAGGTGGCCTCCAGCCCCAGGAGGGGGCACCTGGCCTCCCAAAGGGGCCCCTAACCCCAAATGATGGCAGCCCTTTCAGGGGTTGGGGGCCCTTCTGGGGGTCAAGGGCCCCCTTGGGGGCTAAGGGCTCCCTTTTTGGGCTGGCAGCCCCATGAGGGCAGTAGTAACCCCTTCTGGGGGCCAGGCGTGCCTTTTGTTGGGCAGGGGGAGTGGGTGCCTATTCGACGGTTGGGGGCCCCTTCTGAACTCCAAAGGCCCCCTCAAGGGCTGGGGGGGCCCTCAGGGGGCTAGGGGCCACCTCAGGGGGCTGCTAGCCCCATTGGATATTGAGACTCTCATCGAGGTGGCAGCGGCCCTCTAGAGGGTGTGGCGGCCCATTTGGGGGTTGGGGGCCCCTTTGTGGGGCTAGTTACCCTCTTGGGGGCTGGCAGCCCTCTGAATGGGCTCGCAGTCCCATTGGGGGGCGGCGGCTCTCTTGGAAGGGTGTTGACCCATTCGGGGGTTTTGGGCTCATTCTGGAGGCCATGGGCCCCCTTGGGGGGCTGGGGGCCCCATTGGTTGGCTGGGGGTCCCCTTGGGTACCTGGTAGCCCCTTTTGGGGGCAGGGACCCCTTCAGGGGGCAGAGGCCCTCTCAGGGGTCTGGCAGCTCCCTCAGAGAGCTGGCAGTCCCATGAGCGGGTGGCCACCGTAGGCCCCCCCACAGGAGCTTGCAGCAAACTCAGGGGGTTGGCAGCCCCCTCTTGGGGCCAGGGGCCCCTTCTAGGAACAGGGGCCCCCTTGGGGGGCTGGGGGCCCCCTTGGGGGGCTGGGGGCCCCCTCGAGGGGTTGGCAGCAACTAGCAATTCCATCGGGGGGGAAGCAGCCTCCTCCGGGGAGTTGTGGCCCATTCCAGGGTTGGAGGCCCTTCCTGGAGGACAGGGGCCCCCTTAGTGGGCTGTTAGCCCCCTTGGGGTTCTGGTAGTCCCATTTGGGTGGCTGTGGACCCCTCGGGTGGGTGGTTGCCCATTCGGTGGTTGGGGAACCCTTTTGGGTACCAGAAGCCCACTTGGGGGGCTGGGGGACTCATTGGGGGCTCGTGGCAACCCCATCAAGAGGGTGGCAGACCCTTCTGGGGGCCAAAGGCCCCTTCTAGGGGGCAGGAGCCCTCTTGGGGGGCTCGGGGCCCACTCCGGGGGCTGGAAGCCCCATCTGTGGGCTGGCAGTGCCATAGAGGGGTGGCGGCCCCTTCGGGGTGGTGGTGGCCACTTCAGAGGTTGGGGGAACCTTCTGGAGGACACGGGCCTCTTTGGGGGGCTGCAGGCCCCTTTGGGGGGCTGGAGTCACATCAGGTGGGCTGCGGCCCCCTCAGGGGGGTGGCGGCCCATTCGGGGGTTGGGGGCCCCTTCTTGAGGCCAGGGGCCCACTTGGTGGGCTAGCATCCTCCTTGGGCGGCTGGCAATCTCATTGGAGGGGTGGCGGCCCCCTCAGGGGTTTGGCAGACCTTTTGGGGGTTGGGGGACCCTTCTGAGGGCCAGGGGCCCCCTTGGGGGGCTGGGAGCCAATTGGGGGGCTGGCAGCCCCTTCTGGGGGCCAGGGGTCTCTTCTGGGAGGTAGTGGCCCCCTAGGAGGGCTGGGTGCCCTCTTGGGAGGCCAGCAGACCCCTTGGGGGGCTGGCAGTCCCATCGGGGGAGTGGCGGCCCATTCGGGGGTTGGTGGACCCTTTTGGGGGCCAGAGGCCCCATTGGGGGTTTTGGGCCCTGTCGAGGAACCCCTAAGGAGGGTGGCAGCCCCTTCTGGTGGCCAGGGGACCCAAAAGGGGGACAGGGGCCATCTCGGAGGGCTGGGGGCCCGCCTCAGGGGTGGTGGTGGCTCCGTACGGGGGGCTGGCAGCCCCCTCGGGAGATTGGCAGTTCCATCAGAGGACCGCGGCCGTCTCGGGCAGCTGGTGGCCAAATCGAGGGTTGGGGGCCATTTCTGGAGGCATGGGGCCCCCTTGGGGTGCTATGGGCCCCCTCACTGGGGTGATAGCCCCCTTAGGGGATTGCAGTCTCATTGGGGGCAGCAGCCCCCTGAGGGCAGTGGCTGAATGTTCGGGGGTTGAGGGCCACTTCAGGGGGCCATTTGCCCCCTTGGGGGGCTGGGGACCCCCTTACAGAGCTGGCAGCAACATAAGGTTGGTGGCAGCACAGTGAGGGGGCCATGACCCCCTTCTGGGGGAGAAGGGCCCCCTCGAGGGGCTGTAAGTCCCATTGGGGGGCGGGAGCACCGTTGGGGGGATGGTGGCCCATTCGTGTGTTGGGCCCCTTCTGGAGGCCAGGGGCCCCCTTGGGGGGCTTGGGACCCCCTTAGGGACCTGGCAGCCTCCTTGGGGGCTGGCATTCTCATCAGGGGGCTGCAGCCCCCTCGGGGGGGTGTAAGTCCGTTTGGGGGTTGGGGGCCCCTTATGGGAGCCAGAGTCTCTCTTGGGGGGCTCGTGGCCCCCTTTGGTGGCTGGAAGCCCACTCAGGGGGGTGGCAGCCACTTTTGGGGGCCAGGGGCCCTATCTGGTGGCAGGGGTCCTCCTTGGTGGCCTTGGGACCAATTCAGGGGGCTGGCATTCCCATCAGGGGGGCTGAAGCCCCTTTGGGGGGGTGGCAGCTAGTTCAGGGTTTGGGGCCATTCTGTTGGCTAGGGGCCCCCTTGAGGGGCTGGGGGCCCCCTTGGAGGGCTGGCAGCCCCATTTGGGTGCATGGGCCCCTTCTTTGGGGGAAGGGAACCCCTCGGGGGGCTGCATGCCCCCTCGGGGAGCTTGCAGTCCCATTGGGGGGGTGGTAGCTCCTTCGGAGGGGTGGTGGCCCATTCATGAATTGGGCCCCTTTGGGAGGCCAGAGGCCCCTTGGGGGGCTGGGGACCCCCTCAGGGGGCTGGCGTTGCCATCAGGGGGGCTGCAGCCCCCTCGAGGGGTGTAAGACCGTTTGGTTGTTGGGGGCTTCTTTTGGAGGTCAGAGGCCCCCTTGGGGTCTCGCAGTCCCTATAGAGCATAGCGGCCTCCTCGGGGTGGTGGTGGCCCAATCGAGGATTGAGGGCCATTTCTGGAGGCAAGGGGCCCCCTTGTTGGCTGAATCCCCCCTCAAGGGGCTGGCAGTCCCTTCAAGGTGGTTGCAACCCCCTGAGGGAAGTGTTGGCCCAATCAATGGTTGTGGACCTCTTCTAGAGGCCAGTGGCCCCCTTGGGAGGCTGGGGGCCCCCTCAGAGGACTGGCAGCCCCCTCGGTGGGCTGGCAGTCTCATTGGGGGGGCCACAGCCCCCTCGGGGGGGCCACAGCCCCCTCGGGAGGGTGGTGGCCTGTTCGGGGGTTGGGGAACCATTCTGGGGGCCAGGGGCCCCCTCAAGGGGCTGGGGGCCTCCTAGGGGGGCTGGCAGTCCCCTTCAGGAGGGTGGAAGCCAATTATGGGGGCCAGGGGCTCCTTTTGGTTGGCAGAGGCAAACTTTGGGGGCTGGGGGCAATCTCAGGGGGATGGAATCCCCCTCAGGGGGCTGGCAGCCCCCTCAGAGGCCTGGCATTCTCATCAGGGGTTCGGTGCCACCTTCAGGTTGGTGGTGGCCCATTCAGGGGTTAAAGGCCAATTCTGGAGGCCAGGGGACTTTTTGGGGGGCTGGGAGCCCCCTCGGGGGTACTAGGGCCCCGTTGGGGGACTGGAAGCCTCCTCTAAGGACTGGCAGTCCCATTGGGGATGTGGTGGTCCTCTTGGGGTGGTGGTGGCCCATTTGGGGGTTAGGGGTCCCCAAAGGGGGCTGAAGGCCCCTTGGAATGGCTGGCAGCCCCTTGGGGGGCTGGCAGTCCCATTGGAAGGGCGACGGCCCTCCAGGGGGGGTGGCATCCCATTCGAGGGATAATGGGCCTCTTTCCAGGGGCGAGAAGCCCCCTTAGAGGGCTGGCAGCCTCCTCAGGAGGGTGGCAGCCCCTTTTGGGTGCCAGGGGCCCTATCTAAGGAGCATGCACTCCCTTGGGGGGCTTGAGGCCCCCTCGGGGTTTGCTAGTCCCATCGGAGGGGCAGCAGCCCCCTCGGGGGGGATTTGGCCTGTTCGGAGGTTGGGGTCCCCTTCTGGGTTCTGGTAGCCTCCTTGGAGGGCTGGCCTCCCCCTCAAGGGGGTGGCAGTCAATTCTGGGAGGCAGGGGCCCCCTCGGGGGGCGGGCAGCCAACTCGGGTGGCTGGCAGTTCCATTAGAGGGCCTCGGCCCCCTTGTGTGGCTGGTGGCCCAATCGAAGATTGAGGGCCATTTCTTGAGGCAAGGGGCCCCCTTGGGGGCCTGGGGAATCCCTTGGGAGCTGTTGCCCCCTGAGCAGGCTGGCAGTCTCATTGGGGGGCAGCAGCCCCCTGAGGGGGGTGACTGAATGTTTGGGGGTTGAGGGCCCTCTCTGGAGGCCATTTGCCCCCTTGGGGGCTGTGGGCCCCCTTGGATAGCTGGCAGCCACATAAGGTTGGTGGCAGCACCGTGAGGGGGCCATGACCCCCCTCTGGGGGAGAAGGGCCCCTCGGGGGCTGTAAGTCCCATTGGGGGGCGGGAGCACCGTTGGGGGGATGGTGGCCCATTCGTGTGTTGGGCCCCTTCTGGAAGCCAGGGGCTCCCTTGGGGGGCTTGGGACCCCCTCAGGGACCTGGCAGCCTCCTTGGGGGGCTGGCATTCTCATCAGGGGGGCTGCAAGTCCGTTTGGGGATTGGGGGCCCCTTATGGGGGCCAGAGTCTCCCTTGGGGGGCTCGTGGCCCCCTTGGGTGGCTGGAAGCCCACACAGGGGTGTGGTGTCCACTTTCGGGGAAAGTGGCCCTATCTGGTGGCCGGGGTCCTCCTTGGGGGCCTGGTGACCACTTCAGGGGGCTGGCAGCCCCTTTGGGGGGCTGGCATTCCCATCAGGGGGGCTGAAGCCCCCTTGGGGGGGTGGTGACTAGTTCAGGGGTTGGGGACATTCTTTTGGCTAGGGGCCCCCTTGAGGGGCTGGGGGCCCTCTTGGAGGGCTGGCAGCCCTATTTGGGTGCAGGGCCCCTTCTTGGGGGCAAAGACCCCCTCAGGTGGCTGCATGCCCCCTTGGGGAGCTGGCAGTCCTATTGGGGGGGCGGCAGCACCCTCAGGGTGGTGGTGGCCCATTCGTGGGTAGGGCCCCTTCTGGAGGCCAGAGGCCCCTTGAGGGGCTGGGGACCCCCTCAGGGAGCTGGCAGCTCCCTTGGTGGGCTGGTAGTCCTATCAGGGGGGCAGCAACTCTCTCGGGGGGGGTGGCGGCCCGTTCGGTGGTTGGGGGCCCTCTCTGGGGGCCAGGGGCCCCCTTGGGGGGCTGTCAGCCCCTTCTGGGGGCCAGAGGCCCCTTGGAAGGTCTGGGTACCCCCTCGGGGGCTGGCAGTCCCCTTGGGTCGCTGGTAGTCTTATCGAGGGGGAAACGGCCTCCTCGGGGGTGGGTGGCGGCCTGTTCAGGGGTTCGGGGCCCTTTCTTGGCCCAGGGGCCCCCTTGGGGGGCTGGCAGCCTCTGCTGTTGGCCAGGGGCCACATCTGGGGGCAGGGACCCCATTGGGGGACTGGGGGCCCCACCAGGGGGTTGGCAGCTCCCTCAGGATGCTGGCAGTCCCATAGGGTGGGTGGTGGCCCCCTTTGGGTGGTGGTGGCAAATTCGAGGGTTGGCGGCCCCTTCTGGAGGCCAGGAGTTCCCTCAAATTGCTGGGGGCCCCCTCGGGAGGCTGACAGCCCCCTTGGGGGGCTGGCAGTCGTATTCTGGGAGTGGCAACCCCCTCAGGGGGGTGGTGACCCATTTGGGGGTTGGGGGCCCTTTCTGGCTACCAGGGGCCCCTTGGGGGTTCTGCACACCCCCTTGGAGGGATGGCAGCCACCTCAGGGGGGTGGCAACCCCTTCTGGGGGCTAGGTGTTCTTTCAGGGGGACAGGGGCCCCCTCAAGGGGCTGGGTGTCCCCTAGGGGGGCTGGTAGTACTATTGGGGGGGTAGCAGCCCCCTATGGGAGGGTGGTGACCCATTGAGTAGTTTAGGAAACCTCCTGGAGGCCAGGGGCCCCCTTAGGGGGCTGGAGAACCCCTCAGTGGGCTGGCAGCCCCCTTGAGGGGCTGCCAATCTCATGAAGGGGGTCACAGCCCCCTCGAGGGGGTGTCAGTCTGATTTTGGGTATGGGGCCTCTACTGGGGTCCAGAGGCCCCCTTGGGGAGTGGCACCCACCTCAGGGGGAGAGCAGCCTTTTCTGGAGGCCAGGGGCCCCTTCTGGGGGACAGGGGCCTCCTTGAGTTGCTGGGGGCTTCCTTGAGGGGCTGGCAGCCCCCTTAGGGGGCTGGCAGTTACGTCGAAAGGCGGCGGCCCCCTTGGGGTGGTGGGGGCCTATTCAACTTGTTGGGGGCCCCTTCTGGAAGCCATGGGCCCCCTTGGTTGGCTGAGGGCCCCCTTGGGGGGCAGGGAGCCCCTTTGGGAGGCTGGCATCCACTTCTGGGGGCCAGATGCCCCTTCTGGGAGGCAGGGGCCCCCTAGAAGGGCTGGGTGCCCTCTCGGGACTCTGGCAGACCCCTCAGGGGCCTTGCAGTTCAATTGGGATGGTAGTGGCCCATTCATTGGTTGGGGGCCCCTTCTGGAGGCTAGGGTCCCAATTGGGAGGTGAGGGTTTCCTCAGGAGACTGGTAGCCCCCTTGGGAGGCTGGCAGTAACATTGGGGGGCCACAGCCCCCTCGGGAGGATGGCAGGCAGTTCGGGGGTTGGGGGACCCTTCTTGGGGTCAGTGGACAGCTGGGGGGCTGAGGGCACTCTTGGGGGCTAAAGGCCCCCTCAGGGGGCTGGCAGCCCCTTGAGAAGGCTGGAATACCCATCGGGGGGGAGGCGGCCCCTTCGGTGTGATGGTGGCCCATTCAGGGTTTGGGGACCCCTTCTGGAGGCCAAGGGCCTCCTCAGGGGGCTAAGAGCCCCCTCGGGGGGCTGGCATCCTCCTCGGAGGACTGGCAGTCCGATTCGGGGGCGGTGGCGACGTTGGGAGGGTTGCATCCTCTTCAAGGGTTAAGGTCCCCTTCTTAGGGCCAGGGGCCCCCTTGGGGGGCTGGCAGCCCTCTCTGAAGGGTGGCAGCCCCTTCTGGGGGACAGGGGCCCCTTTTTGGGGTCATGGGCCCCTCATGGGGCTGGCAGCCCTTTCAGGTTTCTTGCACTCCCATCAGAGGGACGCAGCCCCTTCAGGAGGGTTGTGGCCCAATCGAGAGTTGGGGGCCATTCCTGGAGACAAAGGGCCCCCTTATGGGGCTGGGGACCCCTTCAGGGGGCTGGGAGACCTCTTAGGGGGCTGGCAGATTGATAGGGGGGGCAGCGGCCCACTCAGGGTGGTAGCGGCTAGTTCAGGGGTAGGGGGCCTCTTCTGGGGGCAGGGGCCCTCTTGGGAGGCTGGAGGCCCCCTTGGGGGCTGTCAACCTCCTCATGGGGTGGCAGCAGCTTCTGGCTGCCACTGGCCCCTTCTGGGGGGCAGAGGCCCCATCGGTGGGCTTGCAGCCCGTATGGGGGGCTGATAGTCACATTAAGGGGGCAGCAGCCCCCTCGGGGTAGTGGTGCCCATTCGGGGGTCAGGGGCCTATTCGGGAGGAAAGGAGCCCCCTCCTGGGGCTGGAGGCCCCCTCGGTGGGCTGGCAGCTCCCTTGGGGGGCTGGCAGTCCAATCAGGGGGGCTGTGGCCCCCTCGGTCAAATGCCAGCAGCCCAGAGCTGTTGCCAGCCCCCTGAGGGGGCCTCCAGCATCAGGAGGGTTCCCCTTGCCTCCCAAAGGGGCCCATGACCCCCGAATGGTAGAAGCCTTTTCAGGGCTTTAGGGCCCCTTCTGGGGCCTAGGGGCCCCTTGTGTGGCTGAAGGCCACCATTGAGGGCTAGCAGCCCCCTCACAGGGGTGGTAGCTCCTTCTGGGAGCCAGGAGCCCCTTATGGACTGCAGGGGCCTCCTGGGAGTCTGGGGGACCACTCAAGGGGCTGGCAGTTACATTTGGGGGTCAGCAGGGGGGTGGGGGCCCATTTGAGGGTTTGGGGCCCCTCCTGGAGGCCATGGGCCCCCTTGGGGGCTGGGGGTCCCCTCAGGGGACTGAGGGCCTCCTCAGGGGGCTGCTAGCCCCCTTCTGGGGCTGGCAGTGTCATCGGGGGGCGGTGTCCCCTCGGGGGGTGGGGGCCCATTTGGGGGTTGGAGGCACCATTGGGGGGCTGGGGGCCACTCTGAGGAGCTGGCAGCCCCCTTAGGGGGGTGGCAGCTCCTTCTAGGGGCCCAGGGACCCTTCTGGGGGGCTTGGTGCCCCCCTGTAAGGCTGGCAGGCCCCACAGGGGGCTGGCAGTCACATCGGGAGGCGGCGGCCCCCTCGGGGGAGTGGCAGCCCGTCCGGGGGTTTGAGGCTCCTTCTGGAGGCCATGGGCCACTGGAGGCCCCCCCTCATAGGGGCTGGCAGCAACCTCAGGAGGGTGGAAGCCCCCTCTTGGGGCCAGGGGCCTCTTCTAGGATCTAGGGCACCCTTGAGGGGCTGGGGGCTCACTCAGAGGGTTGGCAACAACTAGAAATACCATCGGAGGGGAAGCGGCCCCCTCCGGGGAGTGGTGGCCCATTCTAGGGTTGGGGTCACGTTTCTGGAGGACAGGGGACTCCTTAGTGGGCTGTCAGCCCCCTTGGGGGGCTGGTAGTCTCATTTGGGTGGCCCTGGACCCCTCGGGCGGGTGGCAGCCCGTTCAGGGGTTCAGGGACCCTTCTGGGGGCCATAGGCCCAATTTGGGGGCAGGGGGCCTCATTGGGGGGCTCGTGGCAACCTCCTCAAGAGGGTGGCAGCCCCTTGTGGGGGCCAGGGGCCCTTTCTGGGGGTCAGGTGCCTTCTCGGGTGGCTGGGTACCACTCGGGGGGCTGGGGGCACCATCAGGTTTCTGGCAGCCCACTTGGATGGCTGGCAGTCCCATCGGGAGGGTGGCAGCCCCCACGGGGTTGTGGTGGCCCACTCGGGGGTTGGTGGCCACTTTTGGAGGGTAGGGCCCCCTCGGGGGGATTGGTGGCCCCCACAGAGGGCTGGGGGCCCCCTCTGGGGTTGGCAGCCCCTTTGGGGGCTGGCAGTTCCATCGGGGGGGCGGCAGTGCCCTCGCGGGGGTGGCAGCCCGTTTGGTAATTGCGAGCCCCTTCTGGGGGCCATAGGTCCACTTCGGGGCCATGGGCCCAATTGGGGGCTGAGGGCCCCCTTGTGGGGCTAGCAGCCCCATTAGGGGGGTGGCAGCACCATCTGGGGGCCACGGGCCCCATCTAGGGGTCAGGAGCCCCCTTGGGGGGCTGGGGACCCACTCATGGTGCTGGAAGCCCCCTCTGAGGGTTGTCAGTCCCATCGAGGGGTGGAGGCCCCCTCGGGTTGGTGGTGGCAAATTCAGGGGTTGGGGGCCCCTTCTGGAGGCTAGGGGCCCATTTGGGGGGCTGGCAGTCACATAAGGGGGGCAGCGGCCCCCTTAGCGGGGTGGCAGCCCATTCGGGGTTTGGGGGCTCCTTCTGGGGACTAGGGGCCCCCTTGGAGAGATGGGGGCCCCCTTCAAAGGGTGGTAGCCTCTTCTGGGGGCCAGGGGCCCCCTTGGGTGGCTGGCATCCCCCTTGGGGGGCTGGCAGTCACATCGGGGGGGCAGTGGCCCCCTCGAGGGGGTGCAGGCCCGTTCAGGGGTTGGGGGCGCCTGCTGGCGGCCAGGATCCCCCTTAGGGTTTTGGGAGCATTCTTCGGGGGCTGGCAGCCCCTTCTGCGGGGAAAAGGACCTTTCCAGGGGACCAGGGGCCCCCTTGTGGGGCTGGGGACCCCCTTGGGGGGCTGGCAGTCCTATTGGGGGGACTGCAGTCCCCTTGAGAGGACTGCCAGCCCCACAAAGGAGCTGCCATGCCCCTCAGGTGGCCTCCAGCCACAGGAGGGGGCACCTGGCCTCCCGAAGGGGCCCCTAACCCCCAATGATGGCAGTTCTTTCAGGGATTGGGGGCCCCTTCTGGGGGTCCAGGGCCCCCTTGGGGGGCTAAGGGCCCCCTTTTTGGGCTGGTAGCCCCATGAGGGCGGTATTAACCCCTACTGGAGGCCAGGGGTGCCTTCTGTTGGGTAGGGGGAGTGGGTGCCTATTTGACGGTTGGGGGCCCCTTCTGAACTCCAAAGGCCCCCTCAAGGGCTGGGGGGCCCTCAGGGGGCTAGGGGCCACCTCAGGGGGCTGCTAGCCCGTTTGGGAGCTGAGAGTCTCATCGAATGGGCAGCAACCCCCTAGAGGGTGTGGCGGCCCTTTTGTTGGTTGGGGGCCCCCTTGTGGGGCTAGTTACCCTCTTGGGTGCTGGCAGCCCCCTCAGTGGGCTTGCAGTCCCAATGGGGGGCGGCGGCTCTCTCGGAAGGGTGTTGGCCCATTCGGGGGTTTTGGGCTCCTTCTGGAGGCCATGGGCCCCCTTGGTTGGCTGGGGGCCCCATTGGTTGGCTGGGGGCCCCATTGGTTGGCTGGGGGCCCCCTTGGGTACCTGGTAGCCCCTTTTGGGGGCTGGGGCCCCTTCAGGGGGCAGAGGTCCCCTCAGGGTGCTGGCAGTCCCATGAGCAGGTGGCCACCCGAGGCCCCTCCACCGGGGCTTCCAGCAAACTCAGGGGGTTGGCACTCCCCTCTTGGGGCCAGGGGCCCCTTCTAGGAACAGGGGCCCCTTCGGGGGGTTAGCAGCAACTAGCAATTTCATCGGGGGGGAAGCGGCCTCCTCCGGGGACTGGTGGCCCATTCTAGGGTTGGAGGCCCTTTCTGGAGGATAGGGGCCCCCTTAGTGGGGGGGGCTGGGGGCCCCCCTCGGAGGGTTGGCAGCAACTAGCGATTCCATCGGGGGGGAAGCGGCCTCCTCTGGGGAGTGGTGGTCCATTCTAGGGTTGGGGACCCTTTCTGGAGGGTAGGGGCCCCTTTAGTGGGCTGTTAGCCCCCTTGGAGGATGGGAAGTCCCATTTGGGTGGCCGTGGACCCCTCGGGCGGGTGGTAGCCCGTTCGGGGGTTGGGGTACCCTTTTGGGTACCACAGGGCCCCTTGGGGGGCTGTGGGCCTCATTGGGGGGCTCATGGAAACCCCCTTTAAGAGCGTGGCAGCCCCTTCTGGGGGCCAGGGGCCTCTTCTTGAGGGCAAGAGCCCTCTTGGGGGGCTGGGGGTCCCTTCTAGGGGGCAGGAGCCCTCTTGGGGGGCTGGGTGCCCACTCTGGGGGCTGGAAGCCCCCTCTGTGGGCTGGCAGTGCCATAGAGGGGTGGCGGCCCCATTGGGGTGGGGGTGGCCACTTCCGGGGTTGGGGGCCCCTTCTGGAGGACATGGACCCCTTTTGGGGGCTGGCAGTCACATCAGGGGGCTGCAGCCCCCTCAGGGAGGTGGCGGCCCGTTCGGGGGTTGGGGGCCCCTTCTTGAGGCCAGGGTCCCACTTGGTGGGCTAGCAGCCTCCTTTGGCGGCTGGCAGTCTGATTGAGGGGGCGGTGGCCCCCTCAGGTGGTTGGCAGACCTTTTGGGGTTGGGGGCCCCTACTGGGGGCCAGGGGCCCCCTTGGGGGGCTGGGAGCCAATTTGGGGGGCTGACAGCCCTTTCTAGGGGCCAGGGGCCTCTTCTGGGAGGTATGGGCCCCCTAGTAGGGCTGGGTGCACTCTTGGGAGGCCGGCAGACCCCTCGGGGGACTGGCAGTCACATTGGGGGAGTGGCGGCCCATTTGAGGGTTGGTGGACCCTTCTGGGGGCCAGAGGCCCCCTTGGGGGTTTTGGGCCCTGTCGAGGAACCTGTGGCAATCCCCTCAGGAGGGTGGCAGCCCCTTCTGGTCGCCAGGGGACCCAAAAGGGGGACCAGGGCCCTCTCAGAGGGCTGGGGGCCTTCTCAGGGGGCTGGTGGCCCACTAGGAAGGCTGGCAGCCCCCTCGGGAGACTGGCAGTCCCGTCAGAGGGCCGCGGTCCCCTCGGGCGGTTGGTGGCCCAATCGAGGGTTGGGGGACATTTCTGGAGGCAATGGGCCCCCTTGGGGGGCTATGGGCCCCCTCACTGGGCTGGTAGCCCCCTTATTGGATGGCAGTCTCATTGGGGGGGCAGCAGCCCCCTGAGAAGGATTGCGGCCAGTTCGGGGGTTGGGGGCCCCTTCTGTTGGCCAGGGGCTCCCTCGTGGGGCTGGGGCCCCCTTGGTCGGCTGGCAGCCATGTCAGGGGGGTGGCAACCCTGTGTGAGGGCCAGGGGCCCCTTCTGGAGGGCAGGGACCCCCTCAGGGAGCTGGGTCCACAATTGGGTGGCTGGCAGTCCCATTGGGGGGGCGGCAGCACCTTCGGGGGGGCGGTGGCAAATTCGTGGGTTGGGCCCCTTCTGGAGGCCAAGGGCCCTCTTAGGTGGCTGGGGACCACCTCAGGGGGTTGGCAGCCCCCTTTGGGGGGCTGGCATTCCCATGAGGGGGGCTGTAGCCCCCTCTGGAGGGTTTAAGCCTTTTTGGGCTTTGAGTGCTGCTTCTGAGGGCCAGAGGCTCCCTTGCGGGGCTGTGGGACCCCTTGGGTGGCTGGAAGCCATTTCAGGGGGTTGGCAGCCCTTTCTTGGGGCCAGGAGGCCCATCTGGGGGGCAGGGACCTCCTTGGAGGGCTGGGGGCCCTCTCAGGGTGCTGGCAGCCCCCTCTGGGAGCTGGCAGTTCCATGGGTGGGACAGTGGCCCCCTCGGGGTGGTGGTGGCCCATTCGAGGGTTGGGAGCCCCTTCTGGAGGCCAAGGACCCACTCGGGGGGCTGGGGACCCCCTTGAGGGGCTGGCAGTTTTATCGAGGTGGCGGCGGCCCCCTCGGGGTGGTGGTGGACTGTTTGGGGGTTGGGGCCACTTCTGGGGGCCAGTGGCCCCCTTGGGGGGCTGTCAGTCCCCTCCAGGGGGTGTCATTCCCATTGGTTGACGGCATCTCCCTCGGGGGGGTTTCCCATTCGATGGTTGGGGGCCCAGTCTGGAGGAGAGGGGCCCCCTCGGGGGTCTGGGGCCCCCTAGGTGGTCTGCAATCCCCTTAGGGGGCTGGCAGTCTCATCAAGGGGGTGGCGGCACCCTCGGGAGGATGGAGGCCCGTTCTGGGGTTGGGGGCCCCTTCTGGGGTCCAGGGTCCCTTTCCGGGGGACCGGGGCCTCCTTGGGTCACTGGTGGCGTCCTCGGGGGGCTGGCAGTCCCATCATGGGACCGCTAGCCCTGTCAGGGGGGTATTGTCCCATTCTAGGCTTGGGGGCCACTTCTGGAGGCCAGGGGCCCACTCGGGGATCTGCAGGCCCCCTGGTGGGGCTGAGGGCCCCTAAGGGTGATGGGGGAGCCCTTGGTTGGCTGGGAACCCTTTTGGGGGGATGGCAGTCTCATTTGGGGGCAGCAGCCCCCTCGGGGGGGTGGAAGACCGTTCGAGGGTTGAGGTCCCATGTTGGGGGCCAAGGACACCCTCGGGAGGCTGGCAGTCCCTTCAAGGTGGTGGCAACCCCCTCAGGGAGGTGTTGGCCCATTCAATGGTTGTTGACCCCTTCTAGAGGCCAGGGGCACCCTTGGGGGGCTGGGGGCCCCCTCAGAGAACTGGCAGCCCCCTCAGTGGGCTGACAGTCTGATTGGGGGGGCTACAGCTCCCTGGGGAGGGTGGTGGCCTGTTTGGGGGTTGGGGGACCCTTCTGGGAGCCAGGGGTCCCCTCAAGGGGCTGGGATCACCCTAGGGGGGCTGGCAGTCCCCTTCAGGAGGGTGGCAGCCCATTCTGGGGGCCAAGGGCCCTTTTTGGTTGGCAGAGGCAAACTTGGGGTGCTGGGGGCAATCTCAGGAGGCTGGAGGCCCCCTCAGGGGGCTGGTGGCCCCCTCAGAGGCCTGGCATTCCCATTGGGGGGGCAGCAGCCCCTTCAGGGTGGTGGTGGCCCATTCGGGGGTTGGAGGCCCCTTCTGGAGGCCAGGGGCCCCTTCGGGGGGCTGGCAGCCCCCTCGGGACACTGGCAGTTCCATCAGAGGGACGTGGCCCACTCGGGCGGGTGGTGGCCCAATCGAGGGTTGGGGGCCATTTCTGGAGGGAAGGAGCCCTCTTAGGGGGCTATGGGCCCCCTCACTGGGCTGGTAGACCCCTTAGGGGATGGCAGTCTCATTGGGGGCAGCAGCCCCCTGAGGGGGGTGGCTGAATGTTCAGGGGTTGAGGGCCCCTTCTGGGGGCCATTTGCCCCCTTGGGGGGCTGGGGGCCCCCTTGGAGAGCTGGCAGCCACATAAGGTTGGTGGCAGCACCGTCAGAGGGTCATGACCCCCTTCTGGGGGAGAAGGGCCTACCGGGGGGCTGTAAGTCCCATTGGGGGGCGGGAGCGCCCTAGAGGGGATGGTGGCCCATTCGTGGGTTGGGCCCCTTCTGGAGGCCAGGGGCCCCCTTGGGGGGTTGGCATTCCCATCAGGGGGGCTGCAGCCTCCTTGGGAGGGTGTAAGTCCGTTTGGGGGTTGGGGGTCCCTTATGGGGTCCAGAGACCCCCTTGGGGGGTTGGGGGACCCCTTGGGTGGCTGGAAGCCCACTCAGGGGGGTGGCAGCCACATTTGGGAGCCAGGGGCCCTATCTGGTGGCAGGGGGCCTCCTTGGGGGCCTGGGGACCACATCAGGGGGCTGGCATTCCCATCAGGGGGGCTGATGCCCTCTCAGGGGGGTGGTGCCTAGTTCAGGGGTTGGGGCCATTCTGTTGGCTACGGGCGCCCTTGAGGGGCTGGGGGCCCCCTTGAAGGGCTGGTAGCCCCATTTGGGTGCAAGGGCCCCTTCTTGGGGGCAGGGACCCCCTCGGGGGGCTGCGTGCCCCCTCGGGGAGGTGGCAGTCCCATTGGGGGGGCGGCAGCGCCTTCAGCGGGATGGTGGTCCATTCGTGGGTTGGGCCCCTTCTGGAGGCCAGAGGCCTTTTGTGGGGCAGGGGACCCCCTCAGGGGGCTGGCAGCCCCCTTGGGGTGCTGGCATTCCCATCAGGGGGGCTACAGCCCCGTCGGGGGTGTAAGAAAGTTTGGAGGTTGGGGGCCTCTTTTGGAGGCCAGAGGCCCCCTTGGGGTCTCGCAGTCCCAGTAGAGCACCACGGCCCCCTCGGGGTGGTGGTGGCCCAATCAAGGATTGAGGGCCATTTCTGGAGGCAAAGGGCCCCCTTGGGGGGCTGAAGGCCCCCTCAGGGGGCTGGCAGTCCCATCAAGATGGTGGGAACCCCCCTCGGGGAGGTGTTGGCCTATTCAATGGTTGTGGACCCCATCTAGAGGCCAGGGGCCCCCTTGGAGGGCTGGGGGCCTCCTCAGAGAACTGGCAGCCCCCTCAGTGTACTGACAGTCTCACTGGGGGGCCACAGCCCCCTCAGGAGGGTTGTGGTCTTTCAGGGGTTGGGGGACCCTTCTTGGGGCCAGGGGCCCCTTCAAGGGTTTGGGGGCCCCCTAGGGGGGCTGGCAGTCCCCTTCAGGAGGGTGGCAGCCCATTCTGGGGGCCAGGAGCCCCTTTTGGTTTTCAGAGGCAAACTTGGGGGGCTGGGGGCAATCTCAGGGGGCTGCAAGCCCCCTCAGGGGGCTGGCAGCCCCCTCAGAGGCCTGGCATTCCCATCAGAGGGGCGGCGGCCCCTTCAGGGTGGTGGTGGCCCATTCAGGGGTTGGAGGCCCCATCTGGAGGCCAGGGGCCCCTTCGGGTGGCTGGGAGCCCCCTCGGGAGGCTAGGAGCCCCCTCGGGGGACTGGCAGCCTTCTCAGAGGACTGGCAGTTCCATTGGGGATGTGGTGGCCCTCTTGGGGTGGTTGTGGCCCATTCGGGAGTTAGGGGCCCCCTCAGGGGACAGAAGGCCCCTTGGAGTGGCTGGCAGCTCCCTTGGGGGGCTGGCAGTCCCATTGGGAAGGCGGCGGCCCTCCAGGGGGGGTGGCATCCTGTTCGAGATATATTGGGCCTCTTTCCGTGTGCGAGAAGCCCTCTTAGGGGGTTGGCAGCCCCCTCAGGAGGGTGGCAGCCCCTTCTGGGTGCCAGGGGCCCCTTCTGGTTAGCAGGCGCTCCTTCGGGGGGCTTGAGGTCCCCTCGGGGTATGCCAGTCCCATCGGAGGGGCAGGAGCCCCCTCGGGGGGGGTTTGGCCCGTTCGGGGGTCGGGGTCCCCTTCTATGGGCTGTTGGCCTCCTTGGAGGGCTGGCAGCCCCCTCAAGATGGTGGCAGTCAATTCTGGGGGCAAGGGGCCCTTTCTGGAGGCCAGGGGCCCCCTGGGGGGGCTGGCAGCCAACTCGAGTGGCTGGCAGTTCCATCAGAGGGCCTCGGCCCCCTTCTGTGGCTGGTGGCCCAATCGAGGGTTTGGGGCCATTTCTTGAGGCAAGGGGCCCCCTTGGGGGCCTGGGGTACTCCTTGTGGGCTGTTGCCCCCTGAGGGGGCTGGCAGTGTCATTGAGGGCAGCAGCCCCCTGAGGGGGGTGACTGAAAGTTTGGGGATTGTGAGCCCCTTCTGGGGGCCATTTGCCCCCTTGAGGGGCTGTGGGCCCCCCTGGAGAGGTAGCAGCCACATAAGGTTGGTGGCAGCACCATGAGGGGGCCATGACCCCTTTCTGGGGGAGAGGAGCTCTCTCGGGGGGCTGTCAGTCCAATTGGGGGGTGGGAGTGCCCTCGAGGGGATGGTGGCCCATTCCTGGGTTGGGCCCCTTCTGGAGGCCAGGGGCCCCCTTGGGGGCTGGGGACCCCCTCAGGGACCTGGCAGCCCCCTTGGGGGCTGGCATTCCCATCAGGGGGGCTTCAGTCCCCTTGGGGGTGCAAGCCCATTTGGGGGTTAGGGGCCTCTTATGGGGGCCAGGGACCCCCTTGGGGGGCTGGTGGCCCCCTTGGGTGGCTGGAAGCCCACTCGGGGGAGTGGCAGCCACTTTTGGGGGCCAGGGGCCCTGTCTGGAGGCAGGGGGCCTCCTTGGGGGCCTGGGGACCACTTAATGGGGCTGGTAGCCCCCTTGGGGGCTGGCATTCCCATTGGGGGGGCTGAAGCACCCTCGGGGGGGTGGCAGCTAGTTCGGGGATTTTGGCCATTCTGTTGGCTAGGGGCCCCCTTGAGGGGCTGTGGACCTCCTTGGAGGGCTGGCAGCCCCTTGTGGGGGCAGGGGGCCCCTCTGGGGGGCAGGGACCTCCTCGGGGGGCTGCGTGCCCCCTCGGGGAGCTGGCAGTCCCATTGGTCGGGCGACAGCGCCCTCGGCGGGGTGTTGGCCCATTCGTGGGTTTGGCCTCTTCTGGAGGCCAGAGGATCCTTGGGGGGTTTCCCTCAGGGGGCTGGCACCCCTTTGGGGGCTCACATTCCCATCAGGGGTTCTGCAGCCCCCTCGGGGGGTGTAAGCCCGTTTGGGGGTTTGGGGCCCCTTTTGGAGGCCAGAGACCAACTTGGGGTCTCGCAGTCGCAGTAGAGCACCGCTGCCCCCTCGGGGTGGTGGTGACCCAATCGAGGATTGAGGGCCATTTCTGGAGGCAAGGGGCCCCTTGGGGGCTGAAAAGGGGGCTGGAAGCCCCCTGGGGGGCTGACAGTCCCATTTGGAGGGCTGCGGCCCCCTCGGGCAGGTGGCGGAAAATTTGGGGGATGGTGGACCCTTCTGGGGCCAGGGGCCCCCTTGGGAGGCTGTAGGCCCTGTCGGGGAGCTGGTGACAACCCCGTCACGAGGGTGGCAGCCCCTTCTCGAGGCAAGGGGACCCTTCTGGGGGAAACGGGTCCCCTCGGAGGTCTTGGGGCCCCCTCAAGGCGCTGGTGGCCCCTTAGGGGATCTGGTAGCCCCCTCGGGTGTCTGGCATTCCCATCAGAGGGCCGCGGCCCCCTCGGTTGGAGTGGTGGCTCAATCCAGGGTAGGGGGCCATTTCTGGAGGCAAGGGGCCCCCCTGGGAGGCTGTTGGCTCCCTTGGAGAGCTGGCAGCCACGTGAGGGGGGTGGCATCCCAGTGTGGGGCCAGGGGCCCCTTCTGGTTGGCAGGGACCCCCTCGGAGGGCTGGGTGCCCCCTCGGGGTGCTGGCAGTCCCATTGGGGGGCAGCAGCCCTCTGGGTGGTTGGTGGCCCATTCGTGGGTTGGGCCCCTCTTGGAGGCCATGAGCCCCCTTGGGGTACTGGGAGCCCCCTTGGGGGGCTGGCAGCCCCCTAAGGGGGGCTGGGTGTCCCCTTGGGGTGCTGGCAGTCCCATTGGGGGGCAGCAGCCCTCTGGGGGGTTGGTGGCCCATTCGTGGGTTGGGCCCCTCTTGGAGGCCACGGGCCCCTTTGGGGTACTGAAAGCCCCCTTATGGGGCTGGCAGCCCCCTGAGGTTGTTGGCAGCCATTTCTAGGAGCCAGTTGGCCCATCTGGTGGGCAGGGGCCTCCTTGGGGGCTGGGGGCCCCTTCGGGGTTCTGGCAGCCCCTTGAGGAACCGGCATTCCCTTCAGGGGGGTGGCAGCCCCCTCTGGGTGGTGGTGGCTGCAGATTAAAGGGTTGGGGACTCCTTCTGGAGACCAGGGGCCCACTCAGGGGTCTGGGGGGCCCCTTGGGGGGCTGGGAGTTTCATTGGGGTGGTGGCGGCCGCCTTGGGGGGGTGGTCGACTGTTCGGGAGTTGGGGGCCCGTTCAGAGGGCCAGGGGCCCGTTCTAGGGGCCAAGGGCCCCCTTGGGGGACTGGCAGCCCCCTCAGTGGGGTGGCAGCCCCTTCTGGGGGCCATGGGCCTCTTTGTGGGGGCAGTTGCCCCCTTGTGGGCTGGCAGTTTCCACTGGGGGGCCACAGCCCCCTCCAGAGGATGGCATCCCATTCTTTGCTTGGGGGACCCCTCTGGGGGCCTGGGGCCCTCTCAAGGGGCTGGGGACCCCCTAGGGGGTTTGGTAGTCCCCTCAGGAGGGTGACAGCCCTTTCTGGGAGCCAGGGGCCCCTTCGGGAGGGCAGAGGCCCCCTTTGGGGGCTGGGGGCCCTCTCAGGGAGCTGGAGGCCCTTTTAGGGGGCTGGCAGCCCCATCAGAGGCCTGGCATTCCCATCGGAGGGGGCAGTGGCCCCTCGGAGTGGTGGTGGCCCATTCGAGGGTTGGGGGCCCCCTTGGGGGGCTCGGAGCCTCTTCAGGGGGCTAGAGGCCCTATCTGGGGGCTGTCAGCCTCCTCAGAGGACTAGCAGTCCCATTGGAGTGATGGTGGTCCCCTTTGGGGGGGGGTGGCCCATTTGGGGGTTGGGGGCCCCTTCTGGAGGCCTGGGGCCCCCTCAGGGAACTTTATGCTTCCTCGGGTTGCTGGCATCACCCTTGAGGGGCTGGCAGTCCCATTGGGGGGGTGGCATCCTGTTCGGGGGTTAGGGGGCCCTTCTGAGGGCCAGAAGAAATTTTAGGGGGATGACAGCCCCCTCAGGAAGGTGTCAGCCACTTCTGGGGGCCAGGGGGACCTTCTGGAGATCAAGGGCCCCCAGGGGGGGCTTGGTGCCCCCTTGGGGGGTGGCAGTCCCCTCAGTTTGGTGGTGGCCTGTTTGGGGGTTGGGGGCTCCTTCTGGGGGCCAAGGGCCCTGTTGGAGGGCTGGCAGCCCCCTCAAGGGGAAGGCAGCCAATTCTGAGGGCCAGGGGCCCCCTCGAAGGGCTGGCGGCCCCCTCTGGGGGCTGACAGCCCCTTTGGGGGTCTGACAGCCCCCTCGGGTGGGTGGCAGCCCCATCAGAGGGCCGCGGAGGACTAGCAGTCCGATTGGAGAGGTGGTGGCCCCCTTTGGGGGGTGGTGGCCCAATCGAGGGTTCGGGGCCATTTCTGGAGGCAAGGGGCCCCCTTGTTGGGCTGGGGGCCCTCTTGAGGTCCTGCTAGCCCCTTAATGGTCTGGCAGTCTCATTGGGGGGCAACAGCCCCCTCAGGGGTGAGTGAGAAGGTTTGGTGGTTGGGGGCCCTTTCTGGGGGCCAGGAGCTCCCTTGGGGGGCTGGGGGCCCCTTGGAGGGTTGGCAGCCACGTCAGGGTGGTGGCAGCCCCGTGTTAGAGCCAGGGGCCCCTTCTGGGAGGCAGGGACCCCCTCGGGGGCTAGGTGCCCCCTCAGGTGGCTGGCAGTCCCATTGGGTGGGCGGCAGCACCCTCGGGGGGGGTGGTGACCCATTCGTGGGCTGGGCCCTTTCTGGAGACCAGGGGCTCCCTTGGGGGCTGGGGACCCCCTCAGGGGGCTGGCAGCCCCATTGGAGGGCTGGCATTCCTATCATGTGGGCTGCGGCCTTCTCGAGGGGGTGTAAGCCCGTTTTGGGGTTGGGGGCCCTTTTTGAGGGCCAGAGGCCCCCTTGGTGGGCTTGGGGCCACCCTGGGTGGGTGGAAGCCCCCTCAGAGGGATGTCAGCTTCGTCTGAGGGCCAGGGGCACCCTTGGGGGGCTGGGGAACCCCTGAGGGGGTTGCTAGCCCCCTTGAGGGGCTGGCATTCCCATCAGGGGGGTTGCAGCCCCCTCAGAGGGGTGTAAACCCATTTGGAATTTGAAGGCCCCCTTTAGGGGTCAGAGGCCCCTTTGGGTGGCTGGGGACCCCTTTTACAGCTGGCAGTCACATCAGAGGGCCGCGGCCCCCTTGAGGGGGTGCTGGCCCATTCGAGGGTTGGGGCCATTTCTGAAGGCAAGGGGCCCTCTTGAGGGGCTTGGGGCCTCCACAGGAGGCTGGAAGACTCATTGAGGGGGCAGCAGGCCCTCTCTAAGGGGGGTGGTGACAAGTTCAGGGGTTGGTGGCCAATTCTGGGGGTCAGGGGCCCCCTTGGGGTCTGGGGGCCCCCTTGGAGGGCTGGCAGGCAAGTCAGTTTGGTGGCAGCCCCGTGTGGGGGCAGGGGACCCCATCTTGGGGACAGGGACCCCCTCAGGGGCTGGGTGCCCCATCGGGGAGCTGGCAGTCCCATTGGGGGGGCGGGAGCGCCCTCGTGGGTGTGGTGGCCCATTCATTGGTTGGGCCCCTTCTGGAGGCCAGGGGCCTCTTGGGTGGCTGGGGACTCCCTCAGGGGGCTGACAGCCCCCTCGGGGGGCTGGCATTCCTATCAGAGGAGCTGCGGCCCCCTTGGAGATGTGTAAGCCCGTTTGGGGGTTGGGGGCCCCTTTTTTGGGCAAGAAGCCCCATTGGGGGGCTCGCAGTCCCACCAGAGCACCGCTGCCCCTCGAGGTAGTGGTTGCCCAATCGAGGGTTAGGTGCCATTTCTGGAGGCAAGGGGAACCCTTGGGGGGCTGAAAGCCCCCTCAGGGGGCTGGTAGCCCCCTTAGGTGGCTGGCACTCTCATTGAGAGGGCAGCAGCCCTCACAGGGAGGTGGTGACCAGTTCGGGGGTTCAGGGCCCCTTCTGTGGTCCAGGGGCCTCATGGGGGGATGGGGGCTGTCTTGGGGGGCTTGCAGCCCCCTAGGAGGGCTGGCAGTCCCATTGGGGGTGGTGCCCCTCTCGGGGGGGTGGTCACCCATTCGAGGGTTGGGGGCCCCTTCTGGAGGCCAGGGGCCCACTCATGGTACTGGATACCCCCTTGAGGGGCTGAGTACTTTCTTGGGGGGCTAGGGGCCTTGTAGGAGGGTTGGCAACCCCCTTGGGGGGCTGGCAGTGTCACTGAGGGGGCAGGAGCCCCCTCAGGGGGATGGCAGACCGTTCGGGGGTTGGGGTCCCCCTCTGGGGGCTTGGGGCCTTTTTGGGGGGCTGGGAGCCCCCTTGGGGTTCTGATAGCCCCGTCAATGGGGTGGCAGCCCCTTCTGGGGGCTTGGGGCCTTTTTGTGGGCTGGGAGCCCCCTTGGGGTTCTGATAGCCCCCTCAAGGGGGTGGCAGCCCCTTCTGGGGGCAGGGGCCACTTCTAGGGGTCAAGTACCCCCTCGGGTGGCGGCCCCCTTGGAGGGGTGGTGGCCCATTTGGGGGTTTGGGGCCCCTTCTGGAGGCCAGGGGACTCCTCGGGGGGCTTGGGGCCCCCTTGGATGACTGGCAGCCCCCTTTGGGGTCCTGGGAGTCCCATCAGGGGGGCAGCGGCCCACTCTAGGTGGAGGTGCCTATTAGAGTGTTGGGGACCCCTTCTGGAGGACACAGGCACCCTCAGGAGGTTTGGGGGCTGCCTTGGGGGGCTGTCAACCCTCTTTTGGGGCTGGCAGTCTCATCAAGGGGGCTGCAGCCCCCTCGGGGTGGTGGCGGCCCGAACGGGGGTTGGGGGCCCCTTCTGGCATCAAGGGGCCTCCCTAGGGAACTGGGGGCCCTCTTGGAGGGCTGGCAGCTCCCTCAGGGGAGTCGCAGCCTTTTCTGAGGGCCAGCAGCCTTTTCTGGGGGGCAGGGGCTTCCTCAAAGGTCTTGGTGCCCTGTTGGGGGCTGGTAGTCCCATTGGGAGTGAGGCAGCCCCCTCGAGAGGGTGGTGGCAAATTCAGGGGTTGGGAGCCCCTTCTGGAAGCCAGGGGCTCCCTCGGGGGGCTATGGGCCCCGTTGGGGGGCTGCCAGCCCCCTTGGGTGGCAGGCAGTATCATTGGGGGGGTGACAGCCCCCTCGGGGGTGTGGTGGCTCATTCATGGGTTGGGGGCCCCTTCTGGGGGCCAGGGGCCCCATTAGGGGGCAAGAGGTTCCATTTTGTATGGCTGGCAGCCCCCTCATGGGGGTGGCAGTCAATTATGGGGGCAGGGGCCCATTTTGGGGGACAGGTCTCCAGTAGGGGGCTGAAGGCCCCCCCAGGGGGCTGGCAGCCCCCTTAGGGGGCTTGCTCTCCCATCAGGAGGGAGGCAGCCCCCTCATGGGGGTGATGGCCTATTTGAGGGTTTGGGGCTCTTCCTGGATGCCAGAGGCCCTCTTGGGGGGCTGGGGGCCCCCTTATGGGGCTGGCAGCCCTCTCTATTGGGTGGCAGTCCCATCAGGGAGGTGGCAGCCCCCTCGGGGGGTTGGCGGCCCATTTGAGGGTTGGAGGCCACTTCTGGTTGCCATAGGCCAACTTGGGGGTTGTGAGCTACCTTGGGGGGCTGGGGGCCACCTTGGGAAGCTTGCAGCAACCTCAGGGGGGTGGCAGCCTCTTCTGGGGGCCAGGGGCCCCTTCAGGGGGGCAGAGGCCCATTCGGGGGCCTGGCAGCCCCCTCGGGGGGCTGAGAGTTCCATTGAGGGGGCAGTGGCCCCCTCAGGGGGGTGTTGCCCATTCGGGTTTCAGGGGCCCCTTCGGGAGGCAATGGGCCCCCTCGGGGGGCTGGATGCCCTCTTGAGAAGCTGGCAGCCCCCTCGGGGGACTGGCAGAACCCTCAAGGGGCTTGCAGTCCCATCAGGCGGGCGGCAGCCCCCTCGGGGGATTGGTGGCCCATTCGGGGGTTGGGTACCCCCTCTTGAAGCCAGGTGCCCCTTGTGGGGGCTGGGTGCCCCCTCAAGGGGCTGGCAGTCCCATCGGAGGGCCAACGCTCCCCTTGGGGTGGTGGTGGCCCGTTCAGGAGTTGGGGCCCCTTATGAGGAATAGGAGCCCCCTTGGGGTCCTGATAGCCCCCTTGGGGTTCCGGCAGCCCCCTGAGGGGGGTGGCAGCCCCTTCTGGGGGACAGGGTCCCCTTCACAGGGGCAGGGGCCCCTTTGGAGGGCTGGGGACATCCCTGGGGGGCTGGCACCCTCCTAAGACGGCTCGCTGTCCCACAGAGGAGGAGACAGCTCCCTCGGGGGGGTGGAGACCCAATTGAGGGTTGAGGGCCCCTTCTGGAAGCAAGGGGCCCCATCGGGGGGCTGGCAGTCCCATCAAGGGGCAGGGGCCCCTTCAGGGAAGTGGGTGACCATTCAAGGGTTGGGGACCCCTTCTGGAGGCCAGGGGCCACCCTCGGTGGGCCGAGGGCCCCCTTGGGGCGCTGGCTGTCCCATTGGGGGAGCTGCGGCCCCCTCGGGTGGGTGGCGGCAAATTCGGGATTTGTTGGACCCATCTGGGGGCCAGAGGCCCCCTTGGGGGCTGTGGGCCCCGTTGGGGAGCTGGTGACAACCATCTCAGGAGGGTGGCAGCCCATCCTGGGGGACATGGGTCCCCTCGGAGGGCTGGGGACCCCCTCGAGGCGCTGGTGGCCTCCTAGGGGGGCTGGCTGCTCCCCCGGGTGGCTGGCATTTCCATGAGAGGGCCGTGGCCCCCTCGGGGGAGGTGGTGGCCCAATCAAGGGTAGGGGGCTATTTATGGAGGCAAGGGGCCCCCTTCAGTGGCTGGGGCCCCCCTTGGAGGGCTGGCAGCCATGTCAGTTGGGTGGCAGCCCTGTGTTGGGGCCAGGGGCCCCTTCTGTGAGGCAGGAACCCCATTGGGGGCTGGGTGCCCCCTCAGGGGGCTGGCAGTCCCATTGGGGGGCAGCAACCCCCTCAGGGGGTTGGTTCCCCATTTATGGGTTGGGCCCCTATTGGAGGCCAGGGGCCCCCTTGGGGTTCTGGGAGCCCCCTTGGGGGCTGGCAGCCCTGTGAAGGGGTTGGCAGCCCCTTCTAGGAGCAAGAGGGCCAATCTGGGGGTCAGGGGCCTCCTTGGGGGGCTGGGGGCCCCCTCGGGGTTCTGGCAGCCCCTCGGGGAGCTGGCATTCCCTTTGAGGAGGTGGCGGCCCCCTCGGGGGGTTGGTGGCCAATTCGAGGGTTGGGGGCCCCTTCTGGAGGCCAGGGGCCCACTCGCTGGTCTGGGGGGCCCCTTGGGGGGCTGGAAGTTTCATTGGGGTGGTGGAGGCCCCCTTGGGAATGTGGTGGACTGTTCAGGGGTTGGAGGCCCCGTCTGGTGCCAGGGGCCCTCTTGGGGGGCTGGCAGCCCCCACAAAGGGGTGGCAGCCCCTTCTGGGGCCCAGGGGACCCTTAATGTGGGCAGGGGCCCCCTTGGGGGCTGGCAGTTCCATTGCGGGGTCCACAGCCACCTCGGGGGGTGGCATCCCATTCATTGGTTGGGGGACACTTCTGGGTTCCAGGGGCCCCCTCAAGGCACTGGGGGCCCCTTAGGGGGATTGGCAGTCTCCTCAGGAGGGTGGCAGCCCCTTCTGGGAGCCAGGGACCCCTTTTGGGGGGCATAGGCCCCCTTGGAGGGATGAGGGCCCTCTCAGAGGGCTGGAGCCCCCCTGTGGGGGCTGGCAGCCCCATTGAGGGATCGGCGGCCCCTTCGGGGTTGTGGTGACTCATTTGGGGGTTTGGGGCCCCTTCTTGAGGCCAAAGGCCCCCTTGGGGGGCTGGGAGCCCCCTCAGGGGGCTAGGGGCCTCATTGGGGGACTGGCAGCCTCCTCAGTGGACTGGCAGTCCCATTGGAGAGGTGGTGGCCCCCTTGTGGGGGTGGTGGCCAATTCGAGGGTTGGGGGCCCATTCTGGAGGCCTTGGGCCCCCTCAGGGAACTGAAGGCTTCCTCTGGTGGCTGGCAGCCCCCTTGGGGGGCTGACATTCCCATCGGGAGGGCGGCGGCCCCCTCATGGAGGTGGCATCCCGTTTGGGGGTAAGGGGATCCTTCTGGGGGCCAGAAGAACTCTTAGGGGGCTGGCAGCCCCCTCAGGAAGGTGTCAGCCCCTTCTGGGGGGCAAGGGGCCCTTTCTGGTATCAGGGGCCCCTTGGGGGGCTTGGGGCCCCCTCGGGGTGTGGCAGTCCCATCGGGGGTGCAGCAGGCCCCTCAGGGGAGTGGAGGCCCGTTCGTGGGTTGGGGGCCACTTCTTGGGGCCACAGGCTCCCTTTGGGGGCTGGGGGACCCCTTGGAGGGCTGGGGGCCCCTTTGAGTGGGTGGAAGCCCCCTCAGAGGGGTGGCAGCCCTTTCTGGGGCCAAGGGGCCCTGTTTTGGGGCAAGGGCACCCTTGGGATGATGGGGGCCCCCTCAGGGGGCTAGCAGCCCCTTTGAAGGGCTGGCATTCCCATCAGGGGGTGCCAGCCCACCTGGGAGGGTGTAAGCCCATTTTGGGGGTTGGGGGCCCCTTTTAGGGGCCAGAGGCCCCCTGGGAGGGCTGGGGACCCCCTTGGACAGCTGGCAGTCACATCAGAGGGCAGCCGCTCCCTCGAGGGGGTGCTGGCCTATTCGAGGGTTGGGGGCCATTTCTGGAGCAAAGGGGCCCCCTTGGGGGCTGGGGCCCCATGAGGGGGCTGGTAGCCCTCTTAGGGGGCTGGAAGTCTTATTGAGAGGGCAGCAGCCCTCTCAGGGGGTGGCAACCAGTTCAGGGGTTGGGGGCCCCATCTGGGGGCCAGGGGCCCGCTTGGGATGCTTGGGGCCGCCTTGGAGGGCTTGCAGCCAAGTCATGGGGGTGATAGCCCCATGTGGGGGCCAGGGGCCCCTTCTGGGGGATAGTAACCCCCTCAGGGGGCTGGGTGCCCCCATGGGGGGCTGACAGTCCCATTGGGGGTGGCAGCCCCCCCTTGGGGTGGTGGCCCAATCGTGGGTTGGGCCCCTTCTTGAGGGCAGGGGCCCCCTTGGGGAGCTGGGGACCCCTTTAGGTGGCCAGAAGCAACCTCAGGGGAATGGCAGTCTCATTGAGGGGGCAGCAGCCCTCTCGGGGGTGTGTAAGCCCATTTGAGGGTTGGGGGCCTCTTGTGGGGCTGGGGACCCCTTTGGGTGGTTGGACACCCCCTCAGGGGGGTGGCAGCCTCTTCTGGGGGCCAGGGGCCCCATCTGGAGGGCAGGAGCCTACTTGGGGGGCTGAGGGCCCCCTTGGGGGGCTGGCAGCCCCCTCAGGGTGCTGGTGGTTCCATAGGGGGGGTGGCTGCCCCTTAGGGGGGTGGTGGCTCATTCGAGGGTTGGAGGCCCCTTCTGGGGGCCAGGGGCCCTCTCGGGGGGCTGGTGGTCCTCTTTGGGGTCTGGCAGTCTTATTGGTGTGTCGGCGGCCCCGTTGGTGCAGTGGTGGACCGTTCGAGGGTTGGGGGCCCCTTCTGGGTTCAAGGGGCCAAGTGGGGGGTGGCAGCCCCCTCAGGTTGGTGGCATCCCTGTCTCGGGGCCAGGGGCCTTTTTTGGGGGGCATGGGCCCCCTTGGGGGGCTGGCAGCCCTCTTGGGGCTGGCAGTCCCATTGGGGGGCAGCAGCGCCCTCGGGGGGGTTGTGGCCCATTCGAGGGTTGGGGGCCCCGTCTGGAGGACACGATCCCCCTCGGGGGGCTGGGAACCCCCTGAGGTTTTATCAGCCCCCTTCGGGGGCTGACAGTTTTCTCAAAGGGGTGGCAGCCACCTCGGGGGGGTGGCAGATATTTCTGGGGGACAGGGTCTCCTTCTCAGGGGCAGGGGTCCCCTTGGGGGTCTGGGGGCCTACCCAGGAGGCTAGCAGCCTCCTAAGAGGGCTCGCCGTACCATATGGGGGGAAGCAGCCCCTTTGAGGGGGTGGTGTCCCATTTGAGTGTTGAGGGCCCCTTCTGGAAGCCAGGGGCCCCTTAGGGGGGCTGGCAGTCCAATCAAGGGGGCAGCAGCCCCCTCTTGGGGGGTGGACCATTAGAGGGTTGGGGACCTCTTCTGGAGGCCAGGGGCTCCCTCGGGGGGCTGGTCGCCCCCTTGGAGGGTCCTCAGTTTCATTGGGGTAGCTGCGGCCCCCTCGGGGTGTAGCAGCTGATTCAAGGGTTGGTGGACCCTTCTGAAGACCAGAGGCCCCCTTGGGAGGCTGTGGGCCCCATCAGGGAGCTGGTAGCAACCCCCTCAGGAGGGTGGCAGCCCCTTCTGGGGTCCAAGGGACCCTTCTTGGGGACAAGGGCCCCCTCAGAGGGCTGGGGCCCCCCTCATGGGGCTGGGAGCCCCTCGAGTGGCTGGTAGTCCCATCATGGGTGCTGTGGCCCCCTCAGGTGGGGTGGCCCATTCTGGGGTTGGGGGGCATTTTTGGAGGCCAGGGGGACCCTTGGGTTGTTGGGTGCCTTCTCAGGGGGCTGGCAGTCCCGTTGAGAGGGCAGTGGCTTCCTCAGGGGGGTGGCGGCCCGTTCGGGGGTTAGAGGCCCCTTCTGGAGGGCAGGGGCCCTCTTGGGGGACTGGGTGTCCCCTTGTGGGGCTGGCAGCCCCTTCTAGTGGCCAGAGGCCCCCTTGGGGGGCTGGGGACCCCCTCAGGGGCTGGCAGTCCTTTTGGGTTGCTGGTAGTCCCATTGGAGGGGCAGCGGCCCCCTCAGGGGGATGGCGGCCCGTTCGAGGGTTGGAGGCCCCTTCTGGGGGCCAGGGGTTGCTTTGGGGGCCAGGGGCCCCTTTGGGGGCTGCTGGCCTCCTTCTGGGGCTAGAAGCCATCTAAGGGGAGTGGCAGCCATAACTGGTGGCCAGGGGCCCTGTCTAGGGGGCAGGAGCCTCATTGGGGGGTTACAGGTCCACTCATGGGGCTGGAAGCCCCCTCTGAGGGCTGGCAGTCTCATCAGAATGTGGCGGCCCCCTCGGGGTGGTGGTGGCCCATTCGGGGGTTTGGGCCCCCTCTGGAGGCCAGGGACCCCCTTGGGGGCTGGCAGTCACACAGGGGGGCAGCGGCCCCCTCATGGGGGTGGTGGCCTGTTTGAGGGTTGGGGGCCCCTTCTGGGGGCTAGGGGCCTCCCTGGATGGCTGGGGTTCCCCTTGTGGGGCTGGCAGCCTGTTCTGGGGGCCATGGGCCCCCTTGGGTGGCTGGGGACCCCCTTGGGGGGCTAGCAGTCCCATCGGGGGGCTGCGGCCCCCTCGGGGGGGTGGAGACCTGTTCGGGGGTTGGGGGCATCTTTTGGGGGCCTGGGGCCCCCTTAAGCTGCTGGGGGTCCCCTTGGGGGGCTGGCAGCCCTTTCTGGAGGCAAAGGGTCCTTTCCAGGGGCCAGGAGCTCCCTTGGGGTTGGGGACCCCCTTTGGGGTCTGGAAGTCCCATTGGAAGGGCTGCAGGCCCCTTGGGGGGACTGCCAGCCTCCCAAAGGAGCTGCCAGCCCCCTCAGGGGGCCTCAAGGCCCAGGAGGGGGCCCCTGACCCCGATTGATGGCAGCCCATTCAGGGGTTAGGGGCCCCTTCTTGGGGCCATGGGCCCCCTTGTGTTGCTGATTGCCCCCTTTGGGGGCAGGCAGCCCCCTGAGGGGGGCAGTAGCCCCTTCTGTGGGCAGGGGTGCCTTCTGTTGGGCAAGGGCCCCTCAGGGGTCTTGGGTCCCACTCAAGGGGCTTGCAGTCCAATTGGGGGTTCAGCGGGGGGGGGGTGGATGCCTATTTGAGTGTTGGGGGCCCCTTCTGCAAGTCAAGGGCCCCCTCAAGGTGCTTTGGGCCCCCTCAGGGGGCTAGGGGCCACCTCAGGGGGCAGCTAGCCCTCTTGGGGGCTGATAGTCTTATTGAGGAGGCAGCAGCCCCCTAGGGGGGATGGCAGCCTATTCAAGGGTTGGGGTCCTCCTTTGGGGGCCTAAGGACCCTCTTGGGGGGCTGGCATCCCCCTGGGGGGGCTGACAGTACTATCGGGGGCGGCGGCCCTCTCGGAATGGTGGTGTCCCATTCGTGGGTTGGGGGCTGCTTCTGGAGGCCATGGGCCCCCTTGGGGGGCTGGGGGCTCCTTCTGGAGGCCAGGGGCCCCTTTGATTGGCTGGTAGACCCTTTTGGGGGTAAGGGGCCATTTCAGGGGGGCAAGGGCCCCCTCAGGAGGCTGGCAGCCCCCTCAGGAGCCTGGCAGTTTCATCAAGGGGTGGCCCATTAAAGGGTTGGGGGCCCCTTCTGGAGGCCAGATGCCCCCTTGGGGGGTTTGGGGTCCCCTTGAGGGGCTGGCAGTCTCATGGGTGGGCAGCGGCCCCCTCAGGGGGTTGGTGGACAGTTTGGGGGTTGGGTGCCCCTTCTGGGGGCCAGAGCCCCCCTTGGGGGCCTGGGAGAAAATTGGGGGACTGGCAGCCCCTTCTGGTGGCAAGGGACCCCTTCTGGAAGGCAGGCTCCCCCTCAGGGGGCCAGGGGCCCCTTTGGAGGGCTTGCAGTCCAATTTGGGGGGCAATGGCCCCCTCGAGGGGGTGATGGTCCATTTGGGGGTTGGGGGCCCCTTGTAGGGGCCAGGGGCTCCCTTACAGGGCAAGGGGTACCCTTGGAAGGCTGGCAGCCCCCTTAGGGGTGTGGCAGTCCCTTATAGGGGCCAGGGGCCCCTTCTGGGGGACAGGGGCCTAGTTGGGGGCTGAAGACCCCCAAGGGGGCTGGATGCCCTCTAAGTGGGTTTGCTGTCCCATCAGGAGGGAGGCAGCCCTCTCGAGGGGTGGTGGCCTATTCAAGGGTTGGGGTCCCCTCCTGCAGGCCAGAGGTCCTCTACGGGAGCTGGAGGCCCCCTGAGGGGGCTGGCAGTCCCAACAAGGGGCTGGCGGCCCCCTCGGGGAATTGGCGGCCCATTCGGGGGTTGGAGGCCACTTCTGGGGGCCATAGGCCCACTTGGGGGGTTGAGGTCTGCCTGGGGGGCTGGGGGCCACCTTGGGGGGCTTGCAGCCCCTTCTGGGGACAAGGGCCCTTTCAGGGGGGCAGGGGCCCATTCGGTTGCCAGGCAGCCTCCTCGGGGGGCTGGCAGTCCTGTCGAGGGGGCAATGGCCCCCTCAGGGGGGAGTTGGCCCATTTGGAGGTCAAGGGCCTGTTTGGGAGACCAGGGGTCCCTTCGGTTGGCTGGGTGCAATCTCGAGAGGCTGGCAGCCCCCCCCCAAGGGCTGGCAGACCCATCAGGGGGGCGGTAGAACCCTCAAGGGTGTGGTGGCCCATTCGGTTGTTGGGGCCCCTTCTGAAAGCTAGTGGCCCCCTGGGTGGCTAGGGGCCCCCTCATGGGCCTGGCAGCCCCCTTGGATGGCTGGCAGTCCCATCGGGGTGCCGACAGCCCCCTCGGGGTGGTGGTGGCCCGTTCAGGGGTTGGGGGCCCATTTTGGAAGCCAGGGGCCCTGGGGGCCCTCTTGGGGGGCTGGCAGCCCCCTAAAGGGGGTAGCAGCCCCTTCTGGGGAACAGGGTCCCCTTCTCGGGGGCAGAACCTCCTTGGGGGGCTCAGGGCCTCCCCGAGGGGCTGTCAGCCTCCTAATGGGCCTTGCCGTCCCATAAAGGGGGAGGCAGCTCCCTCAGGGGGTTGGCCCATTTGTAGGTTGAGGGCCCTTTATGGAAGAAAGGGGCACCCTCGAGGGGCTGGCAGCCCACTTGGGGGGTTGGCAGCCCCCTCGGGAGGCTGGCAGTCCCATCAAGGGGGCAGCAGCCCCCTCGGGGTGGTGGTGGACCATTTCAGGGTTGGGGACCCCTTCTAGAGGGCAGGGGCCCCCTTGGGTGGCTTGGCAACCCCTTGTTAGGCTCGCAGTCCTATTGGGGGAGCTGAGGCCCTCTTGGGGGGGTGGCAGCCCATTTGGGGGTTGGGGGACAATTCTGGGGGCCAGAGTCCTCATTGGCGAGCTTTGGGCACCATCAGGGAGCTGGTGGCAATCCCCTGAGGAGGGTGATAGCCCCTTCTGTGGGCCAGAGGACCCCTCTGGGGTATAGGAGCCCCTTTGGAGGGCTGGGGGCCAACTTGGGGGGCTGGGGAACCCCTTAGGTGGCTGGCAGCCCCCTTTTGGGGCTAGCAGTCCTATCAGGGGGGCAACGGCCCTCTTGGGGGGTGGCAGCCCGTTCGGGGGTTGGAACTCTTTCTTGGGGCTGGGGGCCACCTAGGGGGGCTGGGGGCCCCCATGGAGGGCTGGCAGCCCCTTCTGGGGGCAGAAACCCCTCGGGGGCTTGGGGCCCCCTTGGGGGGCTCACAGCCCCTTCTGGGGGCCAGAGGCCCCCTCAGGATCCTGGGGACCCCCTCAGGGGCTGGCAGTCCCATTGGGAGGCTGGTAGTCCCATTGGGGGGGCAGCTGCCCTCTCGGGGGGGGTGGCAGCTAGTGCGGGGGTTGGAGGCCAATTTTGGGGGCCAGGGGCCCAATTGGGGGGCTGGAAGCTCCTTGTGAGGGCCTGAGGCCTCCTTGGGAGGCTGGGGACCCCCTCGGAGGCTTGCAGTCCCCTTGGGTCGCTGGTATTCTCATTGGGGGGCAGCGGCTCCCTCAAGGGGATGGCGGCCCATTCAAGGGTTGTATGACCCTCCTGGGCCCAGGGGCCCCCTTGGGGGTCTGGCAGCCTCTGCTGGGGGCCATGGGCCCAGTCTGGTGGGCAGGGGCCTCCTTGGAGGACTGGGGGCCCATCCAGGGGGTTGGCAGCCCCCTCAGTGTGCTGGCAGTCCCATCAGGTGGGCAGAGGGCCCCTCGGGGTGGTGGTGGCAAATTCGAGGGTTGGGGGCCCCTTCTGGAGGCCAGGGGCCCCCTCAATGGGCTGGTGGCCCCCTCAGGAGGCTGGCAGCCCCCTTGGGGGTGGCAGTCCCATTGGGGAGGTGGTAGCCCTATCAGTGGGGTGGTGGCTCATTTGGGAGTTGGGGGCCCCTTCTGGGGACCAGGGGCCCCCTTGGGGGGCTGGCAGCCCCTTCTGGGGGCCAGGGGCCCCTTGTGGGGGGCAGGGGCCCTCTCATGGTGCTGGGGGAGCCTTGGGGAGACTGCCACCAGCCCAAGGGGGCTGCTAGCCTCCAGAGGGGGCCTGCAGCCCCAGCAGGGGGCCCATTGCCTCCCAAAGGGGCCCTGACCCCCTAATAATAGCAGCCAATTCATTCCTTGGAGGCCCATTCTGGGGGCCAAAGGCCCCTTGGGGGGTTGAAGGCCACTTTTGAGAGCTGGCAGCCCCCTCACATTAGTGGTAGCTCCTTCTGAGGGTGAGGAGCCCCTTATGGGGGGCACGGGCCCCCTTGGGAGTCTGGCAGCCCACTCAAGAGGCTGGCAGTCACATTTTGGGGTCAGCAGGGGGGTGGAGGCCCATTCGAGGGTTTGGAGCCTCTTTCTGAATTGGGGGGCTGAGGGTCCCCTCATGGAGCTGCAAGCCCTTTTCGTTGGCTGGCAGTCTCAACGGGGGGGCGGTGGCCCCCTCGGGTAGGTGGCGGCCCGTTCGGGGGTTGGAGGCCGCTTGGGGGGGTAGGGGCCCCATTGGGGAGCTGGCAGCCTTCTTAGGGGGGTGGCAGCCCTCTTCTAGGGGCCAGGGGCCCCATTTGTGGGGCAGAGGCCTGTTAGGGGGGCTGGGGACCCTCCTGGAAGGCTGACAGCCCCCACAGGGGGCTGGTGGCAGTTCCATCGGTGGCGATGCCCCCATCGGGGGGGTCACAGCCCGTTCAGGGGTTTGAGGGCTCTTCTGGGGGCCATGGGCAACCTGAGGCCCCCCCTACAGGACCTGGCAGCCCCCTCAGGGCTGTGGCAGAACCTTCTTTGGGCCAGGGGCCCCTTCTGGGGACAGGGGCACCTTTGAGGGGCTGGGGACTCCCTCGGGAAGCTGGCAGTACCTAGAAATACCATCGGTGGGCAGTGGCCCCATCCGGGAGTGGTGGCCCATTCTAGGGTTGGGGGCCCTTTCTGGAAGACAAGGGCCCCCCTTAGTGGGCTGTCAGCCCCCTTGGGTTGCTGGCAGTCCCATTGGGGGGGCCATGGCCCCCTCGGGCTTGTGGCAGCCCTTTCGGGAGTTGGGGGACCCTTCTGGGGGCCAGAGGCCCCCTTGAGGGGTTGAAAGCCTCATTGAGGGGCATATGGCAACCCCCTCAAGAGATTGGCATCTGCTTCTGGGGGCCAGGGGCCCTTTATAGGGGTCAGGAGACTCCTCGGGTGGCTGGGGGCCCACTCTGGCTGCTTTGGGCCCCCTTGGGGGGTTTGCAGCCCCCTAGGGGGGCTGGCAGTCCCATCAGGGGGGCAGCAGCCCCCTCAGGGTGGTGGCTGGTTTGGGGGTTGGGGGCCCCTTCTGGAGGCTAGGGGTTGCCTTGGGGCCCAGGGGCTCCCTTGGGGGCTTGTGGCCTTCTTGTGAGGCTAGCAGCCCCCTTAAGGGGGTGGCAGCCACATCTAGGGGTGAGGGGCCCCCTTGGGGGGCTAGGGGCCCACTTAGGGGGCTGGAAGCCCCATCTGAGAGCTGGCAGTCCCATCAGGGGGTGGCCTCCCCCTCAGGGTGGTTGTTGCCCATTCGGGGGTTGGGGGCCCCTTCTGGAGGCCAGGGGCCCCCTTGGGGGGCAGTCAGTCACATCATTGGGGCAGCAGCAACCTCATGGCGGTGGTGGCCCGTTAGGGGGTTGGGGCAACTTCTGGGGGCTTGGGGCCCCCTTGGAGGGCTGGGGGCCCCCATGGGTGGCTGGCAGCCTCTTCTGGTGGCCATGGGCCCACTCGCGTGGTAGGGGACCCCCTCGGCGGGCTCCAGCCCCCTTGCCGGGCTAGCAGTCCCATCGAAGGGGCAGTGGCCCCCTTGGGGGAGGCCTTTTCAGGATTAAGTGTCGCCTTTTGGGGCCAGAGGCCCCATTAGGGGGCTGGGGGCTCCCTTGAGGGGCTGGTGGCCCCATTGGGGGGCTTAGGGCCCCCCTGGGGGGCTGGTAGGCCCTTTTGGGGGCCAGGGGCATCTTAAGGGTGGTAGGGGCCCTCTCAGTTGGCTGGCTGTCTCATCAGGGGGCAGTGGCCCCCTCAGGGGGTTGGTGGCCCATTCAAGGGTTGGGGGCCCCTTCTGGAGGCCAGGGGCCCCCTTGGGGGGATGGGGACCCCCTTGCTGGGCTAGCAGCCCCCTTGGGGGGCAGACAGTTTCATTGGAGGGGCAGCAGCCCTCTCAGGGGGTTAGCGGACCTTTTGGGCATTAGGGGCCCCTTCTGGGGCCAGGGGTCTCCTTGGGGGGGCTGGGAGCCAATTGGGGGGGGCTGGCAGTCCTTTCTGGGCACCAGGGGCCGCCTAGTAGGGCTGGGTGCCCTCTCGGGAGGCTGGCAGACCCCTCTGGGGGCTGGCAGTCCCATTGCATTAGTGGCGGCCCATTTGGGGGTTGGTGGACCCTTCTGTGAGCCAGAGGCCCCCTTGGGAGCTGTGGGCCCTGTCAGGGAGCTGGTGGCAACCCCCTCAGGAGGGTGGCAGCCCTTTCTGGTGGCCAGGGGACCCTTCTGGGGGACAGGGGACCCTTCTGGGGGACAGAGGCCCCTTCAGAGGGCTGCGGCCCCCTCAGGGGGTTGTGGCCCAACTGAAGGTTAGGGTCATTTCTGGAGGAAAGGTGCCCCCTTTGGGGGCTGGGGGCCCCCTCGGGGGGCTGGCAGTCCCATCGGGAAGGTGGTGGTTCATTCAGTTGTTGGGGGCCCCTTCTGGAGGCCAGGGTCCCCCTTAGGGGGCTGAGGGCTTCCTCTGGAGACTGGCAGCTCCCTTGGGAGGCTGGCAGTCCCATTGGGGGCCACAGCCCCCTCGGGGGGGTGGCAACCAGTTTGGGGGTTGGTGGATAATTCTGGGGGCCAGGGGCCCCCTTGGGGGGCTGGGGGCCCTCTTGGGGGGCTAGAGGCCCCCTCACAGAGCTGGAAGCCATCTCATGAAGCTGCCATCCCCTTCGGGGTGGTGGTGGCCCATTCTGGGGTTGGGGGCTCCTTCTGGAGGCCAGGGCCCCCCTCGGGGGCTGGGAGCACCCTCGGGAAGCTAGGGGCCCTCTCGGAGGGCTGGCAGCCTCCTTGGAGGACTGGCAGTCCCATTGGGGAGGCGGTGGCGATGTTGGGGGGTTGGCATCCCGTATGGGGGTTAGGGTCCCCTTCTGGGGGCCAGAGGACCCCTTGGGGGGCTTTGGGCCCCCTTGAGGGGCTGCTAGCCCCCACAGTAGGGTGGCAGCCAATTCTGGGGGCCATGGGCCTCTTTTGGGGAGCTGGGGCCCTATCAGGGGGCTGGCAGTCCCATTGGGGGGCAGTGGCCCCCTCAGGGGGGTGGTGCCCCATTTGGGGGTTGGGGGCCCCTTCCGGGGGCCTGGGGCCCCCTTGGGGGGCTGGCAGCCCCCTCAGGAGGGTGGCAGCCCCTTCTGGTTGCCAGGGGCCCATTTTGAGGGGCAGGGGAACTCTCAGGGGTAACGGGTCCTCTCAGGGGGGTGGGGGCCTCTCGGGGTTACTGCAAGCAACCCAAGGGGGCTGCCAGCTCCCCAAGGGGGTCTCCAGCCCCAGGAGGGGGTCCCTTGCCTCTTAAAGGGGCCCCTGACCCCCAAATAATAGCAGCCGATTCAGGGCTTTGGGGCCCATTCTGGGAGCCAGGGGTCTTTTGGGGGGCTGAAGGCCCTTTTTGAGTGCTGGCAGCCCCCTCATAGGGGTGGTAGCTCCTTCTGGGGGTGAGGAGCCCCATATGGGGGGCAGGGCCCCCTTGGGAGTCTGGGCGCTCACTCAAGGGGCTGCCAGTCATAATGTGTGGTCAACAGGGGTGTGAGGGCTCATTCAAGAGTTTGGGGCCCCTTCTGGAGGTCAGGGGCCACCTTGGGGGGCTGAAGGCCCCCTGAGGGGGATGCTAGCCTCCTTCAGGGGCTGGCAGTCTCATCAGGGGGCAGTGGCCCCCTTGGAGGGGTGGCGGTCCGTTTGGGGGTTGGAGGCCAACTTGGGGCACTAGGGGCCCCACTGGAGAGGTAGCAGCCCCCTTAGGGGGGTGGCAGCCCCTTGTAGGGCCCAGGGACTCTTTCTGGGGGGCAGGGGGCCTCTTGGGCAGCTGGGGGCCTCCCTGGAAGGCTGACAGCCCCCACAGGGGGCTGGTAATCCCATAGGGGGGGTAGCAGCCCGTTCGGGGGTTTGAGGCCCCTTCTGGGGGCCATGGGCCACTGGAGGCCCCCCACAGGGCGTGGCAGCCCCCTTAGGGAGGTGGCAGCCCCATCTTGGGGCCAGGGGCCCCTTTGTGGGGCTGGGGGCCCCTTTGGGGGGCTGGCAGCTCCTAGCAATACCATCGGGGGGGCAGCGGCCCTAACCGGGGAGTGGTGGCCCATTCTAGGGTTGGAGGCCCCTTCTAGAGGACAAGGGCCACCTTAGAAGACTGGCAGCCCTATTGGGAGGCCGTGGCCCCCTCGGGTGAGTGGCAGAACGTTTGAGGGTTGAGGGACCCTTCTGGGTGCCAGAGGGGCTAAGGGCCTCATTGGGAGGCTTGTGGCAACCCACTCAAGAGTGTGGCAGCCCCTTCTGGGGGCCTGGGGCCCTTTTTGGGGGTCACGGGCCCCCTCGGGTGGCTGGGGGCCCACTCGGGGGGCTGGGGGCCCCTTCGGGTGGCTGGTAGCCCCCTTGGAGGGCTCAGTTCCATCGAGGGGGCGGGACCCCCTTTGGGGTGGTAGTGGCCCATTCGGGGCTGTAGGAACTTCTGGACACAGCAGGGCCCCTGGGGGGGCTGGGGGCCCTCTCTGTTGGTTGGCACCCCTTTTGGGGGGCTGGGAGTCCCATCAGAGGAGCAGCAGCCCCCTTGGTGGGGCTGCATCCCATTTGGGGGTTGGGTGCCCCTTCTGGGGGCCAGGGGTTTCCCTGGGGGCCAGGGGCCCCCTTGGGGGCTGGTGGGCTCCTTGTGGGGTAGCAACCCAGTTAGGGGGGTGGCAGCCATATCTGGTGCCCAGGGGCCCTGTCTAGGAGGCAGGAGCCTCCTTGGTGGGCTTGGGGCCCACTCAGGGGGATTGAGGCCCTCTCTGACTGCTGGCAGTCCCATCGGGGGTTGCGGCCCCCTCGGGGTGGTGGTGTCCCATTTGGGGGTTGGGGCCCCTTCTGGAGGCCAGGGGCCCCATTTGGGGGCCACTAGACAAATCAGGGGAGCAGCGGCCCCCTCATGGGGGTGGTGGCCCGTTCGGGGGTTGGTTGCCCCTTCTGGGGGATAGGGGCCCCCTTGGAGGGCTGGGGGCCCCCTTGGGTTGCTGGCAGATTGTTCTGGGGGCCAGGGGCCCCCTCAATGGGCTGGGGGCCCCCTCAGGAGGCTGGCAGCCCCCTTGGGGGGTGGCAGTCCCATTGGGGAGGTGGTAGCCCTATCAGTGGGGTGGTGGCTCATTTGGGAGTTGGGGGCCCCTTCTGGGGACCAGGGGCCCCCTTGGGGGTCTGAGGGCCCCCTTTGAGTTCTGGCAGCCCGCTCAAGGGGGTGGCAACCCCTTCTGGGGGCCAGGGGCTCTATCTGGGGGACAGGGACCCACTCGGGGGCTGGGTGTCCCCTCGGGTGGCTGACAGTCCTATTGGGGGAACGGCAGCCCCCTCGGGGAAGTGGCCCATTCAGGGGTTGGGTGCCCTTTCTGGAGGCCAGGGGCCCCCTTGGTGGGCTGGGGATCCCCTCAGAGGGCTGGCAGTCCCCTCGGGGGGTTGCCAATACCATGGGGGGCTGCAGCCCCTTTCGGGGGGGTGTCAATACAATTGGGGATTTTGGGCCCTTTCTGCAGGTCAGGGGCCCCCTTGGGGGCTGTGGGCCCCTTGGAGGGCTGGCAGCCACCTCAGGGGGATTGCAGCCCCTTCTGGGGGCCAGGTGCCTATTTTGCAGGGGCATGGGCCTCCTTGGGTGGCTCAGGGCCCCCTTATGGAGGTGGCAGCCCTCTCGGGGGGCTGGCAATCCCATTGGGGGGTGGTGGCCCCCTCGGGGGAATGGTGGCCTATTCTAGGGTTGGGGGCCCTTTCTGGAGGCCAGGGGCCCTCTTGGGGGCCTGGGGTCCCCATTGGGGGCTAGCAGCCATCTTTTGGGGCTAGCACTCTCATTGGGGGGGCGATGGCCCCCTCAGGCGATTGACGGACCGTTTAGGGGTTGGTGAACCCTTCTGGGGGCCAGGGGCCCTCTCGGGGGCTGGGAGCCCCTTTGAGGGGCTGGAAGCCACATCAGAGGGGCAGGGACCCCATCTGGGAGTCAGGGGCCCCCTAGGAGGGCTTGGTGCCCTCTCAGTAGGCTGGCAGACACCTTGGGGGGCTGACAGTCCAATCGGGGTGGTGGTGGCCCATTCGGGGGTTGGGGGCCACTTCTGGAGGCCAGGGTCCCTCTTGGGGGGCTAAGGGCTTCCTCAGGAGACTGGCAGTCCCATTGGGGGGCCACAGCCCCCTCAGCTGGGTGGCAGCCAGTTCAGGGGTTGGGGGACCCTTCTGGGTGCCTGGGGCCCCCTTGGGGGGCTGGGGGCCCTCTTGGGTGGCTAGGGGCTAACTCAGGGGGCTGGCAGCCCCTTCAAAAGGCTGCCATACCCATAGGATGGGACGGCGTCCCCTTCTAGGTGGTGGTGGCCCATTCGGGGGTTGGGGGCCCCTTCTGGAGGTCAGGGGCCCCCTCAGGGGGCTGGGAGCCACCTCGGGGGGCTGGCAGCCTCCTTCGAGGACTGGCAGTCCCATTGGGGGGGCGGTGGCGACGTTGGGGGTGTGTCATCCCGTTTGGGGATTAGGGTCCCCTTCTGGGGGCCAGAGGACCCCATGGAGGACTGGGGGCCCTCTTGGGGGGCTGCTAGCCCCCTCAGGAGGGTGGCAGCCAATTCTAGGGGGCATTGGCCCTTTGAGGGGGCTGGCAGTCCCATTGGGGGTAGCTGCCCCCTTGGGGGTTGGTGCCCCATTTGGGGGTTGGGGGCCCCTTCTGGAGGCCAGAGGCCCCCTTGGGGGGCTGGCAGCCCCTTCTGGGGGCCAGGGGCCCCTTGTGGGGGGCAGGGGCCCTCTCATGGCGCTGGGGGAGCCTTGGGGAGACTGCCACCAGCCCAAGGGGGCTGCTAGCCTCCAGAGGGGGCCTGCAGCCGCAGCAGGGGGCCCATTGCCTCCCAAAGGGGCCCTGACCCCCTAATAATAGCAGCCAATTCATTCCTTGGAGGCCCATTCTGGGGGCCAAGGGCCCCTTGGGGGGTTGAAGGCCACTTTTGAGAGCTGGCAGCCCCCTCACATTAGTGGTAGCTCCTTCTGAGGGTGAGGAGCCCCTTATGGGGGGCACGGGCCCCCTTGGGAGTCTGGCGGCCCACTCAAGAGGCTGGCAGTCACATTTTGGGGTCAGCAGGGGGGTGGAGGCCCATTCAAGGGTTTGGAGCCTCTTTCTGAATTGGGGGGCTGAGGGTCCCCTCATGGAGCTGCTAGCCCTTTTCGTTGGCTGGCAGTCTCAACGGGGGGGCGGTGGCCCCCTCGGGTAGGTGGCGGCCCGTTCGGGGGTTGGAGGCCGCTTGGGGGGGTAGGGGCCCCATTGGGGAGCTGGCAGCCCCCTTAGGGGGGTGGCAGCCCTCTTCTAGGGGCCAGGGGCCCCATTTGTGGGGCAGAGGCCTGTTAGGGGGGCTGGGGACCCTCCTGGAAGGCTGACAGCCCCCACAGGGGGCTGGTGGTAGTTCCATCGGTGGCGATGCCCCCATCGGGGGGGTCACAGCCCGTTCAGGGGTTTGAGGGCTCTTCTGGGGGCCATGGGCAACCTGAGGCCCCCCCTACAGGGCCTGGCAGCCCCCTCAGGGCTGTGGCAGAACCTTCTTTGGGCCAGGGGCCCCTTCTGGGGACAGGGGCACCTTTGAGGGGCTGGGGACTCCCTCGGGAAGCTGGCAGTACCTAGAAATACCATCGGTGGGCAGTGGCCCCATCCGGGAGTGGTGGCCCATTCTAGGGTTGGGGGCCCTTTCTGGAAGACAAGGGCCCCCCTTAGTGGGCTGTCAGCCCCCTTGGGTTGCTGGCAGTCCCATTGGGGGGGCCATGGCCCCCTCGGGCTTGTGGCAGCCCTTTCGGGAGTTGGGGGACCCTTCTGGGGGCCAGAGGCCCCCTTGAGGGGTTGAAAGCCTCATTGAGGGGCATATGGCAACCCCCTCAAGAGATTGGCATCCGCTTCTGGGGGCCAGGGGCCCTTTATGGGGGTCAGGAGCCTCCTCGGGTGGCTGGGGGCCCACTCTGGCTGCTTTGGGCCCCCTTGGGGGGTTGGCAGCCCCCTAGGGGGGCTGGCAGTCCCATCAAGGGGGCAGCAGCCCCCTCAGGGTGGTGGCTGGTTTGGGGGTTGGGGGCCCCTTCTGGAGGCTAGGGGTTGCCTTGGGGCCCAGGGGCTCCCTTGGGGGCTTGTGGCCTTCTTGTGAGGCTAGCAGCCCCCTTAAGGGGGTGGCAGCCACATCTAGGGGTGAGGGGCCCCCTTGGGGGGCTAGGGGCCCACTCAGGGGGCTGGAAGCACCATCTGAGAGCTGGCAGTCCCATCAGGGGGTGGCCTCCCCCTCAGGGTGGTTGTTGCCCATTCGGGGGTTGGGGACCCCTTCTGGAGGCCAGGGGCCCCCTTGGGGGGCAGTCAGTCACATCATTGGGGCAGCGGCAACCTCATGGCGGTGGTGGCCTGTTAGGGGGTTGGGGCAACTTCTGGGGGCTTGGGGCCCCCTTGGAGGGCTGGGGGCCCCCATGGGTGGCTGGCAGCCTCTTCTGGTGGCCATGGGCCCACTCGCGTGGTAGGGGACCCCCTCGGCGGGCTCCAGCCCCCTTGCGGGGCTAGCAGTCCCATCGAAGGGGCAGTGGCCCCCTTGGGGGAGGCCTTTTCAGGATTAAGTGTCGCCTTTTGGGGCCAGAGGCCCCATTAGGGGGCTGGGGGCTCCCTTGAGGGGCTGGTGGCCCCATTGGGGGGCTTAGGGCCCCCCTGGGGGGCTGGTAGCCCCTTTTGGGGGCCAGGGGCATCTTAAGGGTGGTAGGGGCCCTCTCAGTTGGCTGGCTGTCTCATCAGGGGGCAGTGGCCCCCTCAGGGGGTTGGTGGCCCATTCAAGGGTTGGGGGCCCCTTCTGGAGGACAGGGGCCCCCTTGGGGGGATGGGGACCCCCTTGCTGGGCTAGCAGCCCCCTTGGGGGGCAGACAGTTTCATTGGAGGGGCAGCAGCTCTCTCAGGGGGTTAGCGGACCTTTTGGGCATTAGGGGCCCCTTCTGGGGCCAGGGGTCTCCTTGGGGGGGCTGGGAGCCAATTGGGGGGGCTGGCAGTCCTTTCTGGGCACCAGGGGCCGCCTAGTAGGGCTGGGTGCCCTCTCGGGAGGCTGGCAGACCCCTCTGGGGGCTGGCAGTCCCATTGCGGGAGTGGCGGCCCATTCGGGGGTTGGTGGACCCTTCTGTGAGCCAGAGGCCCCCTTGGGGGCTGTGGGCCCTGTCAGGGAGCTGGTGGCAACCCCCTCAGGAGGGTGGCAGCCCTTTCTGGTGGCCAGGGGACCCTTCTGGGGGACAGGGGACCCTTCTGGGGGACAGAGGCCCCTTCAGAGGGCTGTGGCCCCCTCAGGGGGTTGTGGCCCAACTGAAGGTTAGGGTCATTTCTGGAGGAAAGGTGCCCCCTTTGGGGGCTGGGGGCCCCCTCGGGGGGCTGGCAGTCCCATCGGGAAAGTGGTGGTTCATTCAGTTGTTGGGGGCCTCTTCTGGAGGCCAGGGTCCCCCTTAGGGGGCTGAGGGCTTCCTCTGGAGACTGGCAGCTCCCTTGGGAGGCTGGCAGTCCCATTGGGGGCCACAGCCCCCTCGGGGGGGGTGGCAACCAGTTTGGTGGTTGGTGGATAATTCTGGGGGCCAGGGGCCCCCTTGGGGGGCTGGGGGCCCTCTTGGGGGGCTAGAGGCCCCCTCACAGAGCTGGAAGCCATCTCATGAAGCTGCCATCCCCTTCGGGGTGGTGGTGGCCCATTCTGGGGTTGGGGGCTCCTTCTGGAGGCCAGGGCCCCCTTCGGGGGCTGGGAGCACCCTCGGGAAGCTAGGGGCCCTCTCGGAGGGCTGGCAGCCTCCTTGGAGGACTGGCAGTCCCATTGGGGAGGCGGTGGCGATGTTGGGGGGTTGGCATCCCGTATGGGGGTTAGGGTCCCCTTCTGGGGGCCAGAGGACCCCTTGGGGGGCTTTGGGCCCCCTTGAGGGGCTGGTAGCCCCCTCAGTAGGGTGGCAGCCAATTCTGGGGGCCATGGGCCTCTTTTGGGGAGCTGGGGCCCTATCAGGGGGCTGGCAGTCCCATTGGGGGGGCAGTGGCCCCCTCAGGGGGGTGGTGCCCCATTTGGGGGTTGGGGGCCCCTTCCGGGGGCCTGGGGCCCCCTTGGGGGGCTGGCAGCCCCCTCAGGAGGGTGGCAGCCCCTTCTGGTTGCCAGGGGCCCATTTTGAGGGGCAGGGGAACTCTCAGGGGTAACGGGTCCTCTCAGGGGGGTGGGGGCCTCTCGGGGTTACTGCAAGCAACCCAAGGGGGCTGCCAGCTCCCCAAGGGGGTCTCCAGCCCCAGGAGGGGGTCCCTTGCCTCTTAAAGGGGCCCCTGACCCCCAAATAATAGCAGCCGATTCAGGGCTTTGGGGCCCATTCTGGGAGCCAGGGGTCTTTTGGGGGGCTGAAGGCCCTTTTTGAGTGCTGGCAGCCCCCTCATAGGGGTGGTAGCTCGTTCTGGGGGTGAGGAGCCCCATATGGGGGGCAGGGCCCCCTTGGGAGTCTGGGCGCTCACTCAAGGGGCTGCCAGTCATAATGTGTGGTCAACAGTGGTGTGAGGGCTCATTCAAGAGTTTCGGGCCCCTTCTGGAGGTCAGGGGCCACCTTGGGGGGCTGAAGGCCCCCTGAGGGGGATGCTAGCCTCCTTCAGGGGCTGGCAGTCTCATCAGGGGGCAGTGGCCCCCTTGGAGGGGTGGCGGTCCGTTTGGGGGTTGGAGGCCAACTTGGGGCACTAGGGGCCCCACTGGAGAGGTAGCAGCCCCTTAGGGGGGTGGCAGCCCCTTGTAGGGCCCAGGGACTCCTTCTGGGGGGCAGGGGGCCCCTTGGGCAGCTGGGGGCCTCCCTGGAAGGCTGACAGCCCCCACAGGGGGCTGGTAGTCCCATAGGGGGGGTAGCAGCCCGTTCGGGGGTTTGAGGCCCCTTCTGGGGGCCATGGGCCACTGGAGGCCCCCCACAGGGTGTGGTAGCCCCCTTAGGGGGGTGGCAGCCCCATCTTGGGGCCAGGGGCCCCTTTGTGTTGCTGGGGGCCCCTTTGGGGGGCTGGCAGCTCCTAGCAATACCATCGGGGGGGCAGCGGCCCTATCCGGGGAGTGGTGGCCCATTCTAGGGTTGGAGGCCCCTTCTAGAGGACAAGGGCCACCTTAGAAGACTGGCAGGCCTATTGGGAGGCCGTGGCCCCCTCGGGTGAGTGGCAGAACGTTTGAGGGTTGAGGGACCCTTCTGGGTGCCAGAGGGGCTAAGGGCCTCATTGGGAGGCTTGTGGCAACCCACTCAAGAGTGTGGCAGCCCCTTCTGGGGGCCTGGGGCCCTGTTTGGGGGTCATGGGCCCCCTCGGGTGGCTGGGGGCCCACTCGGGGGGCTGGGGGCCCCTTCGGGTGGCTGGTAGCCCCCTTGGAGGGCTGGCAGTTCCATCGAGGGGGCGGGACCCCCTTTGGGGTGGTAGTGGCCCATTCGGGGGTTGGTAGGAACTTCTGGACACAGCAGGGCCCCTGGGGGGGCTGGGGGCCCTCTCTGTTGGTTGGCAGCCCTTTTGGGGGGCTGGGAGTCCCATCAGAGGAGCAGCAGCCCCCTTGGTGGGGCTGCATCCCATTTGAGGGTTGGGTGCCCCTTCTGGGGGCCAGGGGTTTCCCTGGGGGCCAGGGGCCCCCTTGGGGGCTGGTGGGCTCCTTGTGGGGTAGCAACCCAGTTAGGGGGGTGACAGCCATATCTGGTGCCCAGGGGCCCTGTCTAGGAGGCAGGAGCCTCCTTAGTGGGATTGGGGCCCACTCAGGGGGATTGAGGTCCTCTCTGACTGCTGGCAGTCCCATCGGGGGTTGCGGCCCCCTCGGGGTGGTGGTGTCCCATTTGGGGGTTGGGGCCCCTTCTGGAGGCCAGGGGCCCCATTTGGGGGCCGCTAGACAAATCAGGGGAGCAGCGGCCCCCTCATGGGGGTGGTGGCCCGTTCGGGGGTTGGTGGCCCCTTCTGGGGGGTAGGGGCCCCCTTGGAGGGCTGGGGGCCCCCTTGGCTTGCTGGCAGATTGTTCTGGAGGCCAGGGGCCCCCATGGATGGCTGGGGACCCCCTCAGGGGGATGGCAACCCCCTTGGGTGTCTGGCAATCCTATCAGGGGGGCAGTACCCCCTAGGGGGGGTGGAAACCCATTCGGGGGTTAGGGGCGCCTTTTGGGGTCAAAGGGCCCCCTTAGATGGCTGGGGGTCCTCATGGGGGCTGGCAGCCCCTTTTGTTAGGAAAGGGCCTTTCCAGGGGCCAGGAGCCCCCTTCAGGGCTGGGGACCCCATTGGAGGGCTGGCAGTCCCATTGGGGTTGCTGCAGTCCCCTTGAGGGGACTGCCTGCCCCCCAAAGGAGCTGCCAGCCCCCTCAGGGGGCTTCCAGCCCAAGGAGGAGGCCCCTAGCCTCCCAAAGGGGCCCCTGACCCCCAATGATGGCAGCCTTTTCAGGGGTTGGAGGCTGCTTCTGGGGGCCAGGGACCCCCATGTGGACCTGATGACCCTTTTTGGGGGCTGGCAGCCCCCTGAGGGGGGTAGTAGCCCCTTCTTGGGGCAGGGGTGTCTTCTGTTGGGCAGGGGCCCCCTCTCGGGTCTGGGGGCCCACTCAAGGGGCTGGCAGTAAAATTGAGGGGTCAGCGGGGGGGTGGGTGCCTATACGAGGGTTGGGGCCCCTTCTGCAGGTCAAGGGACCCTCAAGGGGCTGGGGGCCACCTCAGGGGGCTAAGGGTAACCTCAGGGGGCTACTAGCCCCCTTGGGGGCTGACAGTCTCATCAAGGGGGGTGGGGGCCCATTTGGGGCTTGAGATCCCCCCTAGGGGGCTTGGGACCCTCTTGGGGGCTGGCATCCCCCTCGGGGGCCTGGCAGGCCCATCGGGGATCAGTGGCCCTCTCGGAAGGGTGGTGGCCCATTTGGGGGTTGAGGGCTCTTTCAGGAGGCTAAAGGCCCCCTTGGAGGGTGGGGGCTACTTCTGGAGGTCTGGGGCCCCCTTGGGGGACTGGCAGTCTCATTGGGGGGGTGACGGCACCCTCAGAGGGTTCGCGGATCGTTCGGGGGTTGGGGGCCTTTTCGGGGGGCCAGGGGCCCCCTTGGGGGGCTGGCAGTCTCATTGGGGGGCGACGGCCCCCTCAGGGGGTTGGAGGACTGTTCGGGGGTTGGTGGCCTCTTCTGGATGCCAGGGGCCCGCTAGGGGGGTTTTGAGCCAATTGGGGGGCTGGCAGCCCCTTCTGGGGGCCAGGGGCCCCTTCTGGGAGACTGGGGCCCATTTGGGGGATAGGGGACCCATCAGAGGGCTGGCAGTCCCATTGAGGGGGCGATGGCCCCCTCAGGGGGCTAGGGGACCAGTCGGGGGGCTAACGGTCCCATCGGGGGGTGGCAGCCCCCTTTGGGGGTTGGCGGCCCATTCAAGGGTTGGAGGCCACTTCTGGGGGCCATAGGCCCACTTTGGGGGTTGGTGTCTGCCTACGGGGGCTGGGGGCCACCTTGGGGCGCTTGCAGCCCCCTCAGGGGGGTGGTAGCACATTCTGGGGGCCAGGGGCCCCTTCAGGGGGGCAGGTGCCCATTCAGAGGCCTGGGATCCCCCTCGGGGGGCTTGCAGTCCCGTCGAGGCAGCAGTGGCCCCCTCAGTGGGGTGTTGGCCCATTCTGGGGTCACGGGCCCGTTTGGGAGGCCAGGGGCCCGTTTGGGAGGCCAGGGGCCCGCTTGGTGTCCTGGGTGCAATCTCAAGAGGCTGGCAGCTCCCTTGTGGGACTGGCAGCCCCCTCGGGGGGCTGGCAGTCCCATCAGGGGGGCAGCAGAACCCTCGGGGGTGTGGTGGCCCATTGGGGGGTTGGGGGCCCCTTCTGAAAGCCAGGGGCCACCTTGGGGGCTGGGGGCCCCCTGAGGGGCCTGGCAGCCCCTTAGATGTCTGGCAGTCCCATTGGGAGGCTGACGGCCCCCTTGGGAGGGTGGTGGTCCGTTTGGGGGTTGGGGGCCCCTTCTGGAAGCCAGGTGCCCCCTTGGGATCCTGAGGGCCTCCTTGAAGTCCTTGCAGCCCCATCAGGGGGGCAGCAGCCCCTTCTAGGGAAAAGGGTCCCCTTCTCGGGGGCAGGGGCCTACTTGGGCGGCTGGGGGCCTCCCCGGGGGCTGTTAGCCTCCTAAAGGGCCTCGCATTCCCATAGGGGGGGAGGCAGCCCCCTTCTGGGGGGTGGCCCATTTGAAGGTTGAGGGCCTCTTAGGGAAGCCAGGGGCACCCTCTAATGGCTGGCAGCACACTTAGGGGGCTGGGAGCCCCCTCAGGGGGCTGGCAGTCCCATCAAGGGGGCAGCAGCCCCCTCGGGGTGGTGGTGGACCATTTGATTGTTGGGGACCCCTTCTGGAGGCCAGGGGCCCCCTCAGGAGGCTGGGGGGGCCCTTGGATGGCTGGCAGTCTTATTGGGGAGGTATGGCCTGCACGGGGATGTGGCAGCCCCTTCGGGATTTGGGGGACCCTTGTGGGGGCCAGAGGCCGCATTGGGGGGCAGTGGGCGCCGATGGAGAGCTGGTGGCAACCCACTCAGGAGGCTGGCAGCCCCTTCCTGAGGCCAGGGGACCCTTCTGGGGGACAGGGGCACCTTCAGAGGGCTGGGAGCAACCTCGGCTGGCTGGGGAACCCATCAGAGGGCTGGCAGTTCCCTTTTGGGGCTGACAGTCATATTAAGGGGGCAATGGCCCTCTCGGAGGGTGGCGGCCCGTTCTGGGATTGGGGGCCCTTAATGGGGGCCAGGGGCCCCCTTGGGGGGCTGGGGGACCCCTTGGAGGGCTGGTAGCCATCGTAGGGGCCAGAGACCCCTCGGGGAGCTGGCAGCCCCTTGTAGGGGACAGAGGACCCCTCGGTGGGCTGGGGACCCCCTCGGGTGCTGGCAGTCCCCTTGAGTCGCTGGTATTCTCATTGAGGGGGCAATGTCCCCCTCGGGGGGATGGCGGCCCGTTCGAGGATTGGGGGACCCTTCTGTGCCCAGGGGCCCCCTTGGGGGGCTGGCAGCCTCTGCTGTTGGCCAGGGGCCCCATCTGGGGGGGAGGGGGATACTTGGGAGACTGGGGGCCCCTCCAGGGAGTTGGCAGCCCCCTCAGGGTGCTGGCAGTCCCATCGGGTGGGCAGCGGCCCCCTCGGTGTGGTGGTGGCAAATTTGTGGGTTGGGGGCCCCTTCTGGAGGACAGGGGCCCCCTCAATGGGGTGGGGGCCCCCTCAGGAGGCTGGCAGCCCCCTTGGGGGGCTGGCAGTCCCATTGGGGAGGTGGCAGCCCCCTCAGGGGGGTTGTGGCTCATTTGGGAGTTGGGGGCCCCTTCTGGGGACGAGGGGCCCCCTTGGGGGTCTGAGGGCCTTTTTGGAGGGCTGGCAGCCCCCTCAGGGGGTGGTAACCCCTTTTGGGGGCCAGGGGCTTTATCTGGGGGCTGTGTTTCCCCTCGATTGGCTACCAGTCCTATTGGAGGGGAGGCAGTAACCTTGGGGGGGTGGCCCATTCAGGGGTTGAGGCCCCTTCTGGAGGCCAGGGGCCCCCTTTGGGGTCTGGGTTCCCCTCAGTGGGCTGGCAGCCCCCTTGGGAGGCTGCCAATACCATGGGGGGTTTCAGTCCAATTGGGGGTTGGGGGCCCCTTCTGGAGGTCAGGGGCCCCCTTGGGGGGCTGAGGGCCACCTTGGAGGGCCGGCAGCCCCCTCAGGGGGATTGCAGCCTCTTCTGGGGGCCAGGCACCACTTCTGGGGGCAGGGGCCTCCTTGGGTGGCTGGGGGCCCCCTTGGGGGGGTGGCAGCCCCCTCAGGATGCTGGCAGTCCCATCGGGGTGTGACGGCCCCATCGGGGGGATGGTGGCCTATTCAAGTGTGTGGGGCCCCTTCTGGAGGCCAGGGGCCCCCTTGGGGGCTGGGGGCTGCCTTGTGGGGCTAGCAGCCACCTTTGGGTGCTGGCACTCTCATTGGGGGGGTGGCGGCCTCCTCAGGGGGTTGGCTGTCCGTTCAGGGGTTGGGGAACCCTTATGTGGGCCAGGGGCCCTTTGGGGGGCTGGGGGCACCTTTGAGGGGCTGGGAGCCCCTTTGGGGGGCTGGGAGCCTCTTCAGGGGGTCAGGGGCCCCTTCTTGGGGGCAGGGGCCCCCTAGGAGGGTTGGGCGCCCTCTCAGAAAGTTGGCAGACCCCTCGGGGGGCTGGCAGTCCCATCGGGAGGGTGGCGGCCCATTCAGGGGTTGGGGGCCCCTTCTGGAGGCCAGGGTCCCCTTTGGGAGGCTGAGGGCTTCCTCAGGAGACTGGCAGCCCCCTTGGGAGGCTGGCAGTGCCATTGGGGGGCCACATCCCCCCTGGGGTGGTGCCAGCCAGTTCGGGGGTTGGGTGACCCTTCTGGGGGCCTGGGGCCCCCTTGGAGGGCTGGGGGCCCTCTTGAGGGGCTAGATTCCCCCTCAGGGGGCTGGCAGCCCCCTCAGAAGGCTGCCATACCCATCGGATGGGGTGGCATCCCCTTCGAGGTGGTGGTGGCCCATTCGTGGGTTGGGGGCCTCTTCTGGAGGCCAGAGGCCCCCTTGGAAGGCTAGGGGCCTCCTCGGGGGGCTGGCAGCCTTCTTCGAGGACTGGCAGTCCCATTGTGGGGGCGGTGGCGAAGTTAGAGGGGTGTCATCCCGTTTGGGGGTTAGGGTCCCCTTCTGAGGGCTAAAGGATCCCTTGGGGAGCTGGGGGGCCCCTTAGGGGGCTGGTAGCCCATTCAGGAGGGTGACAGCCAATTCTGGGGGCCATGTACCCCTTTTGGGGAGCAGGGACCCCCTCAGGAGGCTGGCAGTCCCATTGGGGGGCAGCAGCCCCCTTGGAGGGGTGGTGCCCCATTTGGGGGTTGGGGGCCCCTTCTGGGGGCCAGGGGCCACTTTGGGAGGCTGTCAGCCCCCTCAGAAGTGTGGCAGCCAATTCTGGGGGCCAGGGGCCTTTTCTGAGGGGCAGGGGCCCTCTCAGGGGGAAGGGGGCCCCTTGGGGGCACTGCCAGTAGCCCAAGGGGGCTGCCAGCCCCCCGAGGGGGCCTTCAGCCACAGCAGGGGGACCCTTGCCTACCAAAGGGGATCCTGACCCCAAAATAATAGCAGCCGATTCAGGGCTTGGGGGCCCATTTTGGGGGCCAGGGGCCCCTTCGGGAGCTGAACGCCACCTTTGAGGGCTGGCAGCCCCCTCACAGGGGTGGTAGCTCCTGGGGGTGAGGAGCCTATTATGGGGGGCAGGGGCCCCGATGGGAGTCTGGGGGCGCACTCAAGGGGCTGCCAGTCACATTGTGTGGTCAGGAGGAGGGTGGGGGCCCATTTGAGGGTTTGGGGCCCTTTCTTTAGGCCAGGGGCCCCCTTGGGGGGCTGAGGGCCCCCTCAGGGGGCTGCTAGCCCCCTTCAGGTGCTGGCAGTCTTTTCAGGGGGGCGGTGGCCCCCTCAGGGGGGTGGCGGCCCATTCGGGGGTTGGAGCACCCTTGGGGGCTAGGGGCCCCATTGGGGAGCTGGCAGCCCCTTCTAAAGGCCAGGGGCCCCTTCTGGGGGGCAGAGGCCCCCTTGGGAGGCTGGGGGCCCCCCTGGAAGGCTGACAGCTCCCACAGGGGGCTGGCAGTTCCATCGGGGGGCGTCAGCCCCCTCAGGGAGGTTGCAGCCCGTTCGATGGTTTGAGGCCCCTTCTGGGGGCCATGGGCCACCGGAGGCCCCCACTACTGGGTCTGGCAGCCACCTCAGGGGGTTGGCAGCCCCTTCTTGGGGTCAGGAGTCCCTTTCGGGGACAGGGGCCCCCTTGGGGGGTTGGGGGCTCCCTCGGGGGGCTGGAAATCCCTAGTAAAACCATCAGGGGGCAGCAGCCCCCTCTGGGAAGTGATGGCCCATTCGAGTTTTGGGGGCCCCTTCTGGCTGACAAGGGCCCCCTTAGTTGTCTGTCAGCCCCCTTGGGGGCTGGCATTAATATTGGGGGGCCGTGGCCCCCTCGGGCTTGTGGCAGCCCTTTCGGGGGTTGGGAGACCCTTCTTGGGGCCAGAGGCCTCCTTGAGGTGCTGAGGGCCTCATTGGGGGGCTCATGGCAACCCTCTCAAGAGGTTGGCAGGTGTTTCTTGGGGCCAGGGGCCCTTTCTTGGGGTCAGTGGCTAACTCGGTTGGCTGGGGCCCACTTGGGGGGCTGGGGGCCCACTTGGGTGGCTGGCAGCCCCCTTGGAGGGCTGGCAATCCCATTGGAGGGGCAGCAGCCCCCTCATGGGGGTGGCGGTCCGTTCGGGGGTTGGGGGCCCCTTCTGGGGGTAAGGTTTCACCTTGGGGGCCAGGGGCCCCCTTGGGGGCTAGTGGCCTCCTTGTGGGGCTAGCAGCCTCTTAGGGGGATGGTAGCCACATCTTTGGGTGAGGGGGCCCCATCTAGGGGCCAGGAGCCCTCTTGTGGGGTTAGGTGCCCACTCAGGGGGCTGGAAGCCCCCTCTGAGAGCTGGCAGTCCCATCGGGTGGTGCCAGCCCCCTCGGCGTGGTGGTGGCCCATTCGGGGGTTGGGGCCCCTTCTGAAGGCCAGGGACCCCCTTGGGGGGCTGGCAGTCACATCTGGGGGGCATCAGCCCCCACATGGGGGTGACGGCCTGTTTGGGGGTTGGGGGCAACTTCTGGGGGCTAGGAGCTCCCTTGGAGGGCTGGGGCCCCCTTCAAGGGCTGGGGGCCCCCTTGGAGGGCTGGGGGCCCCCTTAGGAGGATGGGACCCTCTTCTAGGGGCCAGGGGCCCCTCAGGTGGCTGGGGACCCCCTTGGGGGGGCAGTATCCACCTTCGGGGCGGTAGCCTCCTTGGAGGCAGTAGCCCCCTTGGGGGGCTGGCACATCCATCGTGGGGGCAGTGGCCCCCTCCGATAGGGAGGCCCATTCGGGGGTTGGGGCGCCTTCTGAGGGCCAAGGGCCCCTTTTTATGGATGGGGGTCCTTTTGGGGGGCTGGCAGCCCCTTCTGGGGGCAAAGTGCCCTTTCCAGGGGCCAGGGGCCCCCTTGGGGGCTGGGGCCCCCCTTTGGGGGCTGGCAGTCCCATTGGGGGGCTGCAGTATAATGGGGGGAATGCCAGACCCCCAAAGGAGCTGCCAGCCCCCTCATGGGGCCTAGAGCCACAGGAGGGGGCCCCTGGCCTCTCGAAGGGGCCCCTGACCCCCAATGATGGCAGCCCATTCAGGGGTTGGGGACCCTTCTGGGTGCCAGGGGCCTCCTTGGGGGGCTGGCAGCCCCCTGAGGGGGGTAGTAGCCCCTTCTGGGGGCCAGGTGTGCCTTCTGGTGGGAAGGGGCCCCCTCTGAGGTCTGGGGGCCCACTCAAGGGGCTGGCAATTCAATTGGGATGTCAGCAGGGGGGTGGCTGCCTATTCGAAGGTTGGGGGCCCCTTCTGCAGGTCAAGGGGCCCCTCAAGGGGCTGTGGGCCCCCTCAGGGGGCTTGGGGCCACCTCATGGGGCTGCTAGCCCCCATTGAGGGCTGCAGTCTCATCAAGGGGGCAGGAGTCCCCTAGGGGTAGTGGCAGCCCATTCGGGGGTTGGGGGCCTCCTGTTGGGCTAGGGACCCTCTTGGGGGGCTGGCATCCCCCTCGGGGGGCTGGCAGTCCCATTGGGGGGCGGCGGCCCTCTCGGAAAGGTGTTGGCCCATTCGGGGATTGGGGGCTCCTTCTGGAGGCCAGGGACCCCCTTGGAGGGCTTGGGGCCCCCTTGGGTGGCTGGTAGCCCCTTTTGGGGGCCAGGGGCCAATTCAGGGTGGCAGGGGCCCCCTCAAGGGGCTGGCAGTCCCATTGGGGGCAGTGGCCCCCTCGGGGTGGTGGTGGCCCATTCAAGTGTTGGGGGCCCCTTCTGGAAGCAAGGGGCTCCCTAGGGGGCTGGGGGCCCCCTTGGAGGGCTATCAGTATCATTGGGGGGCGGCAGCCGCCTCTGAGGGTTGGCAGACCGTTCGGGCGTTAGGGGCCCCCTCTGGGGGCCAGGGACCCTTTGGGGGACTGGGAGCCAATTGGGGGGGTTGGCAGCCCTATCTGGGTGCCAGGGGCCCCTTCTGGGGGCCAGGGACCCTTTGGGGGGCTGGGAGCCAATTGGGAGGGTTGTTAGGACTCTATATTATAATTACAAATCATAATAAATAGATAGATAAATAGACAGATAGACAGCTCTATGCGAGCCTGGGAATGGGAAATAATCTTGCAAGTTACACTGAGGAAAGGCTGACGACAGATTATGAAGTAGCCAGTAAGATGATGCAGTTAGTTGTCAGCAATTCACCAGGTGACCAAAGCCTTGTTGACCATAGACACACATACACACATACTCACACACAGGCTTCTAGAACTTTCCAACCACAGGGAACACACGTGATACGACTCCTGTTTCACCAGAATTTAGGAAAGAGAGCTCAGAAGGAAGCTAGCCATAGATGAGGTAGGTCGTAGGGAGAAGGGCTTAGCAACTTGAGAGAGAGAGACAGAGAGAGCGAAACAGGGAGATAGCTCCCTGGACTCTAATTTATACTTTGCTCTGTGTGAGAGACTTGTTAATATTTCTAAGACAAATAAAAATAGTTCCATACTATTCTTTACCTCTCCTTGTCATTGAACGACAAATGGGAAAGAAGATTATCTACTTACAAAGCTACTCAAGTATAACAACCGCTCGTCCACAAGTCTAATATATATAACTTCTCTACAAGTAACTACAAAGACTTTTATGACAGCCCCTTCTGGTGGCCAGGGGACCCTTCTGAAGGACAGGGGCCCCCTCGTAGGGCCGCGGCCCCCTCGGGGTGGTGGTGGCTCAATTGAGTGTTGGAGCCAAATCTTGAGGAAAGGGGCCCCCTTTGGGGACTGGGGGCCATCTCCATGGGCTGGTAGCCCCCTTAGGGGCTGCCAGTCTCATTCGGGGGCAGGAGCCCCCTCAGGGGGGTGGAAGCCAGTTCGGTGTTGGGGGCATCTTCTGGGGGCCAGGGGCCCCCTTGGGGGGCTGGGGGCCAACTTGGAGGGCTGGCAGGCACATCATGGGGGTGGCAACCCCGTGTGGTGGCCAGGGGCCTCTTCTGGGGGGTAGGGACCCCCTTGGGGGGTTGGTGCCCACTCGAGAGGCTGGCAGACCCATTGGGGGTGGCAGCCCCCTCGGGGGGGTTGTGGCCCATTCGTGGGTTGGGCTCCTTCTGGAGGAGAGGGACCCCCTTGGGGGGCTAGGGACCCCCTCAGGGTGCTGGCAGCCCCCTTGGGGGCTGGCATTCCCATCAGGTGGGCTGCAGCCCCGTCGGGGGGGTGTAAGCCCGTTTGGGGGTTGGAGGGGCCCCCTTGGTTGGCTGGAAGCCCCCCAGAGGGTTGGCAGCCCCTTTTGGGGTCAGGGGGCCCATCTTAGGGGCAGGGGCCTCCTTGGGGGGCTGGGCCCCCCTCGGGGTGCTGGCAGCCCCCTCGGGGATCTGGCAGTCCCATTGAGGGGCAGCGGCCCCGTCGGGGTGGTGGTGGCCCATTATAGGGTTGGAGGCCTCTTCTGGAGAACAGGGGCCCTCTCAGGTTGCTGGGAGCCCCCTTGGGAGGCTGTCAACCCCCTTTTGGGGCTGGCAGTCTCATCAAGGGGGCGGCGGCCATCTCGGGTGGGTGGCGGCCCGATCAGGGGTTGGGGGCCCCTTCTGGTGTCCAGGGGCCCCATTGGGGGGCATGGGACCCTCATAGAGGGCTGGCAGCCCCTTCTCAGGCCCAAGGGCCTTTTCATGGGGTCTGGCTGCCCCCTTGGGGGGCTGGCAGTCCCATCTGGAGGGAGGCAGCCCCCTCAGGGTGGTGGTGACCCATTCAGGGGTTGGGGGCCCCTTCTTGAAGCCTGGGGCCCCCTCAGGGGGCTAGGGGCACTGACGGGGGGCTGGCAGTCCCATTAAAGCGGCGACGGCCCCTCGGGGGGGTGGGCCATTCGGGGATTTTGGGCCCCTTCTGGGGGCCAGGGGCTCCTTTAGGGGGCAAGGGGTACCCTTGGAAGGTTGCAATCTCCCTTAGTTGGGTGGTAGTCCCTTATGGGGGCCAGGGGCCCCATCTTGGGGACAGGAGACCAGTTGTTGGGCTGAAGGCCCCCAGGGGGCTGGCAGCCCTCTATGGGGGTTTGATCTCCCATCAGGAGGGAGGCAGCCAGCCTCCTCAGGGGGCCAGGGGCCCCTTTGTGGGGCTGGGGGCCCCTTTGGGGGGCTGGCAGCTCCTAGCAATACCATCGGGGGGGCAGCGGCCCTATCCGGGGAGTGGTGGCCCATTCTAGGGTTGGAGGCCCCTTCTAGAGGACAAGGGCCACCTTAGAAGACTGGCAGGCCTATTGGGAGGCCGTGGCCCCCTCGGGTGAGTGGCAGAACGTTTGAGGGTTGAGGGACCCTTCTGGGTGCCAGAGGGGCTAAGGGCCTCATTGGGAGGCTTGTGGCAACCCACTCAAGAGTGTGGCAGCCCCTTCTGGGGGCCTGGGGCCCTGTTTGGGGGTCACGGGCCCCCTCGGGTGGCTGGGGGCCCACTCGGGGGGCTGGGGGCCCCTTAGGGTGGCTGGTAGCCCCCTTGGAGGGCTGGCAGTTCCATCGAGGGGGCGGGACCCCCTTTGGGGTGGTAGTGGCCCATTCGGGGGTTGGTAGGAACTTCTGGACACAGCAGGGCCCCTGGGGGGGCTGGGGGCCCTCTCTGTTGGTTGGCAGCCCTTTTGGGGGGCTGGGAGTCCCATCAGAGGAGCAGCAGCCCCCTTGGTGGGGCTGCATCCCATTTGGGGGTTGGGTGCCCCTTCTGGGGGCCAGGGGTTTCCCTGGGGGCCAGGGGCCCCCTTGGGGGCTGGTGGGCTCCTTGTGGGGTAGCAACACAGTTAGGGGGGTGGCAGCCATATCTGGTGCCCAGGGGCCCTGTCTAGGAGGCAGGAGCCTCCTTAGTGGGCTTGGGGCCCACTAAGGGGGATTGAGGCCCTCTCTGACTGCTGGCAGTCCCATCGGGGGTTGCGGCCCCCTCGGGGTGGTGGTGTCCCATTTGGCGGTTGGGGCCCCTTCTGGAGGCCAGGGGCCCCATTTGGGGGCCGCTAGACAAATCAGGGGAGCAGCAGCCCCCTCATGGGGGTGGTGGCCCGTTCGGGGGTTGGTGGCCCTTCTGGGGGGTAGGGGCCCCCTTGGAGGGCTGGGGGCCCCCTTGGGTTGCTGGCAGATTGTTCTGGGGGCCAGGGGCCCCCATGGATGGCTGGGGACCCCCTCAGGGGGATGGCAACCCCCTTGGGTGTCTGGCAATCCTATCAGGGGGGCAGTACCCCCTAGGGGGGGTGGAAACCCATTCGGGGGTTAGGGGCGCCTTTTGGGGTCAAAGGGCCCCCTTAGATGGCTGGGGGTCCTCATGGGGGCTGGCAGCCCCTTTTGTTAGGAAAGGGCCTTTCCAGGGGCCAGGAGCCCCCTTCAGGGCTGGGGACCCCATTGGAGGGCTGGCAGTCCCATTGGGGTTGCTGCAGTCCCCTTGAGGGGACTGCCTGCCCCCCAAAGGAGCTGCCAGCCCCCTCAGGGGGCTTCCAGCCCAAGGAGGAGGCCCCTAGCCTCCCAAAGGGGCCCCTGACCCCCAATGATGGCAGCCTTTTCAGGGGTTGGGGGCTGCTTCTGGGGGCCAGGGACCCCCATGTGGACCTGATGACCCTTTTTGGGCGCTGGCAGCCCCCTGAGGGGGGTAGTAGCCCCTTCTTGGGGCAGGGGTGTCTTCTGTTGGGCAGGGGCCCCCTCTCGGGTCTGGGGGCCCACTCAAGGGGCTGGCAGTAAAATTGAGGGGTCAGCGGGGGGGTGGGTGCCTATACGAGGGTTGGGGCCCCTTCTGCAGGTCAAGGGACCCTCAAGGGGCTGGGGGCCACCTCAGGGGGCTAAGGGTAACCTCAGGGGGCTACTAGCCCCCTTTTTAGCTGACAGTCTCATCAAGGGGGGTGGGGGCCCATTTGGGGGTTGGGATCCCCCTAGGGGGCTTGGGACCCTCTTGGGGGCTGGCATCCCCCTCGGGGGCCTGGCAGGCCCATCGGGGATCAGTGGCCCTCTCGGAAGGGTGGTGGCCCATTTGGGGGTTGAGGGCTCTTTCAGGAGGCTAGGGGCCCCCTTGGAGGGTGGGGGCTACTTCTGGAGGTCTGGGGCCCCCTTGGGGGGCTGGCAGTCTCATTGGGGGGGTGACGGCACCCTCAGAGGGTTCGCGGATCGTTCGGGGGTTGGGGGCCTTTTCTGGGGGCCAGGGGCCCCCTTGGGGGGCTGGCAGTCTCATTGGGGGGCGACGGCACCCTCAGGGGGTTGGAGGACTGTTCGGGGGTTGGTGGCCTCTTCTGGATGCCAGGGGCCCGCTAGGGGGATTTTGAGCCAATTGGGGGGCTGGCAGCCCCTTCTGGGGGCCAGGGGCCCCTTCTGGGAGACTGGGGCCCATTTGGGGGATAGGGGACCCATCAGAGGGCTGGCAGTCCCATTGAGGGGGCGATGGCCCCCTCGGGGGGCTAGGGGACCAGTCGGGGGGCTAGCGGTCCCATCGGCCGGGTGGCAGCCCCTTTTGGGGGTTGGCGGCCCATTCAAGGGTTGGAGGCCACTTCTGGGGGCCATAGGCCCACTTTGGGGGTTGGTGTCTGCCTACGGGGGCTGGGGGCCACCTTGGGGCGCTTGCAGCCCCCTCAGGGGGGTGGTAGCACATTCTGGGGGCCAGGGGCCTCTTCAGGGGGGCGGGTGCCCATTCAGAGGCCTGGGATCCCCCTCGGGGGGCTTGCAGTCCCGTCGAGGCAGCAGTGGCCCCCTCAGGGGGGTGTTGGCCCATTCTGGGGTCACAGGCCCGTTTGGGAGGCCAGGGGCCCGTTTGGGAGGCCAGGGGCCCGCTTGGTGTCCTGGGTGCAATCTCAAGAGGCTGGCAGCTCCCTTGTGGGACTGGCAGCCCCCTCGGGGGGCTGGCAGTCCCATCAGGGGGGCAGCAGAACCCTCGGGGGTGTGGTGGCCCATTGGGGGGTTGGGGGCCCCTTCTGAAAGCCAGGGGCCACCTTGGGGGCTGGGGGCCCCCTGAGGGGCCTGGCAGCCCCTTAGATGTCTGGCAGTCCCATTGGGAGGCTGACGGCCCCCTTGGGAGGGTGGTGGTCCGTTTGGGGGTTGGGGGCCCCTTCTGGAAGCCAGGTGCCCCCTTGGGATCCTGAGGGCCTCCTTGAAGTCCTTGCAGCCCCATCAGGGGGGCAGCAGCCCCTTCTAGGGAAAAGGGTCCCCTTCTCGGGGGCAGGGGCCTACTTGGGCGGCTGGGGGCCTCCCCGGGGGCTGTTAGCCTCCTAAAGGGCCTCGCATTCCCATAGGGGGGGAGGCAGCCCCCTTCTGGGGGGTGGCCCATTTGAAGGTTGAGGGCCTCTTATGGAAGCCAGGGGCACCCTCTAATGGCTGGCAGCACACTTAGGGGGCTGGGAGCCCCCTCAGGGGGCTGGCAGTCCCATCAAGGGGGCAGCAGCCCCCTCGGGGTGGTGGTGGACCATTTGATTGTTGGGGACCCCTTCTGGAGGCCAGGGGCCCCCTCAGGAGGCTGGGGGGGCCCTTGGATGGCTGGCAGTCTTATTGGGGGAGGTATGGCCTGCACGGGGATGTGGCAGCCCCTTCAGGATTTGGGGGACCCTTGTGGGGGCCAGAGGCCGCATTGGGGGGCAGTGGGCGCCGATGGAGAGCTGGTGGCAACCCACTCAGGAGGCTGGCAGCCCCTTCCTGAGGCCAGGGGACCCTTCTGGGGGACAGGGGCACCTTCAGAGGGCTGGGAGCAACCTCGGCTGGCTGGGGAACCCATCAGAGGGCTGGCAGTTCCCTTTTGGGGCTGACAGTCATATTAAGGGGGCAATGGCCCTCTCGGAGGGTGGCGGCCCGTTCTGGGATTGGGGGCCCTTAATGGGGGCCAGGGGCCCCCGTGGGGGGCTGGGGGACCCCTTGGAGGGCTGGTAGCCATCGTAGGGGCCAGAGACCCCTCGGGGAGCTGGCAGCCCCTTGTAGGGGACAGAGGACCCCTCGGTGGGCTGGGGACCCCCTCAGGTGCTGGCAGTCCCCTTGAGTCGCTGGTATTCTCATTGAGGGGGCAATGTCCCCCTCCGGGGGATGGCGGCCCGTTCGAGGATTGGGGGACCCTTCTGTGCCCAGGGGCCCCCTTGGGGGGCTGGCAGCCTCTGCTGTTGGCCAGGGGCCCCATCTGGGGGGGAGGGGGATATTTGGGAGACTGGGGGCCCCTCCAGGGAGTTGGCAGCCCCCTCAGGGTGCTGGCAGTCCCATCGGGTGGGCAGCGGCCCCCTCGGTGTGGTGGTGGCAAATTTGTGGGTTGGGGGCCCCTTCTGGAGGACAGGGGCCCCCTCAATGGGGTGGGGGCCCCCTCAGGAGGCTGGCAGCCCCCTTGGGGGCTGGCAGTCCCATTGGGGAGGTGGCAGCCCCCTCAGGGGGGTTGTGGCTCATTTGGGAGTTGGGGGCCCCTTCTGGGGACGAGGGGCCCCCTTGGGGGTCTGAGGGCCTTTTTGGAGGGCTGGCAGCCCCCTCAGGGGGTGGTAACCCCTTTTGGGGGCCAGGGGCTTTATCTGGGGAAAGGGACCCCCTCTGGGGGCTGTGTTTCCCCTCGATTGGCTACCAGTCCTATTGGAGGGGAGGCAGTAACCTTGGGGGGGTGGCCCATTCAGGGGTTGAGGCCCCTTCTGGAGGCCAGGGGCCCCCTTTGGGGTCTGGGTTCCCCTCAGTGGGCTGGCAGCCTCCTTGGGAGGCTGCCAATACCATGGGGGGTGTCAGTCCAATTGGGGGTTGGGGGCCCCTTCTGGAGGTCAGGGGCCCCCTTGGGGGGCTGAGGGCCACCTTGGAGGGCCGGCAGCCACCTGAGGGGGATTGCAGCCTCTTCTGGGGGCCAGGCACCACTTCTGGGGGCAGGGGCCTCCTTGGGTGGCTGGGGGCCCCCTTGGGGGGGTGGCAGCCCCCTCAGGATGCTGGCAGTCCCATCGGGGTGTGACGGCCCCATCGGGGGGATGGTGGCCTATTCAAGTGTGTGGGGCCCCTTCTGGAGGCCAGGGGCCCCCTTGGGGGCTGGGGGCTGCCTTGTGGGGCTAGCAGCCACCTTTGGGTGCTGGCACTCTCATTGGGGGGGTGGCGGCCTCCTCAGGGGGTTGGCTGTCCGTTCAGGAGTTGGGGAACCCTTATGTGGGCCAGGGGCCCTTTGGGGGGCTGGGGGCACCTTTGAGGGGCTGGGAGCCCCTTTGGGGGGCTGGTAGCCTCTTCAGGGGGTCAGGGGCCCCTTTTTGGGGGCAGGGGCCCCCTAGGAGGGTTGGGCGCCCTCTCAGAAAGTTGGCAGACCCCTCGGGGGGCTGGCAGTCCCATCGGGAGGGTGGCGGCCCATTCAGGGGTTGGGGGCCCCTTCTGGAGGCCAGGGTCCCCTTTGGGAGGCTGAGGGCTTCCTCAGGAGACTGGCAGCCCCCTTGGGAGGCTGGCAGTGCCATTGGGGGGCCACATCCCCCCTGGGGTGGTGCCAGCCAGTTCGGGGGTTGGGTGACCCTTCTGGGGGCCTGGGGCCCCGTTGGAGGGCTGGGGGCCTTCTTGAGGGGCTAGATTCCCCCTCAGGGGGCTGGCAGCCCCCTCAGAAGGCTGCCATACCCATCGGATGGGGTGGCATCCCCTTCGAGGTGGTGGTGGCCCATTCGTGGGTTGGGGGCCTCTTCTGGAGGCCAGAGGCCCCCTTGGAAGGCTAGGGGCCTCCTCGGGGGGCTGGCAGCCTTCTTCGAGGACTGGCAGTCCCATTGTGGGGGCGGTGGCGAAGTTAGAGGGGTGTCATCCCGTTTGGGGGTTAGGGTCCCCTTCTGAGGGCTAAAGGATCCCTTGGGGAGCTGGGGGGCCCCTTAGGGGGCTGGTAGCCCATTCAGGAGGGTGACAGCCAATTCTGGGGGCCATGTACCCCTTTTGGGGAGCAGGGACCCCCTCAGGAGGCTGGCAGTCCCATTGGGGGGCAGCAGCCCCCTTGGAGGGGTGGTGCCCCATTTGGGGGTTGGGGGCCCCTTCTGGGGGCCAGGGGCCACTTTGGGAGGCTGTCAGCCCCCTCAGAAGTGTGGCAGCCAATTCTGGGGGCCAGGGGCCTTTTCTGAGGGGCAGGGGCCCTCTCAGGGGGAAGGGGGCCCCTTGGGGGCACTGCCAGTAGCCCAAGGGGGCTGCCAGCCCCCCGAGGGGGCCTTCAGCCACAGCAGGGGGACCCTTGCCTACCAAAGGGGATCCTGACCCCAAAATAATAGCAGCCGATTCAGGGCTTGGGGGCCCATTTTGGGGGCCAGGGGCCCCTTCGGGAGCTGAACGCCACCTTTGAGGGCTGGCAGCCCCCTCACAGGGGTGGTAGCTCCTGGGGGTGAGGAGCCTATTATGGGGGGCAGGGGCCCCGATGGGAGTCTGGGGGCGCACTCAAGGGGCTGCCAGTCACATTGTGTGGTCAGGAGGAGGGTGGGGGCCCATTTGAGGGTTTGGGGCCCTTTCTTTAGGCCAGGGGCCCCCTTGGGGGGCTGAGGGCCCCCTCAGGGGGCTGCTAGCCCCCTTCAGGTGCTGGCAGTCTTTTCAGGGGGGCGGTGGCCCCCTCAGGGGGGTGGCGGCCCATTCGGGGGTTGGAGCACCCTTGGGGGCTAGGGGCCCCATTGGGGAGCTGGCAGCCCCTTCTAAAGGCCAGGGGCCCCTTCTGGGGGGCAGAGGCCCCCTTGGGAGGCTGGGGGCCCCCCTGGAAGGCTGACAGCTCCCACAGGGGGCTGGCAGTTCCATCGGGGGGCGTCAGCCCCCTCAGGGAGGTTGCAGCCCGTTCGATGGTTTGAGGCCCCTTCTGGGGGCCATGGGCCACCGGAGGCCCCCACTACTGGGTCTGGCAGCCACCTCAGGGGGTTGGCAGCCCCTTCTTGGGGTCAGGAGTCCCTTTCGGGGACAGGGGCTCCCTTGGGGGGTTGGAGGCTCCCTCGGGGGGCTGGAAATCCCTAGTAAAACCATCAGGGGGCAGCAGCCCCCTCTGGGGAGTGATGGCCCATTCGAGTTTTGGGGGCCCCTTCTGGCTGACAAGGGCCCCCTTAGTGGTCTGTCAGCCCCCTTGGGGGCTGGCATTAATATTGGGGGGCCGTGGCCCCCTCGGGCTTGTGGCAGCCCTTTCGGGGGTTGGGAGACCCTTCTTGGGGCCAGAGGCCTCCTTGAGGTGCTGAGGGCCTCATTGGGGGGCTCATGGCAACCCTCTCAAGAGGTTGGCAGGTGTTTCTTGGGGCCAGGGGCCCTTTCTTGGGGTCAGTGGCTAACTCGGTTGGCTGGGGCCCACTTGGGGGGCTGGGGGCCCACTTGGGTGGCTGGCAGCCCCCTTGGAGGGCTGGCAATCCCATTGGAGGGGCAGCAGCCCCCTCATGGGGGTGGCGGTCCGTTCGGGGGTTGGGGGCCCCTTCTGGGGGTAAGGTTTCACCTTGGGGGCCAGGGGCCCCCTTGGGGGCTAGTGGCCTCCTTGTGGGGCTAGCAGCCTCTTAGGGGGATGGTAGCCACATCTTTGGGTGAGGGGGCCCCATCTAGGGGCCAGGAGCCCTCTTGTGGGGTTAGGTGCCCACTCAGGGGGCTGGAAGCCCCTCTGAGAGCTGGCAGTCCCATCGGGTGGTGCCAGCCCCCTCGGCGTGGTGGTGGCCCATTCGGGGGTTGGGGCCCCTTCTGAAGGCCAGGGACCCCCTTGGGGGGCTGGCAGTCACATCTGGGGGGCATCAGCCCCCACATGGGGGTGACGGCCTGTTTGGGGGTTGGGGGCAACTTCTGGGGGCTAGGAGCTCCCTTGGAGGGCTGGGGGCCCCCTTCCAGGGCTGGGGGCCCCCTTGGAGGGCTGGGGGCCCCCTTAGGAGGATGGGACCCTCTTCTAGGGGCCAGGGGCCCCTCAGGTGGCTGGGGACCCCCTTGGGGGGCGGTATCCACCTTCGGGGCGGTAGCCTCCTTGGAGGCAGTAGCCCCTTTGGGGGGCTGGCACATCCATCGTGGGGGCAGTGGCCCCCTCCGATAGGGAGGCCCATTCGGGGGTTGAGGCGCCTTCTGAGGGCCAAGGGCCCCTTTTTATGGATGGGGGTCCTTTTGGGGGGCTGGCAGCCCCTTCTGGGGGCAAAGTGCCCTTTCCAGGGGCCAGGGGCCCCCTTGGGGGCTGGCAGTCCCATTGGGGGGCTGCAGTATAATGGGGGGAATGCCAGACCCCCAAAGGAGCTGCCAGCCCCCTCATGGGGCCTAGAGCCACAGGAGGGGGCCCCTGGCCTCTCGAAGGGGCCCCTGACCCCCAATGATGGCAGCCCATTCAGGGGTTGGGGACCCTTCTGGGTGCCAGGGGCCTCCTTGGGGGGCTGGCAGCCCCCTGATGGGGGTAGTAGCCCCTTCTGGGGGCCAGGTGTGCCTTCTGGTGGGTAGGGGCCCCCTCTGAGGTCTGGGGGCCCACTCAAGGGGCTGGCAATTCAATTGGGATGTCAGCAGGGGGGTGGCTGCCTATTCGAAGGTTTGGGGCCCCTTCTGCAGGTCAAGGGGCCCCTCAAGAGGCTGTGGGCCCCCTCAGGGGGCTTGGGGCCACCTCATGGGGCTGCTAGCCCCCATTGAGGGCTGCAGTCTCATCAAGGGGGCAGGAGTCCCCTAGGGGTAGTGGCAGCCCATTCGGGGGTTGGGGGCCTCCTGTTGGGCTAGGGACCCTCTTGGGGGGCTGGCATCCCCCTCGGGGGGCTGGCATCCCCCTCGGGGGGCTGGCAGTCCCATTGGGGGGCGGCGGCCCTCTCGGAAAGGTGTTGGCCCATTCGGGGATTGGGGGCTCCTTCTGGAGGCCAGGGACCCCCTTGGAGGGCTTGGGGCCCCCTTGGGTGGCTGGTAGCCCCTTTTGGGGGCCAGGGGCCAATTCAGGGTGGCAGGGGCCCCCTCAAGGGGCTGGCAGTCCCATTGGGGGCAGTGGCCCCCTCGGGGTGGTGGTGGCCCATTCAAGTGTTGGGGGCCCCTTCTGGAAGCAAGGGGCTCCCTAGGGGGCTGGGGGCCCCCTTGGAGGGCTATCAGCCCCATCGGGGGGCTGGCAGTATCATTGGGGGGCGGCAGCCGCCTCTGAGGGTTGGCAGACCGTTCGGGCGTTAGGGGCCCCCTCTGGGGGCCAGGGACCCTTTGGGGGACTGGGAGCCAATTGGGGGGGTTGGCAGCCCTATCTGGGTGCCAGGGGCCCCTTCTGGGGGCCAGGGACCCTTTGGGGGGCTGGGAGCCAATTGGGAGGGTTGTTAGGACTCTATATTATAATTACAAATCATAATAAATAGATAGATAAATAGACAGATAGACAGTTCTATGCGAGCCTGGGAATGGGAAATAATCTTGCAAGTTACACTGAGGAAAGGCTGAGGACAGATTATGAAGTAGCCAGTAAGATGATGCAGTTAGTTGTCAGCAATTCACCAGGTGACCAAAGCCTTGTTGACCATAGACACACATACACACATACTCACACACAGGCTTCTAGAACTTTCCAACCACAGGGAACACACGTGATACGACTCCTGTTTCACCAGAATTTAGGAAAGAGAGCTCAGAAGGAAGCTAGCCATAGATGAGGTAGGTCGTAGGGAGAAGGGCTTAGCAACTTGAGAGAGAGACAGAGAGAGCGAAACAGGGAGATAGCTCCCTGGACTCTAATTTATACTTCGCTCTGTGTGAGAGACTTGTTAATATTTCTAAGACAAATAAAAATAGTTCCATACTATCCTTTACCTCTCCTTGTCATTGAACGACAAATGGGAAAGAAGATAATCTACTTACAAAGCTACTCAAGTATAACAACCGCTCGTCCACAAGTCTAATATATATAACTTCTCTACAAGTAACTACAAAGACTTTTATGACAGCCCCTTCTGGTGGCCAGGGGACCCTTCTGAAGGACAGGGGCCCCCTCGTAGGGCCGCGGCCCCCTCGGGGTGGTGGTGGCTCAATTGAGTGTTGGAGCCAATTCTTGAGGAAAGGGGCCCCCTTTGGGGACTGGGGGCCATCTCCATGGGCTGGTAGCCCCCTTAGGGGCTGCCAGTCTCATTCGGGGGCAGGAGCCCCCTCAGGGGGGTGGAAGCCAGTTCGGTGTTGGGGGCATCTTCTGGGGGCCAGGGGCCCCCTTGGGGGGCTGGGGGCCAACTTGGAGGGCTGGCAGCCACATCATGGGGGTGGCAACCCCGTGTGGTGGCCAGGGGCCCCTTCTGGGGGGTAGGGACCCCCTTGGGGGGTTGGTGCCCACTCAAGAGGCTGGCAAACCCATTGGGGGTGGCAGCCCCCTCGGGGGGGTTGTGGCCCATTCGTGGGTTGGGCTCCTTCTGGAGGAGAGGGACCCCCTTGGGGGGCTAGGGACCCCCTCAGGGTGCTGGCAGCCCCCTTGGGGGGCTGGCATTCCCATCAGGTGGGCTGCAGCCCCATCGGGGGGGTGTAAGCCCGTTTGGGGGTTGGAGGGGCCCCCTTGGTTGGCTGGAAGCCCCCCAGAGGGTTGGCAGCCCCTTTTGGGGTCAGGGGGCCCATCTTAGGGGCAGGGGCCTCCTTGGGGGGCTGGGCCCCCCTCGGGGTGCTGGCAGCCCCCTCGGGGATCTGGCAATCCCATTGAGGGGCAGCGGCCCCGTCGGGGTGGTGGTGGCCCATCATAGGGTTGGAGGCCTCTTCTGGAGAACAGGGGCCCTCTCAGGTTGCTGGGAGCCCCCTTGGGAGGCTGTCAACCCCCTTTTGGGGCTGGCAGTCTCATCAAGGGGGCGGCGGCCATCTCGGGTGGGTGGCGGCCCGATCAGGGGTTGGGGGCCCCTTCTGGTGTCCAGGGGCCCCATTGGGGGGCATGGGACCCTCATGGAGGGCTGGCAGCCCCTTCTCAGGCCCAAGGGCCTTTTCATGGGGTCTGGCTGCCCCCTTGGGGGGCTGGCAGTCCCATCTGGAGGGAGGCAGCCCCCTCAGGGTGGTGGTGACCCATTCAGGGGTTGGGGGCCCCTTCTTGAAGCCTGGGGCCCCCTCAGGGGGCTAGGGGCACTGACGGGGGGCTGGCAGTCCCATTAAAGCGGCGACGGCCCCTCGGGGGGGTGGGCCATTCGGGGATTTTGGGCCCCTTCTGGGGGCCAGGGGCTCCTTTAGGGGGCAAGGGGTACCCTTGGAAGGCTGCAATCTCCCTTAGTTGGGTGGTAGTCCCTTATGGGGGCCAGGGGCCCCATCTTGGGGACAGGGGACCAGTTGTTGGACTGAAGGCCCACAGGGGGCTGGCAGCCCTCTATGGGGGTTTGATCTCCCATCAGGAGGGAGGCAGCCAGCCTCCTCAGGGGGATGGTGGCCTATTCGAGGGTTTGGGGCACCTCCTGGAGGCCAGAGGCCCTCTTGGGGGGCTGGGGGCCCCAACAGGGGGCTGGCAGCCCCCTTGGGGAGCTGGCAGTCCCATCGGGGAGGTGGCAGCCCCCTCAGGGGTGTTGTGGCCCATTCGGGTGTTGGGGGCAACTTCTGAAAGCCAGGGGTTCCCTTGGGGGCTGGGGGCCCCCTTGGGGTCCTGGCAGCCCCCTTGGATAACTGGTAGTCCCATTGGAGGGCCGACGGCCACCTTGGCTTGGTGGCGGCCTGTTGGGGGGTTGGGGGCTCCAACTGACGGCCAGGGGCCCCCTTAGGGTCCTGGGGGCCCCCCTGGGGGGCTGCCAGCCCCCTCAAAGGGGTGGCAGCCTTTTCTGGGGAACAGGGTACCCTTCTTGGGGACAGGGGCCTCCTTGGGGGGCTGGGGGCCTCCCCGGGGGGTTTTCAGCCTCCTAAAATTCCTCATCGTCCCATGGGGGGAGGCAGCCCCCTCGGGGGGGTGGCCTATTTGAAGTTTGAGGGCCCCTTATGGAAGCCAGTGGAACCATTGAGGGGCTGGCAGCCCACTTGGGGGGCTGGCAGTCCCATCAAGGGGGCAGTGGCCCCCTCAGGATGGTGGTAGACCATTTGAGGGTTGGGGACTCCTTCTGGAGGCCAGGGGCCCCCTCGTGGGGCTGGGGCCCCCCTTGGAGGGCTGGTAGTCCCATTGGGGAAGCTGCGGAACCCTCGTGGGGGTGGCGGTCCATTCGGAGGTTGGGGGACCCTTCTGGGGGCCAGAGGTCCCATTGAGGGGCTGTAGGCACGTAGGGGAGCTGTTGGCAACCCCCTCAGGAGGGTGGCAGCCCCTTCTGGCTTCCAGGGGACCCTTCTCAGGGACCAGGGCCCCTTTGGAGGGCTGGGGGGTCCCCTCAGGGGGCTGAGGAACCCCTAGGGGGGCTGCCAGCCCCCTTTTGGGGCTGTCAGTCCTATCAGGGGGGCAGCGGCCCTCTCGGGGGGTGGCGGCCCATTCGGGGGCTGGCAGCCCGTCTGGGGGCCAAAGGCCCCCTCGGGGGGCTGGAGACCCCCTCGGGGGCTGGCAATCCCCTTGGGAGGCTGGTAGTCCAATAAGAGGGACATTGGACATCTCGGGGGGGTGGCAGCCTGTTCGGAGGTTGGGGGCCCATTCTGGGGTCCAGAGACCCCTCGGGGGTCTGAAGGCTCCCTTGGGGGACTGGCAGTCCCTTGTAGGGGCTAGAGGCCTCCTCAGTGGGCTGGAGACCCCCTTGGGGGCTGGCAGTCCCCTTGGGTCGCTGGTATTCCCATCGGGGGGGCAACGTCCCCCTCGGGGGGATGGCAGCGCGTTCGAGGGTTGGGGGACCCTCCTGGTCCCAGGGGCCACCTTGGGGGGCTGGCAGGCTCTGCTGGGGGCAGGGGTTCCATTGGGGGGCAAGGGCCTACTTGGGGGACTGGGGGCCCCTCCAGGGGGTTGGCAGCCCCCTCAGGGTGCTGGGAGATCCCATTGGGTGGGAGGCGGCCCCCTCGGGGTGGTGGTGGCAAATTAGAGGGTTGGTGGCCCCTTCTGGAGGAAAGGGGCCCCTTTCAATGGGCTGGGGGCCCCCTCAGGAGGCTTGCAGCCCCCTTGGAGAGCTGGCAGTCCCATTGGGGAGGTGGCAGCCCCCTCAAGGGGGTTGTGGCTCATTTGGGAGGTGGGGGCCCCTTCTGGGGACCAGGTCCCCCCTTGGGGATCTGAGGACCCCCTTGGAGGGCTGGCAGCCCCCTCAGGGGGGTGGCAACCCCTTCTTGGGGCCAGGGGCTTTATCTGGGGGACAGGGACCCCCTCTGGGGGTCTGTTTCCCCTAGAATGGCTGGCAATCCTATTGGATGGGTGGCAGCCCCATTGGGGGGTGGCCCATTCAGGGGTTGAGGGCCCCTTCTTGAGGCCAGGGGCCCCCTTGGGGGCCAGGGATCCCCTCAGAGGGATGGCAGCCCCCACGGGGGGCTGCCAATACCATGGGAGGGCTGGAACCCCTTGGGGGGTGTCAGTCCAATTGGGGGTGGGGGCCCCTTCTGGAGGTCAGGGGCATACTTGGGGGGCTGGGGGCCCCCTTGGAGGGCTGGCAGCCACCTCAGGGGGATTGCAGGCCCTTCTGGGGGACAGGCACCCCTTCTAGGGGGCAGGGGCCTCCTTGGATGGCTGGGGGCCCGCTTGAGGGTGTGGCAGCCCCCTCAGGGGGCTGGCAGTCCCATCGGGGGTGGCGGTCCCCTCGGGGGAATGGTGGCCTATTCAAGTGTTGGGGGCCTCTTCTGGAGGCCAGGGGCCCCATTGGGGGGCTGGGGGCCACCTTGGGGGGCTAGCAGCCACCTTTAGGTGCTGGCACTCTCATTGGGGGGGTGGCGGCCCCCTCAGGGCGTTGGCGGACCGTTCGGGGGTTGGGGAACCCTTTTGTAGGCCAGGGGCCCCCTTGGGCGGCTGGGAGACCCTTTGGGGGGCTGGGAGAAACTTCAGGGGGTCAGGGGCCCTTTCTGGGAGGCAGTGGCCCCCTAGGAGGGTTGGGTGCCCTCTTGGAAGGATGGCAGACTGCTCGGGGGGCTGGCAGTCCCATCGTTGGGGTGGTGGCCCATTCGGGGGTTGGGGGCCCCTTCTGGAGGCCAGGGTTTCCCTTGGGGGGCTGAGTGATTCCTCAGGAGACTGGCAGCCCCCTTGGGAGGCTGGCAGTCCCATTGTGGGGCCACATCCCCCTTGTCATGGTGCCAGCCAGTTCGGGGATTGGGTGACCCTTCTGGGGGCCTGGGGTCCCCTTTCAGGGCTGGGGACCCTCTTGAGGGCTTGATTCCCCCTCAGGGGGCTAGCAGCCCCTCAGAAGGCTGCCATACCCATCGGATGGTGTGGCGTCCCCTTCGGGGTGGTGGTGGCCCATTTGGGCGTTGGGGCCCCTTCTGGAGGCCAGAGGCCCCCTCGGGAGGCTGGGAGCCCCCTCAGGAGGCTAGGGGCCCCCTCAGGGGGCTGGCAGCCTCCTTCGAGGACTGGCAGTCCCATTGGGGGCGGTGGCGACGTTTGGGGGTGTCATCCCGTTTGGCGGTTAGGGTCCCCTTCTTGGGGGCTAGAGTACCCCTTTGGGGGCTGGGGCCCTCTTGTTGGGCTGGTAGCCAATTCAGGTGGGTGGCAGCCAATTCTGGGGGCCATGTACCCCTTTTGGAGAGCAGGTGCCCCCTCAGGGGGCTGGCAGTCCCATTGGGGGAGCAGCCCCCTTGGAGGGGTGGTGCCCCATTTGAGGGTTGGGTGCCCCTTCTGGGGGCTGTCAGCCACCTCAGAAGTGTGATAGCCCCTTCTGGGGGCCTGGGGCCTCTCCTTGGGGGCAGGGGCCCTCTCTGGGGGAAGGGGGCCCCTCATGGGCACTGCCAGCAGCCCAAGGGCTTGGGGGCCCATTCTGGGGGCCAGGGGTCCCTTGGGGGGCTGAAGGCCACCTTTGAGAGCTGGCAGCCCCCTCACAGGCCCTTATGTTGGGCAGGGGCCCCCTTGGGAGTCTGGTGGCCCACTCAAGGGGCTGCCAGTCACATTTTGGTGTCAGCAGGGGGGTGGGGGCCCATTTGAGGGTTTGGGGCCCCTTCTGGCTAGCCCCCTTCAGGGGGGCAGTGGCCCCCTCGGGGGGGTGGCAGCCCATTCGGGGGTTGGAGCCCCCTTGAGGGGCTAGGGGCCCCATTGGGGAGTTGGCAGCCCCCTTAGGGGGATGGCAGCCCCTTCTAGGGGCCAAGGGATCCTTTTGGGTGGAAGAGGCGCCCTTGTGAGGCTGGGGGCCCCCCTGGAAGGCTGACAGCCCCCACAGGGGGCTTGCAGTTCCATTGGGAGCAGCGGCCCCCTCAGGGAGGTTGCAGCCCATTCAATGGTTTGAGGCCCCTTCTGGGGGCCATGGGCCACTGGAGACCCCCCCACTGGGCCTGGCAGCTCCCTCAGGGGGGTGGCAGCCCCTTCTTTGGGCCAGGAGTCCCTTCTGGGGACAGGGCCCCCTTGGGGGGCTGGGGGCTCCCTCGGGGGGCTGGCAGTCCCTAGCAATACCATCATCGGGCAGCGGTCCCCTCCAGGGAGTGGTGGCCCATTCAAGTTTTGGGGCCCCTTCTGGAGGACAAGGGCCCCCTTAGTGGTCTGTCAGCCCCCTTGGGGGCTGGCATTCCCATTGGAGGGGGAACTCCCCCTCGGGCTTGTGGCAGCCCTTCTTGGGGGGCTGAGGGGACCCTTCTTGGGGCCAGAGGCCCAATTGGGGGCTGAGGGCCTCATTGGGGGGCTCATGGCAACCCCCTCAAGAGGTTGGCAGCCGCTTCTTGGGGCCAGGGGCAATTTCTGGGTGCCAGTGGCTCCCTCGGGTGGCTGGGGGCCCACTTGGGGGGCTGGGGGCCCCCTTGGGTGGCTGGCAGCCTCCTTGGAGGGCTGGCAGTCCCATCGGGGGGGTGGCAGCCTCCTCAGGGGGGTGGCAGCCCATTTTTGGGTTGGGGCCCCTTCTGGGGGTCAGGGGTTGCCTTGGGGGCCAAGGGCCCCCTTGGGGGCTAGTGGCCTCCTTGTTGGGCTAGCAACCCCCTTAGGGGGTGGTAGCTACATCTTTGGGTGAGGGGCCCCATCTAGGGGGCAGGAGCCCTCTTGGGGGGTTAGGTGCCCAGTCAGGGGGCTGGAAGCCCCCTCTGAGAGCTGGCAGTTCCATCAGGGGGTGGCGGCCCCCTCGGGGTGGTGGTGGCCTATTCTAGGGTTGGGGACCCCTTCTGAAGGCCAGGGGCCCCCATGGGGGGCTGGCAGTCACATCAGAGGGGCAGCGGCCCCCTCATGGGGGTGGCAGCCTGTTCGGGGTTTGGGGGCAACTTCTGGGGGCTAGGAGGCCCCTTGGAGGGCTGGGGGCCCCCTTGGGGGGCTGGCAGCCTCTTCTGGGGGCCAGGGGCTCCCTCAGGTGGCTGGGGACCCCCTCCAGGGGCAGCAGAACCCTTGGAGGGCTGGCACTCCCATCGTGGAGGCAGCGGCCCCCTCGGGGAGGGAGGCCTGTTCGGGGGTTGTGTTGCCTTCTGGGGGCCTAGGGCCCCCTTTGGGGATAGGGCCCCCTTGGGGGGCTGGTAGCCCCTTCTGGGGGTAAAGAACCCTTTTCAGGGGCCAGCAGCCCCCATTGGGGGCTGGGGACCCCCTTTGGGGGCTGGCAGTCCCATTGGGGGGGCTGCAGTCCAATGGGGGAATGCCAGACCCCCAAAGGAGCTGCCAGCCCCCTCACGGAGCCTAGAGTCCCAGGAGGGGGCCTGTGGCCTCCCGAAGGGTCCCCTGACCCCCAATAATGGCAGCCCATTCAGGGGTTGGTTCCCCTTCTGGGTGCTAGAGGACCCTTTGGTGGGCTGGCAGCCTCCTGAGGGGGTAGTAGCCCCTTCTGGGGGCCAGGGGTGCCTTCTGGGGGGCAAGGGCCCCCTCTGGGTTCTGGGGGCCCACTCAAGGGGCTGGCAGTTCAATTGGGGTGTCAGCATGGGGGTGGCTTCCTATTCGAGGGTTGGGGGCCCTTTCTGTAGGTTAAGGGCCCCCTCAAGGGGCTGGGGGCCCCCTCAGGGAGCTAGGGGCCACCTCAGGCTGTGCTAGCCCTCTTGGGGGCCGACAGTCTTATCAAGGAGGCAGCAGCCCCCTTGGGGTAGTGGCAGCCCATTCGGGGGTTTGGGGCCTCCTGGGGGGCTAGGGACCCTCTTGGGGGGCTGGCATCCCCCTTGGGGGGCTGGCAGTCCCATCGGGGGCGGCGGCCCTCTCTGAAGGGTGGTGGCCCATACGGGGGTTGGGGGCTCCTTCTGGAGGCCAGGGGCCCCCTTGGGTAGCTGGTAGCCCCTTTTGGGGGCCAGGGGCCCCTTCAGGGGGGCAGGGGCCCCTTCAGGGGGGCAGGGGCCCCCTCAAGGGGTTGGCAGTCCCATCGGGGGCACTGGCCTCCTCAGGGGGGTGGTGGCCCATTCAAGGGTGGGGGGGCCCTTCTGGAAGCAAGGGGCCCCATAGGGGGGCTGGGGGCCCCCTTGGAGGGCTATCAGTTCCCTCAGGGGGCTGGCAGTATTATTGGGGGGGCTGCGGCCCCCTCATGGGGTTGGCCGACCGTTTGGGCGTTAGGGGACCCTTTGGGGGGCTGGGAGCCAATTGGGGGGGTTGGCAGCCCTTTCTGGGTGCCAGGCGCCCCTTCTGGGAGGCAGTGGCCCCCTAGGAGGCCTGGGTGCCATCTTGTGAAGCTGGCAGACCCCTCGGGGGGCTGGCAGTCCCATCGGGGGGGTGGCGGCCCATTCGGGGGTTGGTAGACCCTTCTGTGGGCCAGAGGCCCCCTTGGGGGCTGTGGGCCCTGTCAGGGAGCTGGTGGCAACCCCCTCAGGAGGGTGGGAGCCCTGTTAGGACTCCATATTATAATTACAAATCATAATAAATAGATAGATAAATAGACAGATAGACAGCTCTATGCGAGCCTGGGAATGGGAAATGATCTTGCAAGTTACACTGAGGAAAAGCTGACGACAGATTACGAAGTAGCCAGTAAGGAGATGATGCAGTAAGTTGTCAGCAATTCACCAGGTGAACAATGCCTTGTTGAACATAGACACACATACACACATACTCACACAGGCTTCTAGAAGTTTCCAACCACAGGGAACACACGTGATACGACTCCTGTTTCACCAGAATTTAGGAAAGAGAGCTCAGAAGGAAGCTAGCCATAGAACAATCAGGTCGTAGGGAGAAGGGCTTAGCAACTTGAGAGAGAGACAGAGAGAGCGAGACATGGAGATAGCTCCCTGGACTCTAATTTACACTTCACTCTGTGTGAGAGACTTGTTAATATTTCTAAGACAAATAAAAATAGTTCCATACTATTCTTTACCTCTCCTTGTCATTGAACGACAAATGGGAAAGAAGATAATCTACTTACAAAGCTACTCAAATATAACAACCGCTCGTCAACAAGTATAATATATATAACTTCTCTACAAGTAACTACAATGTCTTTTATGACAGCCCCTTCTAGTGGCCAAGGGACCCTTCTGGAGGACAGGGCCCCCCTCGTAGGGCCGCGGCCCCCTCGGGGTGGTGGTGGCCAAATTGAGGGTTGGAGCCATTTCTGGAGGAAAGGGGACCCCTTTGGGGGCTGGGGGCCCCCTCTGGGGGCTGGTAGCCCCCTTAGGGGCTGCCAGTCTTATTCGGGGGCAGCAGCTCCCTCAGGGGGGTGGAAGCCAGTTCGGTATTGGGGGCATCTTCTGGGGGCCAGGGGCCCCCTTGGGGGGCTGGGGGCCAACTTGGAGGGCTGGCAGCAACATCAGGGGGGTGCCAGCCCTGTGTGGGGGCCAGTGGCCCCTTCTGGGGGGCAGGAACCCCCTTGGGGGGTTGGTGCCCCCTCAGGGGGCTGGCAGATCCATTGGGGGTGGCAGCCCCCTTGGAGGAGTTGTGGCCCATTCGTGGGTTGGGCTCCTTCTATAGGAGAGGGACCCCTTTAGGGGGCTGGGGACCCCCTCAGGGTGCTGGCAGCCCCTTTGGGGGGCTGGCATTCCCATCAGGTGGGCTGCAGCCCCATTGGGGAGGTGTAAGCCCATTTGGGGGTTGGAGGGGCCCCCTTGGGTGGCTGGAAGCCCCCCTCAGAGGGTTGGCTGGGGGCCACTGGGCCCATCTTGGGGCAGGGGTTTCCTTGGGGGGCTGGGCCCCCCTCGGGGTGCTGGCAGCCCCTTCGGTGATCTGGCAGTCCCATCGGGGGGCAGCAGCCTCCTCGGGATGGTGGTGGCCCATTAGAGGGTTGGGGGCCTCTTCTGGAGGACAGGGGCCCCCTCAGAGAGGCTTGGGGGACGCTCAACCCCCTTTTGGGGCTGGCAGTCTCATCAAGGGGGCGGCGGCCAAGTCGGGTGGGTGGCGGCCCGATCGGGGGTTGGGGGTCACTTCTGGTGTCCAGGAGCCCCCTTGAGCGGCTGGGGGCCCTCTTGGAGTGCTGGCAGCCCCTTCTCAGGCCCAAGGGCCTTTTCTTGGGGTTAGGGGCCCCCTCAGGGGTCTGGGTGCCCCCTTGGGGGGTTGGCAGTCCCATCGGGAGGGAGGGAGCCCCGTCGGGGTGGTGGTGGCCCATTTAGGGGTTGGGGGCCCCTTCTGGAAGCCTGGGGCCCCCTCAAGGGTCTAGGGGCACTGATGGGTGGCTGGCAGCCCCCTTGGGGTCCTGGCAGTCCCATTAAGGTGGCAACGGCCCCATCGGGGGGGGTGGCACCCCATTCGGGGGTTGGGGACCCCTTCTGGGGGCCAGGGGTTCCCTTAGGGGGCAAGGGGTACCCTTGGAAGGCTGCCATCCCCCTTAGGGGGGTGGCAGTCCCTTATGGGGGCCAGGGGCCCCTTCTGTGGAACAGGGGCCCAGTTGCTGGGCTGAAGGACACCCCAGGGGGCTGGCAGCCCTCTAAGGGGGTTTGCTCTCCCATCAGGAGGGAGGCAGCCCCCTCGGGGAGATGGTGGCCTATTCGAGGGTTTGGGGCCCCTCCTGGAGGCCAGAGGCCCTCTTGGGGGGCTGATTCCCCCTCAGGGGGCTTGTAGCCCCCTTGGAAGGTTGGCAGTCCCATCAGGGGGGTGGCAGCCCCCTCGGGGGTGTGGTGGCCCATTCGGGAGTTCGGGGCAACTTCTGAAAGCCAAGGGTGCCCTTGGGGGGCAGGGAGCCCCCTCGGGGTCCTGACAGCCCCTTAAATAACTGGCAGTTCCATCGGAGGTCCGACGGCCACCTCGGCTTGGTGGCGGCTTGTTCGGGGGTTGGGGGCCCCATCCGGGATCCAGGGCCCCCCTTGGGGTCCTGGGGGTCCCCTTTGGGGGCTGGCAGCCCCCCCAAGGGGATGGCAGCCCCTTCTGGGGAACAGGGTCCCCTTCTCGGGGGCAGGGGCCTCTTTGGGGGACTTTGGGCCTTCCCGGGGGGCTGTCAGCCTCCTAAAGGGCCTCGTCGTCCCATAGGAGGGGAGGCAGCCCCCTCGGGGGGGTGGCCTATTTGAAGGTTGAGGGCCCCTTATGGAAGCCAGTGGCACCCTCGAGGGGCTGGCAGCCCACTTGGGGGGCTGGCAGCCCCCTCAGGGAGCTGGCAGTCCCATCAAGGGGGCGGTGGCCCACTCGGGATGGTGGTGGACCATTCGAGGGTTGGGGACCCCTTCTGGAGGCCACGGGCCCCCTCGGGGGGCTGGGGTCCCCCTTGGGAGGCTTGTAGTCCCATTGGGGGAGCTGTGGCCCCCTCAGGGGGGTGGTGGCCCATTCAGAGGTTGGGGGACCCTTTTGAGTACCAGAGGTCCCATTGGGGGGCTGTTGGTGCCGTAGGGGAGCTGGTGGCAACCCCCTCAGGAGGGTGGCAGGCCCTTCTGGCATCCAGGGGACCCTTCTGGGGGACAGGGGCCCCTTTGGAGGACTGGGGGGCCCCCTCGGGGGGCTGGGGAACCCCAAGGGGGGCTGCCAGCCCTTTTTTGGGGCTCTCAGTCCTATCAGGGTGGCAGCGGCCCTCTCGGTGGGTGGCGGCTCGTTCGGAGGCTGGCAGCCCCTTCTGGGGGCCAGAGGCCCCCTCGGGGGGCTGGAGACCCCCTCGAGGGCCTGCAATCCCCTTGGGAGGCTGTTAGGTTAATAAGAGGAGCAGCGGCCCTCTCGGGGGGGTGGCAACCCGTTCGGGGGTTGGGGGCCCATTCTGGGGGCCAGGGGCCCCCTTGTGTGGGCCAGAGGCCCCCTTGGGGGGCTTGGGACCCCATTGGGGGCTGGCAGTCTCCTTGGGTCGCTGGGATTCCCATGGGGGGCCAGCGGCCCCCTCGGGGGGATGGCGGCCCGTTCGGGGGTTGAGGGACCCTTCTGGGCCCATGGGCCCATGGGCCCCCGTGGGGGTCTGGCAGCCTCTGCTGGGGGCCAGGGGCCCCATCTGGGGAGCAGGGGCCTCCTTCGGGTACTGGGGTCTCCTCCAGGGGGTTGGCAGCCCCCTAAGGGTGCTGGCAGTCCCATCGGGTGGAGGGCAGCCCCCTCGGGGTGGTGGTGTCAAATTCGAGGGTTGGGGACCCCTTCTGGAGGCAAGGGGCCCCATTAATGGACTGGGGGCCCCCTCGGGGGGCTGTCAGCCCCCTGTGGGGGCTGGCAGTCCCATTGGGGAGGTGGCAGCCCCCTCATGGGGGTGGTGGCTCATTTGGTTGTTGGGGGCCCCTTCTGCAGACCAGGGGCCCCCCTGGGGGTCTGAAGACCCCCTTGCAGACCTGGCAGCCTCCTTTATGGGGGTGGCAATCCCTTCTTTGGGCCAGGGGCCCTTTCTGGGGAATAGGGACCACTCGGGTTGCTGGGTGTCCCCTCGAGTGGCTGGCAGTCCTATTGGGGGGGCAGCAGCCCCCTGGGGGGGGTGGCCCATTCAGAGGTTGAGGGCCCCTTCTGGAGGCCAGGGGCCCCCTTGGAAGGCTGGGAATCCCCTCAGAGGGTTGGGAACCCTCTCCGGGTCCTGCTAATCCCATGAAGGGTCCACAGCCCCCTCGAGGGGGTGTCAGTCCAATTGGGGGTTGGGGGCCCCTTCTGCGGGTCAGGGGCCCCCTTGTGGGGCTGGCAGCACTTCACTGGGATTGCAGCCCCTTCTTGGGGCCAGGCACCCCTTTGGGGGTGCAGGGGCCTCCTTGGGGGGCTGGCAGCCCCCTTAGGAGGCTGGCAGTTTCATGGAGGGGTGGCAGCCCCCTCGGGGGGATGGTGGCCTATCCAAGGGTTGGGGGCCCCTTCTTGAGGCCAGGGGCCCCCTTAGGGGGCAAGCAGCTGCCTTTGGGGGCTGGCACTCTCATTGGGATTGTGGCGGCCCCCTCAGGGGGTTGGCGGACTGTTCGGGGGTTGGGGAGCCCATCTGGGGGCCAGGGGTCCCCTTGGGGGTCTGGGAGCCCCTTTGGGGGCTGGGAGCCACTTCAGGGGGTCAGGGGCACCTTCTGGGTGGCAGGTGCCCCCCAGGAGGGCTGGGTGCCCTCTCGGAAGACCGGCAGACCCCTCGGGGGGCTGGCAGTCCCATCGGGGTGGTGGTGGCCCATTTGGAGGTTGGAGGCCCCTTCTGGAGGCAAGGGTCCCCCTTGGGGGGCTGAGGCCTTTTCCAGGAGATTGGCAGCCCCCTTAGGAGGCTGGCAGTCTCATTGAGGGGCCACGGCCCCCTCGGGGAGGTGTCAGCCAGTTTGGGGGTTGAGGGCCCTTCTGGGGGCCTGGGGCCCCCTTGGGGGGCTGTGGGCCCTCTTGGGGGCTAGAGGCCCCCTCAGGGGGCTGACAGTCCTCTCAGAAGGCTGCCATACCCATTGGATGGTGCGATGTCCCCTTCAGGGTGGTGGTGGCCCATACGGGGGTTGGGGGCCTCTTCTGGTGGCCAGGGACCCCCTTGGGGGACTGGGAGCCCCCTCAGAAGGCTAGGTACCCCCTCAGGGGGCTGGCAGCCTCCTTTGAGGACTGGCAGTAACATTGGTTGCCGGTGGTGACGTTGGGGGGTGGCATTCCGTTTGGAGGTTAGGGTCTCCTTCTGGGAGCCAGATGACCCCTTGGGGGGCTGAGGGCCTTCTTGGGGGGCTGGTAGCCACCTCATGAGGGTGGCAGGCAATTCTGGGGGCCATGAGCCCCTTTTGGGGTGCAGGGGCCCCCTCAGGGGGCTGGCAGTCCTTTTGGGGGGGCAGTGGCCCCCTTGGTAGGGTGGTGACCTGTTTGGGGGTTGGAGGCCCCTTCTGGGGGCCAGGGGCCCCCTTTGGGGGGCTGGCAGCCCCCTCAGAAGGGTGGCAGCCCATTCTGGGAGCCAGAGGCCCCTTCTGGGAGGCAGGGGCCCTCTCAGGGAGCTGGGGGCCCCTCAGGGGCACTCCCAGCAGCCCAAAAATGCTGCCAGCCCCCCGAGGGGGCCTTCAGCCCCAGCAGGGGGCCCCTTGATTCCCAAAGGGGCCTCTGACCAACATATAATAGCAGCAGATTCTGGGATTGGGGGCCCATTCTGAGGGCCAGGGGCCCCTTGGGGGGCTGAAGGTCACCTTTGAGGGCTGGCAGCCCCCTCACAGAGGTGGTAGCTCCTTCTGGGGGCAAGGAGCCCCTTATGGGGTGCAGGGGCCCCTTGGGAGTCTGGGGGCCCACTCAAGGGGCTGCCAGTCACATTGTGGGGTCAGCAGGGCATTGGGGGCCAACTGAGGGTTTCAGGCCCCTTCTGGAGGCCAGGGGCCCTCTTGGGGGGCTGAGGGCCCCCTCAGGGGGATACTAGCCCACTTCAGGTGCTGGCAGCCTCATGGGGGGGCCATGGCCCCCTCGGGAGGGTGGTGGCCCGTTCGGGGGTTGAAGCCCCCTTGGGGGCTAGTGGCCCTACTGGGGAGCAGGCAGCCCCCTTAGGGGGGTGGCAGCCAATTCTAGGGGCTAGGGGCCCCTTCTGAGGGGCAGAGGCCCCCTTGCTGGGCTTGGGGCCCCCCTGGAAGGCTGACAGCCCCCACAGGGGGCTGGCAGTCCCATCAGGGAGTGGCGGCCCCCTCAAGGGGGTGGCAGCCCATTCGGGGGCTTGATGCCCCTTCTGGGGGCCATGAGCCACTGGAGGCTCCCCCAACTGGACCTGGTAGCCCCCTCAGGGAGGTGGCAGGCCCTTCTTGGGGTCAGGAGTCCCTTCTGGGGACAGGGGCCTCCTTGGGGGATGGGGGCTCCCTCAGGGGGCTGGCAGTCCCTAGCAATACCATCGAGAGGCAGCGGCCCCCTCCGGGGAGTGGTAGCCCATTCTAGGGTTGGGGGCCCCTTCTGGAGGACAAGTGTCAGCCCCCTTGAAAGGCTGGCAGTCCCATTGGAGGGGCTGTGGCCCCCTCGGGCTTGTGGCAGCCCTTTCGTGGGTTGGAGGACCCTTCTTGGGGCCAGAGGCCCCCTTGGGGGGCTCATTTGGGTGGCTGGGGGCCCACTCGGGGGGCTGGGGGCCCCCTCGGGTGGTTGGCAGCCGCCGTGGAGGGCTGGCAGTCCCATCGAGGGGGCAGCAGCCACCTCAAGGGGGTGGTGGCCCATTTGGGGGTTGGTGGCAAATTCTGGAGGCCAGGGGCCCCCTCAGGTGGCTGGCAACCTCCTTGGAGGGCTGGCAGTCCCATCAATGGGGTGGTAGCCCCCTCAGGGGGGGCGGTCCATTTGGGGGTTGGGGGCCCCTACTCGGGGCCAGGGCCCCCTTGGGGGCTAGTGGCCTCCTTGTGGGGCTAGCAGCCCTTTTATGTTGGTGGTAGCCACATCTTTATGTGAGGGGCCCTGTCTAGGGGTCAGGAGCCCCCTTGGGGGCTAGGTGCCCACTCAGAGGGCTGGAAGCCCCCTATGAGAGCTGGCAATCCCATGGGGGGGTGGTAGCCCCCTCGGGGTATTGGTGGCCCATTTGGGGTTTGGGGGCCTCTTCTGGAGGCCAAGGGCCCCATTGGGGGACTGGCAGTCACATCACGGGGGCAGCAGCCCTCTCATGGGGGTGGCAACCTGTTCGGGGGTTGTGGGAAACTTCTGGGGGCTAGGGGCCCCCTTGGAGGGATGGGGGCCTCCTTCGGGGGCTGGCAGCCTCTTCTGGGGGAGAGGGGCCCCCTCGGGTTCCTGGGGACCCCCTCAGGGGGTGGCAGCCCCTTGGGAGGCTGTCAGTCCCATTGTGGGGGCAGCAGCCCCCTCAGAGGGGAGGCCCAATCTGGGGTTGGGGGCGCCTTCTTGGGGCCAAGGGCCCTCTGTCGGGGCTGGAGGCCCCCTTGTTGGGCTGGCAGCCTCTTTTGGGGTCAAAGGGCCCTTTCCAGAGGCTGGGGGCACCCTTGGGGGCTGGGGACCCCCTTCAGGGGCTGGCAGTCCCATTGGGGGGGCTGCAGTCCAATGAGGGGAATGCCAGCCCCCCAAAGGAGCTGCCAGCACCCTCAGGAGGGCAAGAGCTGCAGGAGGGTGCCCCTGGCCTCCCGAAGGGGCCCCTGACCCAAAATGATGGCAGCCCATTCAGGGGTTGGGGCCCCTTATGGGGGCCAGGGACCCCTTTTGGGGGCTGAGGGTCCCCTTTAGGGGCTGGCAGCCCCCTGAATTGGGTAGTAGCCCCTTCTGGGGGCCAAGGGTGCCTTCTGAGGGGCAGGTGCCCCCTCTGGGGTCTGGGGGCCCACTCAAGGGGCTGGCAGTTAAATTGGGGTGTCAGCGGGGGGATGGGTGCCTATTCAAGGGTTGGGGGCCCCTTCTGCAGGTCAATGGCCTACTCAAGGGGCTTGGGGCCCCCTCAGGGGGCTAGGGGCCACCTCAGTGGGCTGCTAGCCCCCATGAGGGCTGACAGTCTCATCAAGGGGGCAGCAGAACCCTAGAGGGAGTGGCAGCCCATTTGGGGGTTTGGGGCCTCCTGGGGGGCTAGGCACCCTCTTAGGGGCCTGGCATCCCCCTCTGGGGGCTAGCAGTCCCATCGGGGAGCGGCGGCCCTCTCGGAAGGGTGGTGGCCCATTCGGGGGTTGGGGGCTATTTCTGGAGACCAGGGGCCCCATTGGGGAGCTTGGGGCCCCCTTGGGTAGCTGGTAGCCCCTTTTGGGGGCCAGGGGCACCTTCAGGGGGGCAGGGGCCCCCTGAGGGGGCTGCCAGCCCACTCAGGGGGCTGGCAGTCCCATCAGGGGGTGGTGGCAACCTCAGGGTGGTGGTGGCCCATTCAAGGGTTAAGGGGCCCTTCTAGAAGCAAGGGGCCCCCTAGGGGGGCTTGGGGCCCCTTTGGAGGGCTATCACCCCCCTTGGGGGGCTGGCAGTATCATTGGGGGCGGCAGCCCCCTCAGGAGGTTGGCAGACCGTTCGGGCATTAGGGACCCCTTCAGGGGGCCAGGGACCCTTTGAGGGGCTGGGAGTCAATTGGGGGGGTTGGCAGCCCTTTTTGGGCACCAGGGGCCTCTTCCGGGAGGCAGTGGCCTCCTGGGAGGGCTGGGTGCCCTCTTGGGAGGCTGCCAGACCCCTCTGGGGGCTGGCAGTCCTATCGGGAGGGTGGAGGCCCATTTGGGTGTTGGTTGACCCTTCTGTGGGCCAGAGGCCCCCTTGGGGGCTGTGGGCCCTGTCGCGGAGCTGGTGGCAACTCCCTCAGGAGGGTGGGAGCCCTGTTAGGACTCCATATTATAATTACAAATCATAATAAATAGATAAATAAATAGACAGATAGACAGCTTTATGCGAGCCTGGGAATGGTAAATGTTCTTGCAAGTTACACCGAGGAAAAGCTGACGACAGATTACGAAGTAGCCAGTAAGGAGATGATGCAGTTAGTTGTCAGCATTTCACCAGGTGAACAAAGCCTTCTTGACCATACACACACATACACACATACTCACACACAGGCTTCTAGAACTTTCCAACCACAGGGAACACATGTGGTACGACTCCTGTTTCACCAGAATTTAGGAAAGAGAGCTCAGAAGGAAGCTAGCCATAGAACAGGCAGGTTGTAGGGAGAAGGGCTTAGCAACTTGAGAAAGAGCCAGAGAGAGCGAGACAGGGAGATAGCTCCCTGGACTCTAATTTATACTTCGCTCTGTGTGAGAGACTTGTTAATATTTCCAAGACAAATTAAAATAGTTCCATACTATTCTTTACCTCTCTTTGTCATTGAGTGACAAATGGGAAAGAAGATTATCTACTTACAAAGTTACTCAAGTATAACAACCGCTCGTCCACAAGTCTAATATATATAACTTCTCTACAAGTAACTACAAAGTCTTTATGACAGCCCCTTCTGGTGACCAGGGGACCCTTCTGAAGGACAGGGGCCCCCTCGGGGTGGTGGTGGCCCAATTGAATGTTGGAGCCATTTCTGGAGGAAAGGGGCCCCCTTTGGGGCCTGGGGGCCCCCTCCATGGGCTGGTAGCCCCCTTAGGGGCTGGAAGTCTCATTCGGGGGCAGTAGCCCCCTCAGAGGGGTGGCAGCCGGTTTGGGGTTGGGGGCCCTTTCTGGGGGCCACAGGCCCCCTTGAGGGGCTGGGAGCCCCCTTGGAGGGCTGGCAGCCACATCAGGGGGGTGGCAGCCCCGTGTGGGGGCCAGGGGCCCCTTCTGGGGGGCAGGGAAACCCTCAGGGGCTGGGTGCCCCCTTGAGGGGCTGGCAGACCCATTGAGGGCAGCAGCCCCCTTGGGGGGGTTGTGGCCCATTCTTGGGTTGGGCTCCTTCTGGAGGATAGGGACCCCCTTGGGGGTTGGGGACACCCTCAGGGTGCTGACAGCCCCCTTGGGGGGCTGGCATTCCCATCAGGTAGGCTGGAGCCCCGTCGGGGGGGTGTAAGACCGGTTGGGGGTTGGGGGCCCCTTGTGGGGGTTCCCTTGGGTTGCTGGAAGCCCCCTCAGAGGGTTGGCAGCCCCTTCTGGGGCCAGGGGGCCCATCTTGGGGGTAGGGGCCTTTTTGGGGGGCTGGGGCCATCCTCGGGGTGCTGGCAGCCTCCTCGGAGATCTGGCAGTCCCATAGGGGGGGCAGCAGCCCCCTCTGGGTGGTGGTGGCCCATTAGAGGGTTGGGGGCCTCTTCTGGAGAACAGGGGCACCCTCAGGGGAGCTGGGAGCCCCCTTGGGGGGCTGTCATCCCGTTTTTGGGGCTGGCAGTCTCATCAAGGGGGAGGCGGCGGATGGGTGGCTTCCCGATCGGGGGTTGGGGGCCCCTTCTGAGGTCCAGGGGACCCCTTGGGGGACTTGGGGCCCTCTTGGGGGGCTGGCAGCCCCTTCTAGGGGTTCAAGGGCCTTTCTTGTGGTCAGGGGCCCCCTCAGGGCTCTGGATGCCCAATTGAGGGGCTGGTGGTCCCTTCAGGAGGGGAGGCAGCCCCCTCAGGGGGGTGGTGGCCCATTCAGGGGTTGGGGGCCACTTCTGGAAGCCACGGGCCCCCTCAGGGGCTAGGGGCTCCGTTGGGGAACTGGCAGCCCCCTCGGGGGGCTAGCAGTCCCATTAATTCGGCAACGGCCCCCTCGGTGGGGTGGCGGCCCATTCAGGGGTTGGGGGCCACTTCTGTTTGCCAAGGGCTCCCTTAGGGGGCAAGGGGTACACTTGGAAGGCTGCCATCCCCCTTAGGGGGGTGGCATTCCCTTATTGGGGCCAGGGGCCTCTTATGGGGGACATGGGCCCAGTTATTTGGCTGAAGGCTCCCCTAGGAAGCTGGCAGCCCTCTAAGGGGGTTTGCTGTCCCATCAGGAGAGAGGCACCCCCCTCGGGGTGGTGGTGGCCTATTTGAGGGTTGGGAGCCCCTCCTGGAGGCCAGAGACCCTCTTGGGGGGCTGGGGGCCCCCTCAGGGGGCTGGCAGCCCCCTTGAGGGGCTGGCAGTCCGATCGGGCTGGTGGCGGCCCCCTCGGGGGTTTGGCGGCCCATTCGGGGGTTGGAGGCCACTTATGGGGGCCATAAGCTCACTTGGGGGGTTGGGTGCTGCCTTGGGGCGCTGAGGGCCACCTTGGGGGGCTTGCAGCTGCCTCAAAGGGGTTGCAGCCCCTCCTGGGGGCCAGGGGCCCCTTTAGGGGGACAGGGGCCCATTCGGGGGCCTGGCAGCCCCCTCGGGGGCTGAAAGTCCCATCGAGGGGGCAGTGGCCCCATCAGGGGGTGTTGGCCCATTCGGGGGTCAGGGGCCCCTTTGGGAGGCGAGGGACCCTCTCGTTGGGCTGGGTTCAATCTCGAGAGTCTGGCAGCCCCCTTGGGGGGCTGGCAGTCCCAACAGGGGGGCCACAGCCCCCTCGGGGGTGTTGTGCCCCATTCGGAGGTAGGGGGCAACTTCTGAAAGCCAGGGGTGACTTCCGTGTGCTGGGGGCCCCCTCAGGGGCCTAGCAGCCCCCTTGGATGGCTGACAGTCCCATCGGAGGGCCGATGGCCACCTTGGCTTGGTGGCGGACTGTTTGGGGTTTGGGGGCTCCATCTGACTGCCAGGGGCCCCCTTGGTGTCCTGGGGGTCCCTTGGGGGGCTGGCAGCTCCCTCAAGGGGGTGGCAGCAACTTCTGATGAACAGGATTTCCTTCTTGGGGGCAGGGGCCTCCTTGGGGGGCTGGGGGCCTCCCCGTGGGACTGTCAGCCTCCTAAAGCTCCTGGTCATCCTATAGGGAGGGAGGCAATTCCCTCGGGGGGGTTGCCCATTTGAAGGTTGAGGGCCCCTTATGGAAGCCTGGGGCACCCTCGAGGGGCTGGCAGTCCACTTGGGGGGCTGGCAGACCCCTCAGGGGGCTGGCAGTCCCATCAAGGGGGCGGCGGCCCCCTCAGGATTGTGGTGGACCATTCGAGGGTTGGGAACCCCTTGTGGAGGCCAGGGGCCCCCTTGGGGGACTGGGGGCCCCCTTGGGGGGCTGGTAGTCTTATTGGGGGAGCTGCGGCCTTCTCGGCGGGATGATGGCCCATTCGAGGGTAGGGGGACCCTTCTGGGGGCCAGAGGCCCCATTGGGTGGCCGTGGGCACCTTAGGGGAGCTGGTGGCAACCCCCTAAGGAGGGTGGCAGCCCCTTCTGGGGGCCAGGGGACCCTTTTGGGGGCTAGGAGCCCCTTTGGAGGGCTGGGGGGCCCCCTTGGGGGGCTGAGGAACCCCTAGGGGGGCTGGCAGTCCTATCAGGAGGGCAGTGGCTCTCTCGGGTCATGGCGGCCCGTTCGGGGGCTGGCAGCCCCTTCTCGGGGCCAGAGGTCCCCTCGGGGGGCTGGAGACCTCCTCAGGGGCTGGCAATCCCCTTGGGGGGCTGGTAGTCCATTAAGTTGGGCAGTGGCCCTCTCGGGGGGGTGGCGGCCCGTTTGGGGGTTGGGGGCCCATTCTGCAGGCCAGGGGCCACCTTGGGGGGCTGGCAGCCCTTGTGGGTTCCAGAGGCCCTCTCGGGGGGCTGGGGACCCCCTCGGGGGCTGGCAGTCTTCTCGGGTCGCTGGGATTCCCATCTGTGGGGCAGCGGCCCCCTCGGGGGGATGGCGGCCCGTTCGGGGGTTGGGGGACCCTTCTGGGCTCAGGAGCCCCCTTGGGGGTCTGAGGGTCCCTTGGAGGGCTGGCAGCACCCTCAGGGGGGTGGCAACCCCTTCTGGGGACCAGGGGCCATATCTGGGGAACAGGGACCACTCGGGTGGCTGGGTGTCCCCTCAAGTGGCTGGCAGTCCTATTGGGAGTGAGACAGCCTCCTCGGGGGGGTGGCCCATTCAGGGGTTGAGGGCCCCTTCTGGAGACTAGGGGCCCCCTTGGAAGGCTAGGGATCCCCTCAGAGGGCTGGCAGCCCCCTCGTTGGGCTGCCAGTACCATGGGGTTGGCCATGGCCCCATCGGGGGGGTGTCAGTCCAATTGGGAGTTGGGGGCCTCTTCTGGGGGTCAGGGGCCCCCTTGGGGGGCTGGGGGCACACTTGGGGGCTAGCAGCCACATCAGCTTAGGGGCAGCCCAGTGTGGGGGCCAGTGGCCCTTTCTGGGGGACAGGGACTCTCTCGGGGGGCTGGGTGCCCCCTCGGGGGGCTAGCAGTCAAATTGGGGAGGTGGCAAAGCCCTCGGCGGGGTGGTCGCTGATTCGTGGGTTAGGCACCTTCTGGATGCCAAGGGCCCCCTTGGGAGGCTGGGGACCCCCTCAGGGGGCTGGGAGCCTCCTTGGGGGCTAGCATTCCCATCAGGGGGGTTGTAGCCCCCTTGGGGGGGTGTAAAAACATTTGGGGGTTGTGGGCCTTCTGGGGGTCAGAGGCCCAATTAGGGGGCTGGGGGCCCTCTTGGGTTGCTGGAAGCCCCCTTAGGGGGGTGACAGCCCTTTCTGGGGGTGAGAGGCCCTATCCTGGGGCCAGGGGCCTCCTTGGGGGGCTGGGGGCCCCCTCGGGGAGCTGACAGTCCAATCGGTGGGGCGGCTGCCCCCTTAGGAGGGTGGTGACCCATTCAAGTGTTAGGGGTCCCTTCTGGAGGACAGGGGCCCTCTCGGGGGGCTGGGGACCCCCTTGGGGGCTGGCAGTCTCATTAGAGTGGCGGCGGCCTCCTCGGGGCGGTGCTGGACCGTTCAGGGGTTGGGGACCCCTTCTGGGGACCAGGGGCCATGGTGGGGGGCTGACAGCCCCCTCAGTACTGTTGCATCCCCAACTGGAGGGAAGGGGCCCCTTCTGAGGTGCAGGGGGATTCTTAAGGGTCTGGCAGCCCCCTCAGGGGGCTGGTACTCCCATTGGGGGGCTGTGGCCTGCTCAGGGGGTGGTGGCTCATTCGAGGGTTGGGGGTCCCGTCAGGAGGACAGGAACCCCCCCGGGGGGCCGTGGACCCCGTCCATGGTCTGGCAGCCCCCTTGGGGGATGACTGTCTCATCAAGGGGGCGGAGGCCCCCTCGGGGGGGTGGCGGTCAGTTCGGTGGTTGGGGGCCCCTTCTGGGGTCCAGAGGCCCTTTCTGAGTGGCAATTGACTAATTTGGGGGCTGGGGGTCCCCTCAGGGTGCGGCAGCCCCCTTGGGGGGCTGGCAGTCCCATTGGGGGGAGGTGGCCCCCTCAGGGGGGGGTTGGCCCATTCGAGGGTTGGGGCCCCTTCTGGAGGCCAAAGGCAAACTCAGGGGCCTGGGGGCCCTCTCAGTGGGCTGGGGACCCCATTGGGGAGCTGGCAGTTTCATTGGCGGGGCAGCAGCCTAGTCGGGGGGGTGGCAGACCGTTTGGAGGTTGGGGTCCCCTTCTAGGGGCCAAGTGCCCCCTTTGGGGGGCTGGCAGCCCCCTAAGGGGAGTGGCAAACCCTTCTGGGAGCCATGGGATTCTTCTGGGAGTCAAGTACCCCCTTGAGAGGCTGGTGCCCCCTCAGGAGGGTGGAAGCCTCCTCGGGGGGCTGGCAGTTCCATAGAGGGATGGCGGCCCCCTTGTTGGGGTACTCTCTCATTTGGGGATTGGGGGCCCCTTCTGGAGGCCAGGGGCAAATTTAGGGGACTGGGGACCCCCTCAGAGGGCTGGCAACCCCCTTGGGGGGCTGGCAGTCCCATTGGGAGACAAGAGCCCCTTCGGGGAGGTGGCAGCCCGTTCGGGGGTTGGGGGGCTCTTCTGTTGGCCAGGGCCCGCTTGGGGGGCTGGGAGCCCCCTTAGTGGGCTGGCAGATCCCTCAGGGGGGTGGCATCCCAAACTGGGGGCCAGGGGCCCCTTCTGGGGGACAGTGGCCCCCTTAGGAAGCTGCCAGGCCCCTCAGAGGGCTGGCAGTCCCATTGGGGGGGCACCAGCCCCCTTGGGGTGGTGGTGGCCCGATCGGGCATTGGGGGCCCCTTCTGGGGTACAGGGGCCCCCTTCAGGGGCTGGAGGACCTCTTCGGGGGCTGTCAGCCACCTCAGGGTGGTGGCAGTTCTTTTTGGGGAACAGGGGCCTCATTGGGGGCTGAACCCCCCCCAGGGGGCTTTCAGCCTCCTATGGGTTTTTGCTGTCCCATTAGGAGGGCGGCAGCCCCCTTGCGGTGGTGGTGGCCCATTCAGGGGTTGGGGGCCCCTTCTGGAAACCAGGGGACCCCTTGGATGGCTAGGGGCCCCATTGGGGGCTGGCATCCCCACTTGGGGGGCTGGCAGTCCCATTGGGGGGGCAACAGCCCCCTCAGGGGCGTGGAGGCCCATTTGGGGGTTGGGGGCTGCTTCTAGGAGCCAAGGGCTTCTTTAGGGGGCAAGTTGCCCCCTTGGGGGGCTGGCAGCCCCCTCAGGGGGGTGGCAGACCCTTATAGAGGCCAGTGGCCCCATCTAGGGGACAGGGGCCCAGTTGGGGGCTGAAGGCCCCCCCAGGGGGCTGGCAGCCTCCTCAGGGTTCTTGCTGTCCCATGAGGAGTGCAACAGCCCCTTTGGGGGGGGTCTATTCAAGGGTTGGGGGCCCCTCCTTGAGGTCAGAGTTCCTCTTGGTGGGCTTGGGGCCCCCTCAGGGGGCTGAGAGCCCCCTTGTGGTTCTGGCAGTCCCATTGGTGAAGCGGCGGCCCCCTCGATTGGTTGGCGGCCCATTCGGGGGTTGGAGCCCAATTCTCGGGATCATAGGCCCACTTCGGGGGTTGGGGACTACCTTGAGGGGCTTACAGCCCCACAGGGGGATGGCAGCCCCCTCTGGGGGCCAGGGGCCCTTCATGGGGGCAGGGGCCCCCTTGGGGGCCTGGCAGCCACCTAGGGGGGCTGGCAGACCCATTGGGAGCAGAGGCCCCCTCAGGGTGGTGGTGGCCCATTCGAGGGTTGGGCGCCCCATCTGGAAGACAGGAGCCCCCTCAGGTGGCTGGGTTCCCCCTTGGTGGTCTGGCAGCCCCCTTGGGGGGTGAAAGTCTTATCAAGGGGGCGGCAGCCCCCTCGCAGGGGTGGCCACAATTTTGGAGGTTGGGGGCCCCTTCTGAGGGGCAGGGGTCTCCTTCGGGGGCTGGGGGCCCCCTCGGGTGGCTGACAGCTCCCTCGGGGGGCTGGTAGTCCCATCAGGGTGGCGGTGGCCCCCTTGGGGGGTAGTGGCCCGTTTGAGGGTTGGGGGCTCCTTCCTGAGGCCAGGGGCCCACTCAGGGGGCTGGGGGCCCTCTTGGGGGGCTGGCAGTTTCATTTGGGGGGGCACCAGCCCCCTCAGGAGGGAGGCAGACCATTCGGGGGTTGGGGTCCCCTTCTAGGCTACAGCAGCCCCCTTGTTTGGCTGGCAACCCCCTCAGGGGGGTGGAGACCCTTCTTGGGGCCAGGGACTTCTTCTGGGGGTCAAGTACCCCCTCGGAAGGCTGGTGCCCCATCAGGAGGCTGACAGCCACCTCGGGGGGCTGGCAGTCCAATCGGGGGTTAGCAGCCCCCTTGAGGGGACCGTTGCCCATTCGGAGGTTCAGGGCCCCTTCTGGAGGCCAGGGGCCCATTTAGGGGACTGGGGATCCCCTCAGATGGCTGGTAGCCCCATTGGGGATCTGGCACTCTAATCGAGGGGGCCACAGCCAACTCGGGGGCGGTGGCAGCCTGTTCAGGGGTTCTGAGCCTCTTCTGGGGCCAGGGCCCCCTAAGGGGGCTGGCAGCCCCATCTAGAGGCTTGGGGCTTTTTCTGAGGGGCAGTGGCCCCTTTTGGGAGCTGGCAGTCCCCTCAGAAGGCTGGCAGTCCCATCAGGGAAGCTGCAGCCCCCTTGGGGGGGTTTCAGCCCGTTCAGAGGTTGGGGGCCCTTTCTGGATGCCAGGGCCCCCTTGGAGGGCTGGTAGCTCCCTCAAGGGGGTTGTAGCCAATTCTGGAGGCCAGGGGCCCCTTCTGGAGAGCAGGGGCCTCCTCGGGTGGCTGACAGCCCCATCAGGTGGCTGGCATTCCCATCAGAGGTTCGCGGCCCCCTCAGGGGGGTTGTGGCCCAACCGAGGGTTGGGAGCCATTTTTGGAGGCAAGGGGCCCCTTGGGGGCCTGGGGGCCCCCTTGGGGGGCTGGTAGCCATCTTAGGGAGCTGTCAGTCTCATTGGAGGGGCAGCAGTCCCCTCAGGGGGGTGGGAAACTTTCTGGGGTTGGGGGCCCCTTCTGGGGGCCTGGGGCCCCTTTGGGAATCCTTGGGGCCTCCTTGGACTGCTGGCAGCCACGTTAGGGTGGTGGCAGCCCCTTGTGGGGGCTAGGGAAACCTTCTGGGGGCAGGGACCCTCTCTGGGGGCTGGGTGCCCCCTCAGGGGGCTAGCAGTCCCATTGGGGGGCGCCAAAGCCCTCAGGGGGGGTGGTCGCCGATTCATGTGTTATGCCCCTGCTGGATGCCAAGGGCCCCCTTGGGGGGCTGGGGACCCCATCAAGGGGCTGGCAGCCTCCTTGGGGGGCTGGCATTCCCATCAGGGGGTTTGTAGTCCTCTCAGGGGGGTGTAACCCCATTTGGGGGTTGGGGGGCCTTCTGGGGGCCAGAGGCCCCCTTAGGGAGCTGTTGGCCCTCTTGGGTGGCTGGAAGCCCCCTCAGGAGGGTGGCAGCCCTTTCTGGGGGCAAGAAGCCCTATCCTGGGATCAGGGGCCCCTTCAGGGGCTGGGGGTAAACTCAGGGGGCTGGCAGCCCCCTTGGGGAGCTGGCAGTCCCATCGGTGGTGCGGCTGCCCCCTCGGGAGGGTGGTGGCCCATTCAAGGGTTAGGGGCCCCTTTTGGAGGCAGGGCCATCTTGGGGGGCTGCAGGCCCCCTTGAGGGGCTGGCAGTTTAATTGGGGTGGCGGCAGCTCCCCTCGGAGGATGGTGGACCATTCGGGGGTTGGGGACCGCTTCTGGGGACCAGGGGCCACTGTGGGGGGCTGGCAGCCCCATCAGGGGGGTGGCATCCCCATCTGGGGGGAAGAGGCCCCTTCTGTGGGGCAGGGGCCCCCTTGGGGGGTTGGCTGCACCCTTGGGGGGCTGGCAATTCCATTGGGGGCAGTGGCCCCCTCGGGGGTGGTGGTGGCTCATTCGAGGGTTGGGGCCCCCGTCGGGAGGACAGGAGCCCCTTTGGGGGGCTGAGGGCCCTCTCAGGGGGCTAGGGGCCCCCTTGGTGGTCTGCAAGCCATCTTGGGGGGCTGATAGTCTCATCAAGGGGGTGGCAGCCCCCTCGGGGGGGTGGTGACCAGTTTGGGGGTTGGGGGCCCCTTCTGGGGTGCAGAGGCCCCTTCTCTGGGGCTGGAGTCTAATTGGGGGGCTGGGGTTCCCCTCGGGCATCTGTCAACCATCTCGGGTTGCTGGCAGTCCCATTTGGGGGCGGTGGCCCCCTCGAGGGGTGTTGGCCCATTCTAATTTTGGGGCCCTTTCTGTAGGCCAAGGGCCCACTCAGGGGGCTGGGGGCCCTCTCGGGTGGCTGAGGGCCCCGTTGGGGGGCTGGCAGTTTCATTGGGGGGGCAGCAGCCCCCTCATAGAGGTGGCAAACCGTTCGGGGGTTGGGGTCCCCTTTTAGGGGCCAGGGGGCTCCTTGGAGGCTGGGAGCTCCTTTGGTTGGTAGGCAGCCTCCTCAGGTTGGTGGCAGACCCTTCTGGGGGCCAGGGGCTTCTTCTGGGGGTCAAGTACCTCCTCTGGAGGCTGGTGCCCCCTCGGGAGGCTGGCAGCCCCCTCGGCGGGCTGGCAGTCCCATCGGGGGGTTGCGACCCCCTTGTGGGGTTTCTGGCCCATTTGGGGGTTGGGGGCCCCTTCCGGAGGCCAGGGGCAAATTATTGGACTGGGAACCCCCTTAGAGGGCTGGTAGCCTCCTTGGGGGGCTGGTAGTCCCCTTAGGGGGGTCACAGAACCCTCGGGGGGGTTACAGCCCGTTTGGGGTTTGGGGGCCTTTTCAGGGGGCCATGGCCCCCTTGGCTGGCTGGGGGCCCCCTTAGGGGGCTGCCAGATCCCTCAGGGGGGTGGCAACCCCATCTGGGGGCCAGGGGTCACTTCTGGGTGGCAGTGGCCCCCTTAGGAAGCTGGTAACCCCCTGGAGGGCAGGCAGTCCCATCGGGGGGCACTGGCCCCCTCGGGGTGGTGGTGGCCCATTAGAGGGTTTAGGGCCCCTTCTGGAGAACAGGGGCCTCCTTAAGGTGCTGGGGACCCCCATTTGGGGCTGTCAACCCTTTTTTGGGGCTGTTAGTTTGATCAAGGGGGCGGCAGCCCCTTCAGGGTGGTGGTGGCTCGATTGTGAGTTGTGGGCCCCTTCTGGGGTACAAAGGCCCCCTTGGGGGGCTGGAGGCCCTCTCGGGGGGCTGGCAGCCACCTCAGGGGGGTGGCAGCCTATTCTGGGGGCCAGGGGCCTTTTTTGGGGGCAGGGGGCCCCTAAGGGTGCTGGGGAACCCCTCGGGGAGCTGGCAGTCCCATCGGGGGCGGTGGCTGCCCCCTTAGGAGGATGGTGACCCATTCAAGTGTTAGGGGCCCTTTCTGGAGGACAGGGGCCCTCTTGGGGGGCTTGGGACCCCCTTGGGGGGCTGAAAATCTCATTGGGGTGGTGGCGGACCCCTTGGGGTGGTGCTGGACTGTTCGGGGGTTGGGGACCCTTTCTGAGGACCAGGGGCCACCATGGGGGGCTGACAGCCCCCTGAGGGGGGTCGCATCCCCATCTGGGGCAATGGGCCCCTTCTGGGGAGCAGGGGCATTCTACAGTCTCATCAAGGGGGCGGATGCCCCCTCGGGGGGGGTGGCGGCCAGTTCGGGGGTTGGGGGTCCCTTCTGGGGTCCAGAGGCCATTTCTGAGTGGCAAGGGCCTAATTTGGGGGCTGGGGGTCCCTTTGGGGTGCTGGCAGCCCCCTTGGGGGCTGGCAATCCCATTGGAGGGATGGTGGCCCCCTCGGGGGGTGTTGGCCCATTCGAGGGTTGTTGCCCCTTCTTGAGGCCAGGGGCAAACTCAAGGTCCTGGGGGCCCTCTCAGGGGGCTGGGGGCCCCCTTGGGGGGCTAGCAGTTTCATTGGCTTGGCAGCAGCCACCTCGGGGGGGTGGCAGACCGTTTGGAGGTTGGGGGCCCCTTCTAGGGGTGAGGAGCCCCCTTGGGGGCTGGCAGCCCTCCCAGGGGGGTGGCAGACCCTTCTGGGGGTCAAGTACCCCCTTGAGAGGCTAGTGCCCCCTCGGGAGGCTGGCAGTTCCATCAGGGGATGGCGGCCCCTTGTTGGGGTGCTGTCCCATTTGGGGTTTGGGGCCCCTTCTGGAGGGCAGTGGCAAATTTAGGGAACTGGGGACCCTCTTAAAGGGCTAGCAACCCCCTTGGGGGGCTGGCAGTCCCATTGGGGGGCCACAGCCCCTTTGGGGAATTGGCAGCCTGTTCAGGAGTTGGGGGCTCTTCCTTGGGCCAGGGCCCAATTGGGGTGCTGGGGGCCCCTTAGGGGGCTGGCAGATCCCTCAGGAGGTGGCAGCCCAAACTGGGGGCCAGGGGCCCCTTCTGGAGGGCAATGGCCCCCTTAGGAAGCAACCAGCCCCCTCGGAGGGCTGACAGTCCCATCGGGGGGGCACCGGCTCCCTCAGAGTGGTGGTGGCCCATTAGAGGGTTGGGGATCCCTTCTGGAGGACAGGGAGGTGGGGCCCCCTGGGGGGTCTGTCAACCCCATTTTGGGGCTGGCAGTCTCAACAAGGGGGTGGCGGTGCCCTTGGGGGGGGGTGGCCCGATCGGGCATTGGGGGCCCCTTCTGGGGTGCAGGGGCCCACTTTGGGGGTTGGGGGCCCTCTTAAGGGGCTGTCAGCCACCTCAGGGGGGTGGCAGTCCCTTCTGGGGGCCAGGGGCCCCTTCTGGGGGACAGTTGTCCAGTTGGGGGACTGAAGGACCCCTCAGGGGGCTTTCAGCCTCCAAAAGGTTCTTGCTGTCCCATGAGGAGGGCAGCAGCCCCCTCGGGATGGTAGTGGCCCATTAAGGGGTTGTGGGCCCCTTCTGGAAGCCAGGAGACCCATCGGATGGCAAGGAGCCCCGTTGGGGGCTGGCAGCCCAACTTGGGGGGCTGGCAGTCCCATTGGGCTGGATGTGGCCAACTCAAGGGGATGGAGACCCATTCTGGGGTTGGGGGCCACATCTATGAGCCAAGGGCTTCCTTAGGGGGCAAGGGGCCCCCTTGGGTACCTGGCAGCCCCTCAGGGGGATGGTAGTCCCTTATGGGGGCCAGGGGCCCCTTCTGGGGGACAGGGGCCCAGTTTGGGTGCTGAAGGCCCCCCCAGTGGGCTGGTAGCCTCCTAAGGGTTCTTGCTGTCCCATTAGGAGGGCAGCAGCCCCCTTGGGGGGGAGTGGCCTATTAAGGGTTGGGGCCCCTCCTGGAGGTCAGAGTCCCTCTTGGTGGGCTGGGGGCCCCCTCAGGGAGCTGAGAGCCCCCTTGGGGTTCTGGTAGTCCCATCGGGGGGGCGGCAGCCCGCTCGATTGGTTGGTGGCCCATTCAGGGGTTGGAGGCCACTTCTGGGGGCCATAGGCCCACTTGCGAGGTTGGGGACTGCCTTGGGGGTCTGGAGACCACCTTGAGGGTCTTGCAGCCCGCTCAGGGGGGTGGCAGCCCCCCTGGAGGCCAGGGGCCCTTCATGGCTGCAGGGGGCCAATTGGGAGACTGGTAGCCCCCTAGGGGGGCTGGCAGTCCCATTGTTGTGCAGCGGCCCCCTCGGAGGGGGTGGTGGCCCATTCGAGGGTTGGGTGCCCCATCTGGAAGACAGGAGCCCATTTAGGGGACTAAAGGCCTCCTCGGTGGTCTGGCAGCCCCCTTCGGGGGTGACAGTCTTATCAAGGGGGCACCGACCCCTTGCAGGGGTGGCCACTTGTTTGGGGGTTGGGGGCCCCTTCTGGGGGGCAGGGGCCTCCATTGGGGTCTGGAGGCCCCTTCGGGTGGCTGACAGTCCCCTCGGGGGGCTGGCAGTCCCATTAGGGGACGGTGCCCCCCTCGGGGGGTGGTGCCCCATTCGAGGGTTGGGGGCCCCTTCCTGAGGCCAGGGGCCAACTCATGGGGCTGGGGTCCCTCTCTGAGGGCTCAGGGCCCCCTTGGGGGGCTGGCAGTTTCATTTGGGGGGGCATCAGTCCTATCGGGGGGATGGCAGACCGTTCGGGGGTTGGGGTCCCCTTCTAGGGGCCATTGGCCCCCTTGGCTGGCTGGGAGCCCCCTTGCAGAGCTGGCAACCCCCTAAGAGGGGTGGCAGACCCTTCTGGGGGCCAGGGGCTTCTTCTAGGGGTCAAGTACCCCCTCCAAATGCTGGTGCACCATCTGGAGGCTGACAGCCCCCTCGTGGGGCTGGCAGTCCCATTGGGGGTAGCAGCCCCCTTGGGGTGGTTGCCAATTCGGAGGTTGGAGACCCCTTCCGGAGGCCAGGGGTCCATTTAGGGTACTGGGGACCCCCTCGGATGGCTGGCAGCACCCTTGGGGGGCTGGCACTCCCATCGAGGGGGCCACAGCCCCCTCGCGGGGGGTGGCAGCCCGTTCAGTGGTTGGGAGCCTCTTCTGGGGGCCAGAGCCCCTTTGGGGGCTGGGGCCCTTTTAGGGGGCTTGCAGCCCTCTCAAGGGGGTGGCAGCTCCATCTTGGGGTCTGGGCCCCCTTCTGGGGGGCAGTGGCCCCTTTTGGGAGCTGGCAGCCCCCTCAGACGGCTGCCAGTCCCATCATGGAAGCAGCAGCACCCTTGGTTTTTTTTTGGCATGTTCGAAGGTTTGGGGGCCCCTTCTGGGGGCCAAGAGCCCCCTTGGAGAGCTGGCAGCTCCCTCAAGGGGGTGGCAACAAATTCTGGAGGCCAGGGGGCCCTTCTGGGGGGCAGGGGCTCCCTCGGGTGGGCTGTGGCCCAACTGAGGGTTTGGGAGCCATTTTTGTAAGCAAGGGGCCCCTTGAGAACCTGGGGGCCCCCTTTGGGGGCTGGTAGCCATCTTAGGCGGCTGTCAGTCTCAGTGGAGGGGCAGAAGTTCCCTCAGGGGGCTGGGAGACTTTCTGGTTTGGGGGCCCCTTCTGTGGGCCTGGGGCCTCCTTGGGGGTAATGGGGGCCCTCTTGGAGGGCTCGCAGCCACATTAGGGTGGTGGCAGCCCCTTCTGGGGGCTAGGGGAACCTTCTGGGGGGCAGGGACCCTCTCTGGGGGCTGGGTGCCCCTTCGGGGGGCTAGCGCCCTCGTGGGGGTGGTAGCCGATTCGTGGGTTTGGCCCCTTCTGGATGCCAAGGACCCCCTTGGGGGCTGGGGACCCCCTCAGAAGGCTGGCAGCCTCCTTGGGGTTCTGGCATTCCCATCTTGGGGGCTACAGCCCCCTCAAGGGGGTGTAAGCCCATTTGGGGGTTGGGGGGGCCTTCTGATGGCCAGAGGCCCCCTTAGGTGGCTGGGAACCCTCTTGGGTGGCTGGAAGCCCCCTTAGTAGGGTCGCAGCCCTTTCTGGGGGTGAGGGGCCCTATCCTGGGGCCAGAGGCCTCCTTGGGGGGCTGAGGGCCCAGAAGTGGGGCTGGCAGCCCCCTCTGGGAGCTGGAAGTCTCATCGGTGGGGCGGCTGCCCACTCAGGAGGGTGGTGGCCCATTCGAGGGTTAGGGGCCCCTTTTGGAGGCAGGGCCCTCTTGGAGGGCTGCAGGCCCCCTTGGGGGACTGGCAGTTTAATTCTGATGGCTGCGGCCCCCTCGGGGGGGTGGACCATTCGGGGGTTGAGGACCGCTTCTGGGGACCAGGAGCCACCGTGTGGGGCTGGCAGCCCCATCAGGGGGGTGGCATCCCCATCTTGGGGCAAGGTGCCCCTTCTATGGGGCAGGGGCCCCCTTGTGGACTGGCTGCACCCTCAGGGAGTGGCAGTTCCATTGGGGGGCAGTGTCCCCCTCGGGGGGGTGGCTCATTCGATGGTTGGGGGCCCCATCTGGAGGACAGGAGCCTTCTTTGGGGGCTGGTGACCCCCTCGGTGATCAACAAGCCCCGTTGGGGGGCTGACAGTCTCATCAAGGGGGTGGCAGCCCCCTCGGGGGGGTGGTGACCAGTTCGGGGGTTGGGGGCCTCTCTAGGGTGCAGGGTCCCCTTCTGGGGGGCTGGGGCCTAATTCGGTCCCCTCGGGCGGCTGGCAGCCCTCCTCGGGTTGCTGGCAGTCCCATTGATGAGCAGTGGCCCCCTCGGGGGGTGTTGGCCCATTCTAGGGTTGGGGCCCCTTCTGTAGGCCAGGGGCCCACTCAGGGTGCTGGGGGCCCTCTCGTTGGGCTGGGGGCCCCCTTGTGGGGCTGGGAGTTATATTGGGGAGGCAGCAGCCCCCTCAGGGGGTGGCAGATCGTTCGGGGGTTGGGGTCCCCTTCTAGCTGCCAGATGTCCCTTTGGGTGGCTGGGAGCCCCTTTGGGGGGTAGGCATCCCCCCTCAGGGGGGTGGGAGACCCTCCTGGGGGCCAGGGGCTTCTTCTGTGGGTCAAGTACCCCCTCTGGAGGTTGGTGCCCCCTCTGGTGGCTGGCAGCCCCCTCGGGGGGCTGGCAGTCCCATCGGGGGGTGGCTGCTTTCTTGTGAGGGTTCTGCCCCATTTGGGGGTTGGGGGCCCCTTCCAGAGGCCAGGGGCAAATTATTGGACTGGGGACCCCCTTAGAGGGCTGGCAGCCTTCCTGTGGGGCTGGCAGTCCCATTGGATGGTGCACAGCCCCCTCAGGGGGTTACAGCCCATTTGGGGGTTGGGGGCCTCTTCTGGGGGCCCCCTTAGGGGGCTGCCAGATCCCTCAGGGTGGTGGCAGCCCCATCTGGGGGCCAGGGGCCCCATCTGGGGCCCAGGGGCCACTTCTGGGTGGCAGTGGCCCCCTAGGGAGCTGGCAGCCCCCTCAGAGGGCTGGCAGACCCATCAGGGGGGCACTGGCCCCCTCGGGGTGGTGGTGGCCTATTAGAGGGTTGGGTTCCTTTTCTGGAGGATGAGGGCCCCCTCAAGGTGCTGGGGGCCCCCACTGGGGGCTGTCAACCCCCTTTTGGGGCTGTTAGTCTGATCAAGTTGGCAGCGGCCCCCTCGGTGTGGTGGTGGCTCGATTGTGGGTTGGGGGCCCCTTCTGGGGTACAGGGGCACCCATTGGAGGGCTGGAGGCCCTCTTGGGGGGCTGGCAGCCACTTGAGGGGAGTGGCAGCTATTCTGGGGGTAGAGGCCTTTTTTGGGGGTAGGGGCCTCATCATGGTGCTGGGGGACCCATCGGGGAGCTGGCAGTCCCATCGGGGGGGGCCGCTGCACCCTTATTAGGGTGGTGACCCATTCAAGTGTTAGGGGACCCTTCTGGAGGACGGGGGCCCTCTCGGAGGGATGGGTACCCCCTTGGTGGGCTGCCAGTCTCATTGGGGTGGCGGCGGCCCCCTCGGGGTGGTGCTGGACCGTTCGGGGGTTGGGGACCCCTTCTGGGAACCAGGGGCCACTGTGGGGGGCTGACAGCCCCCTCAGGGGGGATGGCATCCCCATCTGGGGCAAGGGGCCCTTTCTGGTTGGCAGGGGCATTCTTGGGGGGCTGGTAGCCCCCTCAGGGGGCTGGTAGTCCCATTGGGAGGGTGGCCCCCTGGGGGTATGGTGGCTCATTCGAGGGTTGGAGGCCCCGTCAGGAGGACAGGAACCCCCTCGAGGGGCTGGGGGCCCCCTCGGTGGTCTGGCAGCCCCCTTGTTGGCTGAGTCTCATCAAGGGGGAAGAGGCCCACTCGGGGGGGTGGCGGCCAGTTCGGGGGTTTGGGGCCCCTTCTGTTGTCCAGAGGCCCCTTCTGAGTGGCAAGAGTCTAATTTGGGGGCTGGGGGTTCCCTCGGGGTGCTAGCAGCCCCCTTGGAGGTCTGGCAGTCCCATTGGGGGGTGGTGGCCCCCTCAAGGGGTGTTGGCCCATTCGAGGGTTGGGGCCCCTTCTGGAGGCCAGGGGCAAACTCAGGGGGCTGGGGACCCTCTAAGGGGGCTGGTGGCCCCCTTGGGGGCTGGCAGCTTCATTGGCAGGGCAGCAGCCTCCTCGGGGGGGTGGCAGACCGTTTGGAGGTTGGGGTCCCCTTTTAGGGGCCAGGTGCCCCCTTGGAGTGTGGTAGCCCCCTCAGGGGGTGGCAGACACTTCTGGGGGCCATGGGCTTCTTCTTGGGGTCATGTACACCCTGGAGAGGCTAGTGCCCCTTCGGGAGGCTGGCAGCCCCCTCGAAGGGCTGGCAGTTCAATCGGGGGATGGGGGCCCCCTTTGTGGGGGTTCTGTCCCATTTGGGGGATGGGGGCCCCTTCTGGAGGCCAGGGCAAATTTAGAGGACTGGGGACCCCCTCAGAGGGCTGGCAGCCAACTTGGGGGGCTGGCAGTCCCATTGAGGGGCCACAGCTCCTTCGGGTAGGTGGCAGCCTGTTCAGGGGTTGGGGGCTCTTCCGGGGGGCAGGGCCCTCTTGGTTAGCTGTGGGCCCCCTTAGGGGGTGGCAGATCCCTCAGGGGGGTGGCAGCCCAAACTGGGGGCCATGGGCCCCTTCTGGGGGGCAGTGGCCCCCTTAGGAAGCTGCCAGCCCTCTCGGAGGGCTGGCAGTCCCATCGTTGGGGCACCGGCCCCCTCGGAGTGGTGGTGGCCTATTAGAGGGTTGGGGACCCCTTCTGCAGGACAGGGGCCCCCTCAGGAAGTGGGGGCCCATTGGGCAGTCTGTCAACCCCCTTTTGGGGCTGGCAGTCTCATCAAGGGGGTGGCGGCCCCCTCAGGGTGGTGGTGGCCCGATCGGGCATTGGGGGCCCCTTCTGGGGTACAGGGGCCCCCATTGGGGGCTGAGGGATCTCTTGGGGGTCTGTCATCCACCTCAGGGGGGTGGCAGTCCCTTCTGGGGGCCAGGGGCCCCTTCTGGGGGACAGGGGTCCCATTGGGAGGCTGAAGGCCCCTCTAGGGGGCTTTCAGCATCGAAAGGGTTCTTGCTGTTCTATGAGGAGGGCGGCAGCCCCCTAGGGATGGTGGTGGCCCATTAAGGGTTTCGGGGCCCCTTCTGGAAGCCAAGGGAACCCTCGGATGGCTAGTGGCCCCATTGGGGGCTGGCAGCCCCACTTGGGGGGCTGGAAGTCCCATTGGGGGGCAACGGCCCCCTGATTGGGGTGGAGGCCCATTCGAGGGTTGGGGACCACTTCTAGGGGCCAAGGGCTTCCTTAGGGGGCAAAGGGCGCCCTTGGGTAACTGGCAGCCCCCTGAAGGGGGTGGCAGTCCCTTATGGGGGCCAGGGGCACCTTCTGGTTGACAGGGGCCCAGTTGGGGGGCTGAAAGCCCCCCCAGGGGGTTGGCAGCCTCCTAAGGGCTCTATGTGTCCCATGAGGAGGGCGGTAGCCCTCTTGGGGTGGTGGTGGCATATTCAAGGGTTGGGGACCCCTCCTGGAGGTCAGAGGCCCTCTTGATGGGCTGGGGGCCCCCTCAGGTGGCTGAGAGCACCCTTGGGGTTCTGGCAGTTCCATCAGGGGGACGGCGGCCCAATCGAGTGGTTGCCGGCCCATTCGGGGGTTGAAGGCCACTTTTGGGGGCCATAGGCCCACTTGGGGGGTTGGGGACTGCCTTGGGGGTCTGGGGACCACATTGAGGAGCTTGCAGCCCCCTTAGGGAGGTGGCAGCCCCCTCTGGGGGCCAGGGGCCCTTCATGGGGGCTGGGGCCCCCTTGGGGGCCTGGCAGCCTCCTAGGGGGACTGGCAGGCCCTTTGGGGGCAGCGGCCCCATCGGGGGGGGTGGTGGCCCATTCGAGGGTTGGGCACCCCGTCTGGAAGACAGGAGTACCTTCAGGGGGCTAAGGGCCCCCTCGGTAGTCTGGCAGCCCCCTTGGGGGGTGACAGTCTTATCAAGGGGGCGGCGGCCCCCTCGTGGGAGTGGCTGCCAGTTTGGGGGTTGGGGCCTCTTCTGCTGTCCAGGTGCCCCTTCTGGGGGGCAGGTGCCTCCTCTGGGGGCTGGGGGCCCCCTCGGGTGGCTGACAGCCCCCTCAGGGGGCTGGCAGTCCCATTAGTGGGACGGTGGCCCCCTTGGGTTGTGGTGGCCCATTTGAGGGTTGGGGACCCCTTTCTGAGGCCAGGGGCTCACTCAGGGGGTTGGGGCCCCCAGGGGGGCTGGTAGATTCATTTGGAGGGGCATCCACCCTCTCAGGGGGATTGCAGACCGTTCGGGGGTTGGGGTCCCCTTCTAGATGCCAGCAGCCCCCTTGGGGGGCTGGGAACCCCCTTGTGGGGCTGGCAACAACCTCAGGGGGGTGGCAGACCCTTCTGGGGGCCAGGGGCTTCTTCTGGGGGTCAAGTACCCCCTCTGGAGGCTGGTGCCCCCTCAGGAGGCTGGCAGCCCCCTCGGGGGGCTGGCAGTCCCATCCGGGGATGGCAACCCCCTTGTGGGGGTTGGGACCCATTTGGGGGTTGGGGTCCCCTTCCCGAGACCAGGGGCAAATTATTGGACTGGGGAGCCCCTTAGAGGGCTGGCAGCCTCCTTGGGGGGCTGGCAGTCTCATTGGGTGGGCCACAGCCCCCTCTGGGGGGTTACAGCCCGTTTGGGGGTTGGGGGCCTCTTCAGGTGGCCAGGGCCCCCTTGGTTGGCTGGGGGACCCCTTAGGGGGCTGCCAGAACCATCTGGGGGCCCGGGGTCTCTTCTGGGTGGCAGTGGCCCCCTTAGGGAGGTGAAATCCCCCTCGGAGGGCTGGCATTCTGATCGGGGGGGCACTGGCCCCCTCGGGGTGGTGGTGGTCTATTAGAGAGTTGGGGGCCCTTTCTCAAGGAAAGGGGTCCCCTCAAGGTGCTGGGGTCCCCCATTCGGGGCTGTCAACTCCCTTTTGGGGCTGTTAGTCTGATCAAAGGGGCGGCAGCCCCCTCGTGGGGGTGGTGGCCCAATTGTGGGTTGGGGGCCCCATCTGCGGTACAGGGGCCCCACTGGGGATCTGGAGGCCCTCTTGGGTGGCTGGCAGCCACCTCAAGGGGGTGGCAGCCTATTCTGGGGGCCAGGGTCCTTTTTTGGGGGCAGGGGCCCTCTCAGATCCCTCGGTTGGCTGGGAGCCCCCTCGGGGAGCTGGCAGTCCCATCGGGGGGGGGCGGCTGCCCCCTTAGGAGGGTGGTGATCCAATCAAGTGTTAGGGGCCCCTTCTTGAGGCCATAGGCCCTCTTTGGGGGCTGGGGACCCCCTTGGGGGGCTGGCAGTCTCATTGGGGTGGCATCTGGTCCCTCGGGGTGGTGCTCAACAGTTCGGGGGTTGGGGACCCTTTCTGGGGACCAGGGGGGACCGTGGGGGGCTGGCAGCCCCCTCAGGGGGGTGTCATTCCCATCTGGGGGCAAGAGGCCCCTTCTGGGGGGCAGGGGCATTCTTGGGGGGCTGGTATCCCCATTAGAGGGCAGTGGCCCCCTCGGGGGGTGGTGGCTCATTCGAGGGTTTGGGGCCCCGTCTGGAGGACAGGAACCCCTTCGAAGGGCCGGGGGCCCCATCGATGGTCTGGCAGCCCCCTTGGGGGCTGACAGTCTCATCAAGGGGGCAGTGGTCCCCTCGGAGGGGTGGCGGCCAGTTCGGGGGTTGGGGACCCCTTCTGGGGTCCAGAGACCCATTCTGGGTGGCAAGGGCCTAATTTTTGGGCTGGGGGTCCCCTCACGGAATTGACAGTCCCACTGGTGGGGTGGTGGTCCCCTCGGGTGGTGTTGGACCATTCAACTGTTGGGGCCCCTTCTGGGGGCCAGGGGCAAACTCAGGGAGCTGGGGGCCCTCTCATAGGGCTGGGGGCCCCTTTGGAGGGCTGGCAGTTTCATTAGTGGGGCAGCAGCCTCCTCGGGGGGGTGGCAGACCGTTCGGAGGTTGGGGTCCCCTTCTAGGGGCCAGGAGCCCCCTTGGGGTGCTGGCAGCCCACTCAGGGGGGTGGCAGATCCTTCTGGGGGCCTTGGGTTTCTTCTGGTGGTCAAGTACCCCCCTCGGGAGGCTGGTGCTCCCTCGGGAGGCTGACAGCTCCCTCGGGTGACTGCCAGTTAAATCGGGGGATGGCGGCCCCCTTGGGGGGGTGCTGTCCCATTTGGGGGTTGGGGACCCCTCCTGGAGGCCAGGGGATAATTTATGGGACTGGGGACCCCCTCAGAGGGCTGGCAGCCCCCTTGGGTTGCTGGCAGTCCCATTGGGGGGTCACAGCCCCTTCAGGGAGGTGGCAGCATGTTCATGGGTTGGGGGCTCTTCTAGTGGCTAGGGCCCCCTTGGGAGGCTGGGGGCCCTCTTAAGGGGCTGACAGATCCCTCAGGGGGGTGACAGCCAAAACTGGGGCCAGGGGCCCCTTCTGGTGGGCAGTGGCCAACTTAGGAAGCTGCCAGCCCCCTAGGAGGACTGGCAGTCCCATGGGGGTGTCACCAGCCCCCTCATAGTGGTGGTGGCCCATCAGAGGGTTGGGGGCCCCTTCTGGAGGACAGGGGCCACCTGGGGAGTCTGTGAACCCCCATTTGGGGCTGGCATTCTTTCAAGTTGGTGGCTTCCCCCTCGGGGTGGTGGTGCCCCGATCGGGGGTTTGGGGCCCCTTCTAAGGTACTGGGGCCCCCATAGGGGGCTGGGGACCATTTTGGGGGGCTGGCAGCCACCTCAGGGTTGTGGCAGTCCCTTCTGTTTGCCAGGGACCCCTTCTGGGGGACAGGGGCACAGTTGGGGGGCTGAAAGTCCCCCCAGGGGGCTTTCAGCCTCCTAAGGGTTCTTGCTGTCCTATGAGGAGGGCAGCAGCCCCTTTTGGGATGGTGGTGGCCCATTCAGGGGTTGGGGGCCCCTTCTGGAAGCCAGGGGACCCCTTGGATGACTAGGGGCCCTGTTGGGGGCTGGCAGCCCCACTTGGGGTCCTGGCAGTCCCATTCGGGGGTTGGGGTCCACTTCTAGGGGTGAAGGGCTTCCTTAGGGGGCAAGGGGCACCCTTGGGGGGCTGGCAACCCCCTCAGGTGGGTGGCAGTTCCTTATGGAGGCCAGGGGCCCCTTCTGGGGGACAGGGGTCCAGTTTGGGGGTGAAGGCCCCCCCAGGGAGTTGGCAGCCTCCTCAGGTTTCTTGCTGTCCCATGAGGAGTGCAGCAGCCCCTTTGGGGGGGGTGATCTATTCAAGGGTTGGGGACCCCTACTTGAGGTCAGAGTTCCCCTTGGTGGGATTGGGGCCCCCTCAGGGGGCTGAGAGCCCCCTTGGGGTTCTGGCAGTCCCATTGGTGAAGCGGCGGCCCCCTCGATTGGTTGGCGGCCCATTCGGGGGTTGGAGCCCAATTCTTGGGGTCATAGGCCCAGTTGGGAGGTTGGGGACTACCTTGGGGGTCAGGGGACAACCTTGAGGGGCTTTCAGCCCCCTCAGGGTGGTGCCAGCCATCTCTGGGGGCCAGGGACCCTTCATTGGGGACAGGGGCTTCCATAGGGGCCTGGCAGCCACCTAAGGGGGCTGGCAGGCCCATTGGGGGCAGAGGCCCCATCAGGGTGGTGGTGGCCCATTCGAGGGTTTGGTGCCCCGTATGGAAGACAGGAGCCCCCTCAGGTGGCTGGGTTCCCCCTCGGTGGTCTGGCAGCCCCCTTGGGGGGTGAAAGTCTTATCAAGGGGGCGGTGGCCCCCTTGCAAGGGTGGCCACAATTTTGGGGGTTGGGGGCCCCTTCTGGGGGGCACGGGTCTCCTTCGGGGGCTCGGGGCCCCCTCGGGTGGCTGACAGCCCCCTCGGGGGGCTGGCAGTCCCATCTGGGGGGCAGTGGCCCCCTTGGGGTGTAGTGGCCCATTCGAGGGTTGGGGGCCCCTTCCTGAGGCCAGGGGCCCACTAAGGGGGCTGGGGGCCCTCTTGGGGAGCTGGCAGTTTCATTTGGGGGGCACCAGCCCCCTCAGGAGGGTGACAGACTTTTTGGGGGTTGGTGTCCCCTTCTAGGCTCCAGCAGCCCCCTTTGGGGGGCTAGGAGCCCCCTTGTGGGGCTGGTAAACCCCTCAGGGGGGTGGGAGACCCTTCTGGAGGCCAGGGGCTTCTTTTGGGGGTCAAGTACTCCCTCAGAAGGCTGGTGCCCCATCAGGAGGCTGACAGGCACCTCGGGGGGCTGGCAGCCCCATCAGGGATTAGCAGCCCCCTTGGGGGGGTCGTTGCCCATTCGGAGGTTGGAGGCCCCTTTTGGAGGCCAGGGGCCCATTTAGGGGACTGGGGATCCCCTCAGATGGCTGGCAGCCCCATTGGGGGGCTGGCACTCCAATCGAGGGGCCACAGCCAACTCGGGGGCGGTGGCAACCCGTTCGGGGGTTCTGAACCTCTTCTGGGGCCAGGGTTCCTTTTGGGGCTGGGGCCCCCTAAGGGGGCTGGCAGCCCCATCTTGGGGCCTGGGTCCTTTTTTGGGGGACAGTTGCCCCTTTTGGGAGCTGGCAGTCCCCTCGGAAGGCTGGCAGTCCCATCAGGGAAGCCGCAGCCCCCTTGGGGGAGTTTCAGCCTGTTCAGAGGTTGGGGGCCCCTTCTGGGGGCCAGGGCCCCCTTGGAGGGCTGGCAGCTCCCTCAAGGGGGTGGTAGCCAATTCTGGAGGCCAGGGTCCCCTTCTGGAGGGCAGGGGTCTCCTCGGGTGGCTGGCAGCCCCATCAGGTGGCTGGCATTCCCATCAGAGGTTCGCGGCCCCCTCGGGGGGGTAGTGGCCCAACCGAGGGTTGGGAGCCATTTTTGGAGGCAAGGGACCCCTTGGGGGCCTGGGGGCCCCCTTGGGGGCTGGTAGCCATCTTAGGGGGCTGTCAGTCACATTGCAGGGGCAGCAGTCCCCTCAGGGGGGTGGGAGACTTTCTGGAGTTGAGGGCCTCTTCTGGGGGCCTGGGGCCCCCTTGGGAATCCTGGGGGCCTTCTTGGATTGCTGGCAGCCAAGTTAGGGTGGTGGCAGCCCCTTGTGGGGGCTAGGGGAACCTTCTGGGTGGCAGGGACCCTTTCTGGGGGCTGGGTGCCCCCTCGGGGGGCTAGCAGTCCCATTGGGGGGGCGGCAGAGCCCTCGGGGGGTGGTCACCGATTCGTGGGTTATGCCCCTTCTGGATGCCAAGGGCCCCCTTGGTGGGATGGGGACCCCATCAAGGGGCTGGCAGCCTCCTTGGGGGGCTGGGATTCCCATCATTGGGGCTGTAGTCCCCTCGGGAGGTGTATCCCCATTTGGGGGTTGGGGGGGCCTTCTGGGGGCCAGAGGCCCCCTTAGGGAGCTGAGGGCCCTCTTGGATGGCTGGAAGCCCCCTTAGAAGGGTGGCAGCCCTTTCTAGGGGCAAGAAGCCCTATTCTGAGGCCATGGGCCCCTTCAGAGGCTGGGGGCCATCTCAGGGGGCTAGCAGCCCCCTCGGGGAGCTGGAAGTCCCATCGGTGGGGTGGCTGCCCCCTCAGGAGGGTAGTGGTCCATTCAAGGGTTAGGGGCCCCTTTTGGAGGCAGGAACTATTTGGGGGGCTGCAGGCCCCCTTGAGGGGCTGGCAGTTTAATTGGTGTGGCGGTGGCCCCCTCGGAGGGTGGTGGACCATTCGGGGGTTGTGGACCGCTTCTTGGGACCAGGGGCCACCGTAGGGGGCTGGCAGCCCCATCAGGGGGGTGGCATCCACATCTGGGGGAAAGGGGCCCCTTCTGTTGGGCAGGGGCCCCCTTGGGGGGCTGGCATTTCTATTAGGGGCAGTGGCCCCCTTGGGGGGGGTGGCTCATTCGAGGGTTGAGGGCCCCGTTGGGAGGACAGGAGCCCCTTTGGGGGGCTGGGGGCCCCCTCAGTGGTCTGCAAGCCCCCTTTGGTGGCTGACAGTCTCATCAAGGGGGTGGCAGCCCCCTCGGGGGGGTGGCGACCAGTTTGGGGGTGGGGGCCTCCTTCTGGGGTGCAGAGGCCCCTTCTCTGATGCTGGGGTCTAATTGGGGGGCTGGGGTTCCTCTCGGGCATCTGCCAACCTCCTCGGGTTGCTGGCAGTCCCATTGGGGGGGCGGTGGCCCCCTCGGGGGGTGTTGGCCCACTCTAGTTTTGGGGCCCCTTCTGTAGGCCAGGGGCCCACTCAGGGGGCTTGGGGCCCTCTTGGGTGGCTTAGGGCCCCGTTGGGGGGCTGGCAGTTTCATTTGGGGGGCAGCAGCTACCTCGTAGGGGTGGCAGACCGTTCGGGGGTTGGGGTCCCCTTTTGGGGGCCAGGTGTCCCCTTGGGGGGCTGGGAGCCCCTTTTGGTTTGTAAGCAGCCTCCTCAGGGGGGTGGCAGACCCTTATGGGGACCAGGGGCTTCTTCTGGGGGTCAAGTACCTCCTCTGGAGGCTGGTGCCCCCTCGGGAGGCTGGCAGCCCCCTCGGGGGGCTGGCAGTCCCATCAGGGGGTGGCAACCCTTTTGTGGGGTTTCTAGCCCATTTGGGGGTTGGGGACCCCTTCCGGAGGCCAGGGGCAAATTATTGGACTGGGAACCTCCTTAGAGGGCTGGTTGCCTCCTTGGGGGGTTGGTAGTCCCATTAGGGGGGCCAGAGAACCCTTGGGGGGTTACAGCGCATTTGGGAGTTGGGGGCCTTTTCAGGGGGCCAGGGCCCCCTTGGCTGGCTGGGGGCCCCCTTAGGGGGCTGCCAGATCCCTCAGGGGGGTGGCAACCCCATTGGGGGCCAGGGGCCCCTTTTAGGGGCCAGGGGCCCCTTTTAGGGGCCAGGGTCCACTTCTGTGTGACAGTGGCCCCCTTAGGGAGCTGGTAACCCCCTGTAGCGCAGGCAGTAACATCGGGGGCACTGGCCCCCTCGGGGTGGTGGTGGCCCATTAGAGGGTTTAGGGCCCCTTCTGGAGGACAGGGGCCCCCTCAAGTTGCTGGGGGCCCCCATTTGGGGCTGTCAACCCCTTTTTGGGGCTGTTAGTCTGATCAAGGGGGCGGCGGCCCCTTCGGGGTGGTGGTGGCTCGATTGTGGGTTGTGGGCCCCTTCTGGGGTACAAGGGCCCCCTTGGGGGGCTGGAGGCCCTCTTGGGGGGCTGGCAGCCACCTCAGGGGGGTGGCAGCCTATTCTGGGGGCCAGGGGCCTTTTTTGGGGGCAGGGGGCCCCTAAGGGTGCTGGGGAACCCCTTGGGGAGCTGGCAGTCCCATCGGGGGCAGCGGTTGCCCTCTTGGGAGGATGGTGACCCATTCAAGTGTTAGGGGCCCCTTCTGGAGGACAGGGGCCCTCTTGGGGGATGGGTACCCCCATGGGGGCTGAAAATCTCATTGGGGTGGCGGCGACCCCCTCGGGGTGGTGCTGGACCTTTCGGGGGTTGGGGACCCCTTCTGGGGACCAGGGGCCACCATGGGGGGCTGACAGCCCCCTCAGGGGGGTGGCATCCCCATCTGGGGCAATGGGCCCCTTCTGGGGAGCAGGGGCATTCTTGGGTGGCTGGTAGGCCCCTCAATGGGCTGGTAGTCCCATAGGGGGGCAGTGGCCCCCTGGGGGTGTGGTGGCTCATTAGAGGGATAGGGGGCCCATCAGGAGGACAGGAACCCCCTAGGGGGGATGGGGGACCCCTCATTGGTCTGGAAGCCCCCTTGGGGGCTGACAGTCTCATCAAGGGGGCGGATGACCTATCGGGGGGGTGGCTGCCAGTTCGGGGGTTCGGGGCCCCTTCTTGGGTCCAGATGCAATTTCTGAGTGGCAAGGGCCAAATTTGGGGCTGAGGGTCCATTTGGGGTGCTGGCAGCCACCTCGGGGGGCTGGCAGTCCCATTGGGGGGATAGTGGCCCCCGTAGGGGGTGTTGGCCCATTCGAGGGTTGTTGCCCCTTCTGGAGGCTAGGGGTAAACTCAGGGTCCTGGGGGACCTCTCAGGGGGCTGGGGGCCCCCTTGGGGGGCTGGCAGTTTCATTGGTGGGGCAGCAGCCTCCTCGGGGGGGTGGCAGACCGTTTGGAGGTTGAGGGCCCCTTCTAGGGGTGAGGAGCCCCCTTGGGGGCTGGCAGCCGGCAGACCCTTCTGGGGGCCATGGGCTTCTTCTGGGGGTCAAGTACCCCCTTGAGAAGCTAGTGCCCCCTCGGGAGGCTAGCAGCCCCCTCGGGGGGCTGTCAGTTCCATCAGGGGATGGCGGCCCCTTGTTGGGGTGCTCTCCCATTTGAGGGTTGGGGGCCTTTTCTGGAGGCCAGGGGCTAATTTAGGGAACTCGGGACCCTCTTAGAGGGCTGGCAACCCCCATGGGAGGCTGGCAGTCCTATTGGGGGGCCACAGCCCCTTTGGGGAGGTGGCAGCCCGTTCTAGGGTTGGGGGCTCTTCTTGGGGCCAGGGCCCAATTAGTGGGCTGGGGGGACCCTTAGGGGGCTGGCAGATCCCTTAGGGGGGTGGCAGCCCAAACTGGGGGCCATTGGCCCCTTCTGGAGGGCAATGGCCCCCTTAGGAAGCAACCAGCCCCCTCGGAGGGCTGGCAGTCCCATCGGGGGGGCACCGGCCCCCTCAGAGTGGTGGTGGCCCATTAGAGGGTTGGGGACCCCTTCCGGAGGACAGGTGGGTGGGGCCCCCTGGGGGGTCTGTCAACCCCATTTTGGGGCTGGCAGTCTCATCAAGGGGGTGGCGGTGCCCTTGGGGGGTGGTGGCCCGATCGGGCATTGGGGGCCCCTTCTGGGGTACAGGGACCCCCTTTGGGGGTTGGGGGCCCTCTTGGGGGGCTGTCAGCCACCTCAGGGGGGTGGCAGTCCCTTCTGGGGGCCAGGGGCCCCTTCTGGGGGACAGTTGTCCAGTTGGGGGACTGAAGGACCCCTCCAGGGGGCTTTCAGCCTCCAAAGGGTTCTTGCTGTCCCATGAGGAGGGCGGCAGCCCCCTCGGGATGATAGTGGCCCATTCAGGGGTTGGGGGCCCCTTCTGGAAGCCAGGGGACCCCTCGGATGGCTAGGAGCCCCGTCGGGGGCTGGCAGCCCATTTTAGGGGGCTGGCAGTCCCATTGGGGGGGATGTGGCCAACTCAAGGGGACGGAGACCCATTCTTGGGTTGGGGGCCACTTCCAGTAGCCAAGGGCTTCCTTAGGGGGCAAAAGGCCCCCTTGGGTACCTGGCAGCCCCCTCAGGTTGGTGGCAGTCCCTTATGGGGGGCAGGGGCCCCTTCTGGGGGACAGGGACCCAGTTGGGGTGCTGAAGGCCCCCCCAGTGGGCTGGCAGCCTCCTAAGGGTTCTTGCTGTCCCATGAGGAGAGCAGCAGCCCCTTTGGGGGGGTGGCCTATTAAGGGTTGGGGGCCCCTCCTGAAGGTCAGAGTCCTTCTTGCTGGGCTGGGGGCCCCCTCAGGGGGCTCAGAGCCCCCTTGGGGTTCTGGTAGTCCCATTGGGGGGTCAGCAGCCCCCTCAATTGGTTGGTGGCCCATTCAGGGGTTGGAGGCCACTTCTGGGGGCCATAGGCCCACTTTGGAGGTTGGGGACTGCCTTGGGGGTCTGGGGACCACCTTGAGGATCTTGCAGCCCCCTCAGGGGGGTGGCAGCCCCCCTGGGGGCCAGGGGCCCTTCATGGCTGCAGGTGTCCCCTTGGGGGCCTGGCAGCCCCCTAGAATGGCTGGCAGTTCCATTGTTGTGCAGCGGCCCCCTCGGAGGGGGTGGTGGCCCATTCAAGGGTTGGGTGCCCCGTCTGGAAGACAGGAGCCCATTTAGGGGGCTAAGGGCCTCCTCGGTGGTCTGGCAGCCCCCTTGGGGGGTGACAGTCTTATCAAGGGGGCACCGGCCCCCTCGCGGGGGTGGCCGCCAGTTTGGAGGTTGGGGCCCCTTCTAGGGGGCAGGGGCCTTCTTTGGGGGCTGGAGGCCCCTTCGGGTGGCTGACAGCCCCCTCGGGGGGCTGGCAGTCCCATTAGGGGGGCAGTGGCCCCCTCAGGGGGTGGTGCCCCATTCGAGGGTTGGGGGCCCCTTCCTGAGGCCAGGGGCCAGCTCATGGGGCTGGGGTCCCTCTCTGAGGGCTCAGGGCCCCCTTGGGGGGCTGGCAGTTTAATTTGGGGGGGCATCAGCCCCCTCAGGGGGATGGCAGACCGTTCGGGGGTTGTGGTCCCCTTCTAGGGGCCAGTGGCCCCCTTGGCTGGCTGGGAGCCCACTTGCAGAGCTGGCAACCCCCTCAGAGGGGTGGCAGACCTTCCTAGGGGCCAGGGGCTTCTTCTGGGGGTCAAGTACTCCCTCGGAATGCTGGTGCACCCTCTGGAGGCTGACAGCCCAATCGGGGGCCTGGCAGTCCCATCCCGGGGTAGCAGCCCCCTTGTTGGGTGGTTGCCAATTCAGAGGTTGGACAAACCTTCTGGATTTCAGGGGTCCATTTAGGGTACTGGGGACCCCCTCGGATGGCTGGCAGAACCCTTGGGGGGCTGGCACTCCCATCGGGGGGCCACAGCCCCCTCGTGGGGGGTGGCAGCCCGTTCGAGGGTTGGGAGCCTCTTCTGGGGGCCAGAGCCCCTTTGGGGGCTTGGGCCCTTTTAGGGGGCTGGCAGCCCCCTGAAGGGGGTGGCAGCCCCATTTTGGGGTCTGGGCCCTTTTCTGGGGGGCAGTGGCCCTTTTTGGGAGCTGGCAGTCCCCTCAGAGGGCTGCCAGTCCCATCATGGAAGCAGCAGCACCCTTGGGGGGGTTTCGGCACGTTCGGAGGTTTGGGGGCCAAGGGCCCCCTTGGAGGGCTGGCAGCTCCATCAAGCGGGTGGCAGCAAATTCTGGAGGTCAAGGGCCCCTTCTGGGGGGCAGGGGCCCCCTCGGGTGGCTGGCAGCCCCCTCAGGTGGCTGGCAGTCCCATCAGAGGTTCGCGGCCCCCTTGGGTGGGTTGTGGCCCAACTGAGGGTTGGGAGCCATTTTTGGAGGCAAGGGGCCCCTTGGGCGCCTGGGGGCCCCCTTAGTTGGCTGGTAGCCATCTTAGGCGGCTGCAGTCTCATTGGAGGGGCAGCAGTTCCCTCAGGGGGCTCGGAGACTTTCTGGGTTGGGGGCCCCTTCTATGGGCCTGGGGCCTCCTTGGGGGTCATGGGGGCCCTCTCGGAGGGCTTGCAGCCACATTAGGGTGGTGGCAGCCCCTTATGGGGGCTAGGGGAACCTTCTGGGGGCAGGGACCCTGTCTGGGGGCTGGGTGCCCCTTCGGGGGGCTAGCAGACCCATTGGGGGGGCGGCAGTGCCCTCCTGGGGGTGGTCACCGATTCGTGGGTTATCCTCTTCTGGATGCCAAGGACCCCCTTGGGGGCTGGGGACCCCCTCTGAAGGCTGGCAGCCTCCTTGGGGTTCTGGCATTCCCATCATTGGGGCTGCAGCCCCCTCAGGGGGGTGTAAGCCCGTTTGGGGGTTGGGGGGGCCTTCTGATGGCCAGAGGCCCCCTTAGGTGGCTGGGAACCCTCTTGGGTGGCTGGAAGCCCCCTTAGTAGGGTTGCAGCCCTTTCTGGGGGTGAGGGGCCCTATCCTGGGGCCAGGGGCCTCCTTGGGGGGCTTGGGTCCCAGAAGGGGACTGGCAGCCCCCTCTGGGAGCTGGAAGTCTCATCGGTGGGGCGGCTGCCCACTCAGGAGGGTGGTGGCCCATTCGAGGGTTAGGGACCCCTTTTGGAGGCAGGGCCCTCTTGGAGGGCTGGAGTTCTCTTTGGGGGACTGGCAGTTTAACTGGGATGGCTGCGGTCCCCTCGGGGGGGGGTGGACCATTCGGGGGTTGGGGACCGCTTCTGGGGACCAGGGGCCACAGTGGGGGGCTGGCAGCCCCATCAGGGATGTGGCATCCCCATCTTGGGGCAAGGTGCCCCTTCTGTGGGGCAGGGGCCCCCTTGGGTGGCTGGCTGCACCATCAGGGACTGGCAGTTCCATTGGGGGGCAGTGTCCCCATCAGGGGGGGGGCCTCATTCGAGGGTTGGGGGCCCCGTCTGAAAGACACGAGCCCCCTCGGGGGGCTGGGGGCCTCCTCGGTGGTCTGCAAGCCCCCTTTGGGGGCTGACAGTCTCATCAAGGGGGTGGCGGCCCCCTCGGGGTGGTGGTGACCAGTTCGGGGGTTGGGGGTCCCTCTAGGGTGCAGTGGCCCCTTCTGGGGGGCTGGGGCCTAATTGGGGGGCCGGAGGTCCCCTCGGGCGGCTGGCAGCCCTCCTCGGGTTGCTGGCAGTTCCATTGGGGAGCGGTGGCCCATTCTAGGGTTGGGGCCCCTTCTGTAGGTCAGGGGCCCACTCAGGGTGCTGGGGGCCCTCTCATTGGGCTGGGGGCCCCCTTGTGGGGCTGGCAGTTATATTGGGGAGGCAGCAGCCCCCTCGGGGGGTGGCAAACCGTTCGGGGGTTGGGGTCCCCTTCTAGCTGCCAGGGGGCCCTTTGGGTGGCTGGGAGCCCCTTTGGGGGGTAGGCATCCCCCTCAGGGGGGTGGGAGACACTTCTGGGGGCCAGGGGCTTCTTCTATGGGTCAAGTACCCCCTCTGGAGGCTGGTGCTCCTTCTGGTGGCTGGCAGCCCCCTCAGGGGGCTGGCAGTCCCATCGGAGGTTGGCGGCTTTCTTGTGGGGGTTCTGGCCCATTTGGGGGTTGGGGGCCCCTTCCGGAGGCCAGGGGTAAATTATTGGACTGGGGACCCCCTTAGAGGGCTGGCAGCCTCCCTGGAGGGCTGGCAGTCCCATTGGATGGGGCACAGCCCCCTCAGGGGGGTTACAGCCCATTTGGGGGTTGGGGGCCTCTTCAGGGGGCCAGGGCCCCCTTGGCTGGCTGGGGCCCCCTTATGGGGCTGCCAGATCCCTCAGGGTGGTGGCAGCCCCATCTGGGGGCCAGGGGCCACTTCTGGGTGGCAGTGGCCCCCCTAGGGAGCTGGCAGCCCCCTCAGAGGGCTGGCAGTCCCATTGGGGGGGCACTGGCCCCCTCGGGGTGGTGGTGGCCCATTAGAGGGTTGGGTGCCCCTTCTGGAGGACGAGGGCCCCCTCAAGGTGCTGGGGGCCCCATTGGGGGCTGTCAACCCCCCTTTTGGGGCTGTTAGTGTGATGAAGCTGGCGGCGGCCCCCTCGGTGTGGTGGTGGCTCGATTGTGGGTTGGGAGCCCCTTCTGGGGTACAGGGGAAAACATTGTAAGGCTGGAGGCCCTCTTGGGTAGCTGGCAGCCACCTGAGGGGATTGGTAGCCTATTCTGGGGGCTAGGGGCCTTTTTTGGGGACAGGGGCCCCATCATGGTGCTTGGGGACCCATCGGGGAGCTGGCAGTCCCAATGGGGGGGGCAGCTGCCCCCTTATTAGGGTGGTTACCCATTCAAGTGTTAGGGGACCCTTCTGGAGGACAGGGGCCCTCTCGGGGGGCTGGGTACCCCCTTGGTGGGCTGCCAGTCTCATTGGAGTGGCGGCGGCCCCGTCAGGGTGGTGCTGGACAGTTCGGGGGTTGGGGACCCGTTCTGGGGACCAGGGGCCACCGTGGGGGGCTGACAGCCCCATCAGGGGGGATGGCATCCCCATCTGGGGTAAGGGGCCATTTCTGGGGGCAGGGGCATTCTTGGGGGGTTGGTAGCCCCCTCAGGGGGCTGGTAGTCCCATTGGGGGGTGGCCCACTGGGGGTGTGGTGGCTCATTCGAGGGTTGAAGACCCCGTCAGGAGGACAGGAACCCCCTCGGGGGGCCGGGGGCCCCCTCGGTGGTCTGGCAGCCCCCTTGTTGGCTGAGTCTCATCAAGGGGGAGGAGGCCCACTCGGGGGGGTGGCGGCCAGTTCGGGGGTTGGGGGCCCCTTCTGTTGTCCAGAGGCCCCTTCTGAGTGGCAAGGGTCTAATTTGGGGGCTGTTGGTCCTCTCGGGGTGCTGGCAGCCCCCTTGGAGGTCTGGCAGTCCCATTGGGGGGGTGGTGGCCCCCTCAAGGAGTGTTGGCCCATTCGAGGGTTGGGGCCCCTTCTGGAGGCCAGGGGCAAACTCAGGGGGCTGAGGGCCCTCTAAGGGGGCTGGGGGCCCCTTTGAGGGGCTGGCAGTTTCATTGGCAGGGCAGCAACCTCCTTGAGGGGGTGGCAGAACGTTTGGAGGTTGGGGTCCCCTTCTAGGGGCCAGGTGTCCCCTTGAAGGGTGGCAGCCCCCTCAGGGGGTGGCAGACCCCTCTGGGGGCCATGGGCTTCTTCCGGGGGTCATATACACCCTGGAGAGGCTGGTGCCCCCTTGGGAGGCTGGCAGCCCCCTCGAAGGACTGGCAGTTCAATCGGGGGATGGGGACCCCCTTTGGGGGGGTGCTGTCCTATTTGGGGGATGGGGGCCCCTTCTGGAGGCCAGGGCAAATTTAGGGGACTGGGGACCCCCTCAGAGGGCTGGCAGCTTACTTAGGGGGCTGGCAGTCACAATGAGGGGCCACAGCTCCTTCGGGGAGGTGGCAGCCCGTTCGGGGGTTGGGGCCTCTTCTGGGGGCCAGGGCCCCCTTAGTCAGCTGTGGGCCCCCTTAGGGGGCTGGCAAATCCCTCAGGGGGGTGGCAGCCCAAACTAGGGGGCCAGGGGCCCCTTCTGGGGGGCAGTGGCCCCCTTAGGAAGCTGCTAGCCCAATCAAAAAGGGCTGGCAGTCCCATTGGGGGGGCACCGGCCCCCTCGGAGTGGTGGTGGCCTATTAGAGGGTTCGGCACCCCTTCTGCAGGACAGGGGCCCCCTCAGGGGGTGGGGGCCCATTGGGCTGTCTGTCAACCCCCTTTTGGGGCTGGCAGTCTCATCAAGAGGGTGGCGGCCCCCTCAGGGTGGTGGCCTGATCGGGCATTGGGGGCCCCTTCTGGGTTACAGGGGCCCCCTTTGAGGGCTGAGGGCCCTCTTAGGGGTCTGACATCCATTTCAGGGGGGTGGCAGTCCCTTCTGGGGGCCAGGCACCCCTTCTGGGGGACAGGAGTCCAGTTGGGGGGCTGAAGGCCCCTCTCGGGGGTTTCAGCCTCGAAAGGGTTCTTGCTGTCCCATGAGGAGAGCGGCAGCCCCCTCGGGATTGTGGTGGCCCATTAAGGGGTTGGGGGCCCCGTCTGGAAGCCAGGGGACCCCTCGGATGGCTAGGGGCCCTATTGGGGGCTGGCAGCCCCACTTGGGGGGCTGGAAGTCCCATTGGGGAGGCAACAGCCTCCTCAGTGGGGTGGAGGCCCATTCTGGGATTGGGGGCCCCTTCTACTGGCCAAGGGCTTTCTTAGGGGGCAAGGGGCCCTTTGGGTGGCTAGCAGCCCCTTCAGGGGGGTGGCAGTCCCTTATGGGGGCCAGGGACCCCTTCTGGTTGACAGGGGCCAAGTTGGGGGGCTGAAGGCCCCCCCAGGGGGTTGCCAGCCTCCTAAGGGTTCTTGCTGTCCCTTGAGGAGGGCGGTAGCCCTCTTGGGGGGGTGATGGCCTATTCAAGAGTTGGGGACCCCTCCTGGAGGTCAGAGGCCCTCTTGGTGGGCTGGGGGCCTCCTCAGGTGGCTGAGAGCACCCTTGGGGTTCTGGCAGTCCCATCGGGGGGGCGGCGGCCCAATCGAGTGGTTGGCGGCCCATTCGGGGGTTGGAGGCCACTTCTGGGGCCATAAGCCCACTTGGGTGGTTGGGGACTTCCTTGGGGGTCTGGGGACCACATCAAGGAGCTTGCGGCCCCCTCAGGGGGGTGGCAGTCCCCTCTGGGGGCCATGGGCCCTTCATGGGGGCAGGGGCCCCCTTGGGGGCCTGGCAGCCTCCTAGGGGGGCTGGCAGGCCTTTTGGGGGCAGCGGCCCCATCGGGGGGGTGGTGGCCCATTCGAGGGTTGGGCACCCCGTCTAGAAGACAGGAGTACCCTCAGGGGGCTAAGGGCCCCCTCGGTAGTCTGGTAGCCCCCTTGGGGGGTGACAGTCTTATCAAGGGGGTGGCAGCCCCCTCGCGGGAGTGGCCACCAGTTTGAGGGTTGGGACCCCTTCTGGGGTCCAGGTGCCCCTTCTGGGGGGCAGGGGCCTCCTTTGAGGGCTAGGGTCCCCCTCGGGTGACTGACAGCCCCCTCAGGGGGCTGGCAGTCACATTAGGGGGCAGTGGCCCCCTTGGGTTGTGGTGGCCCATTTGAGGGTTGGGGGCCCCTTCCTGAGGCCAGGGGCCCACTCAGGGGGCTGGGGACCCCCAGAGGGGCTGGTAATTCATTTGGGTGGGCATCCGCCCTCTCGGGGGGGTGGCAGACCGGTTGGGGGTTGGGGTCCCCTTCTAGATGCCAGCGGCCCCCTTGGGGGGCTGGGAGCCCCCTTGTGGGGCTGGCAAATCCCCTTAGGGGGTGGCAGACCCTTCTGGGGGCCACGGGCTTCTTCTGGAGGTCAAGTACCAACTCGGAAGGCTGGTGCCCTATCGGGAGGCTGACAGCCCCCTTGGGGGGCTGGGAGTCCCATCGGGGGCTAGCAGCCCCCTTGGGTGGTGGATGCTGATTCAGAGGTTGGAGGCCCCTTCTGGAGGCCTGGGGCCCATTTAAGGGATTGGGGACCCCCTCAAATGGCTAACAGCCCCCTTGGGGGGCTTACACTCCCATTGGGGGGGCCACTGCCCCCTCAGGGGGGTGGCAGCCCGTTTGGGGGTTGGGAGCCTCTTCTGGGGGCCAGGGCCTCTTTGGGGGCTGGGGCCCCCTTAGGGTTCTGGCACTCCCCTCAGTGGGGTGGCAGCCCCATCTTCGGGCCTGGGGCCCCTTCTGGGGTGCAGTGGCCCCTTTTGGGATCTGGCAGCCCCCTCAGAGGGCTGGCAGTCCCATCAGGGAAGCAGCAGCCCTCTTGGGGGGGTTTCAACCCATTCAGAGGTTGGGGGCCCCTTTTGGGGGCCAGGGGCCCCCTTGGAGGGCTGGCAGCTGCCTCAAGGGGGTGACAGCCAATTCTGGGGGCCAGGGGCCCCTTCTGGGGGGCAGGGGCCCCCTCAGGTGGCTGGCAGTCCCCTCAGGTGGCTGGCAGTCCCATCAGAGGTTCATGGCCCCCTGGGGGGGGTTGTGGCCCAACCGAGGGTTAGGAGCCATTTTTGAAGGCAAGGGGCCCCTCTGGGGGTTGTGGCCCAACCGAGGGTTAGGAGCCATTTTTGAAGGCAAGGGGCTCCTTGGGGGCCTGGGGGCCCTTTTTGGGGGCTGGTAGCCATCTTAGGTGGCTGTCAGTCTCATTGGAGGGGCATCAGTCTCCTCAGGGGGGTGGGAGACTTTCTGAGGTTGGGGGCCCCTTCTGAGGGTGTGGGTTCCCTTTGGGGGTTTTGGGGGTCCCCTTGGAGGGCTGGTAGCCAAGTTTGGGTTGTGGCAGCCCCTTGTGGGGGCTAGGGGAACCTTATGGGGGACAGGGACCCTCTCTGGGGGCTAGGTGCCCCTTTGGGACGCTAGCAGTCCCATTGGGGGGGAGGCAGCACCCTCGGGGGGGTGGTCGCCAATTCGTGGGTTGGGCCCCTTCTGGATGACAAGTTCCCCATTGGGGGTCTGGGGACCCCCTCAGGGGCCTGGTAGCCTCCTTGAGGGGCTGGCATTCCCATCAAGGGGGCCTCTTTTCGGACTGCAGGCCCCCTTGGGGGGCTGGCAGCTTAATTGGGGTTTCGGCAGACCCTCGGAGGGGTGGTGGACCATTAGGGAGTAGGGGACAGCTTCTGGGGACAAGGGGCCACTGTGGGGGGCTGGCAGCCCCATCAGGGGGGTGGCATCCCTGTATGGGGGCAAGGGGCCCCTTCTTTGGGTCAGGGGCCCCCTTGGGGGGCTGGCTGCACCCTCGGGGGGCTGGCAGTTCCATTGGGGGGCAATGGCCCCCTCGGGGGTGGTGAGGGGTTATTCGAGGGTTGGGGGCCCTGTCTGGAGGAGAAGAGCCACCTTGGAGGGCTGAGGGCCCCCTCGGGGGGTTGGTGGCCCTCTCGGTGGTCTGCAAGCCCTCTTGGGGGGCTGACAGTCTCATCAAGGGAGTGACGGCCCCCTCGGGGGGGTGGCGACCAGTTTGGGGGTTGGGGGCCCCTTCTGGGGTGCAGAGGCCCCTTCTGGGGGCTGGGGCCTAATTGGGGGGCTGGGGTTCCCCTCGGGTGGCTGGCAGCCCCCTCGGATTGCTGGCAGTCCAATTGGGGGGTCGGTGGCCCCCTCGGGGATGTTGGCCCAATCTAGGGTTGAGGCCCCTTCTGTAGGCCAGGGGCCCACTCAGGGGGCTTGGGGCCCTCTTGGGGGCCTGGGGGCCCCCTTGGGGGCCTGGCAGTTTCATTGCGGGGGCAGCAGCCCCCTCGGGGGAGTGGCAGACCGTTCGGGGGTTGGGGTCACCTTCTTTGTTCCAGGGGCCCCCTTGGGGGGCTGGTAGCCCCTTTGGGGGTAAGCATCCCCCTCAGGGGGGTGGCAGACCCTTCTGGGGGCCAGGGGCTTCTGGGGGTCAAGTACCCCCTCTGGAGGCTGGTGCCCCGTCGAGAGGCTGGCAGCCCCCTCGGGGGGCTGGCAGTCCCATCGGGGGATGGTGACCCCCTTGTGGGGATTAGGACCCATTTGGGGGTTGGAGTCCCCTTCTGGAGGCCAGGGGCAAATTATTGGACTGGGGAGCCCCTTAGAGGGCTGGTAGCCTCCTTGGGGTGCTGGCAGTCCCATTGGGTGGGGCACAGCCCCCTCTGGGGGGTTACAGCCCGTTTGGGGGTTGGGGGCTTCTTCAGGTGGCCAGGGCCCCCTTGGTTGGCTGGGGGACCCCTTGGGGAGCTGCTAGATCCCTCAGGGGGGTGGCAGCCCCATCTGGGGGCCTGGGGCCTCTTCTGGGTGGCAGTGGCCCCCTTAGGGAGCTGAAATCCCCCTCGGAGGGCTGGCAGTTTGATCGGGGGGGCACTGGCCCCCTCGGGGTGGTGGTGGTCTATTAGAGGGTTGGGGGTCCCTTCTCGAGGACAGGGGTCCCCTCAAGGTGCTAGGGGCAACCATTGGGGGCTGTCAACCCCCTTTTGGGGCTGTTAGTCTGATCAAGGGGGCGGCGGCCCCCTCGTGGAGGTGGTGGCCCGATTGTGGGTTGGGGGCCCCATCTGCGGTACAGGGGCCCCATTGAGGATCTGGAGGCCCTCTTGGGTGGCTGGCAGGCACCTCAAGGGGGTGGCAGCCTATTCTGGAGGCCAGGGTCCTTTTTTGGGGGCAGGGGCCCCCTCAGACCCCTCGGTTGGCTGGCAGCCCCCTCGGGGAGCTGGCAGTCCCATTGGGGGGGCGGCTGCCCCCTTAGGAGGGTGGTGATCCAATCATGTGTTAGGGGCCCCTTCTTGAGGCCATAGGCCCTCTTGGGGGGCTGGGGGCCCCCTTGGGGGGCTGGCAATCTCATTGGGGTGGCGGCGGGCCCCTCGGGGTGGTGCTAGTCCGTTCGTGGGTTGGAGACCCCTCCTGGGGACCAGGGGGGACTGGAGGGCTGGCAGCCCCCTCAAGGGGGTGTCTTTCCCATCTGGGGGCAAGAGGCCCCTTCTGGGGGACAGGGGCATTCTTGGGGGCCTGGTATCCTCATTAGAGGGCAGTGGCCCCCTCGGGGGGTGGTGGCTCATTTGAGGGTTGGGGGCCCCGTCTGGAGGACAGGAACCCCCTAGGGGGGCCGGGGGCCCCCTTTGGTTGTCTAGCAGCCCCCTTGGGGGCTGACAATCTCATCAAGGGGGCAGCAGCCCCCTCGGGGGGGTGGCGGCCAGTTCGGGGGTTTGGGGCCTCTTCTGGGGTCCAGAGGCCCATTCTGGGTGGCAAGGGCCTAATTTTTGGGCTGGGGGTCATCTCGGGGAGCTGGCAGTCCCACTTTTGGGGTGGTGGCCCCCTCGGGGGGTGTTGGACCATTCGACTGTTGGGGCCCCTTCTGGGGTCCAGGGGCAAACTCAGGGGGCTGGGGGCCCTCTCATAGGGCTGGGGGCCCCCTTGGGGGGCTGGCAGTTTCCTTGGTGGGGCAGCAGCCTCCTCGGGGGGGTGGCAGACCGTACGGAGGTTGGGGTCCCCTTCTAGGGGCCAGGAGCCCCATTTGGGGGCTGGCAGCCCACTCAGGGGGGTGGCAGACCCTTCTGGGGGCCATGGGTTTCTTCTGGTGGTCAAGTACCCCCTCAGGAGGCTGGTGCCCCCTCGGGAGGCTGACAGCTCCCTCGGGTGACTGCCAGTTAAATCGGGGGATGACGGCCCCCTTGGGGGGGTGCTGTCCCATTTGGGGGTTGGGGGCCCCTCCTGGAGGCCAGGGGAAAATTCATGGGACTGGGGACCCCCTCAGAGGGCTGGCAGCCCCCGTGGGGGGCTGGCAGTCCCATTGGGTGCCACAGCCCCTTCAGGGAGGTGGCAGCCTGTTCACGGGTTGGGGGCTCTTCTGGGGGCTAAGGCCCCCATTGGGAGGCTGGGGGCCCCCTTAAGGGGCTGACAGATCCCTCAGGGGGGTGACAGCCAAAACTGGGGCCAGGGGCCCCTTCTGGTGGGCAGTGGCCCCCTTAGGAAGCTGCCAGCCCCCTCGGAGGACTGGCAGTCCCATCGGGTTGGCACCGGCCCCCTCAGAGTGGTGGTGGCCCATCAGAGGGTTGGGGGGCTCTTCTGGAGGACATGGGCCCCCTGGGGGGTCTATGAACCCCCTGTTGGGGCTGGCAGTCTGTCAAGTTGGTGGCTGCCGCCTCAGGGTGGTGGTGCCCTGATCGGGGGTTTCGGGTCCCTTCTGAGGTACAGGGGCCCCCAAAAAGGGGCTGGGGGCCATTTTGGGGGGCTGGCAGCCACCTCAGGGTTGTGGCAGTCCCTTCTGTTTGCCAGGGGCCCCTTCTGGGGGACAGGGGCCCAGTTGGGGGGCTGAAGGCCCCCCTGGGGGGCTTTCAGCCTCCTAAGGGTTCTTGCTGTCTTATGAGGAGGGCAGCAGTCCCTTTCAGGATGGTGGTGGCCCATTCAGGGGTTGGGGGCCCCTTCTGGAAGCCAGGGGACCCCACGGATGGCTAGGGGCCCTGTCGGGGGTTGGCAGCCCGACTTGGGGTCCTGGCAGTCCCATTCGGGGGGCAACGGCCCATTCGGGGGGGTGGAGGCCCATTCGGGGGTTGGGGGCCACTTCTAGGGGTCAAGGGCTTCCTTAGGGGGCAAGGGGTGCCCTTGGGGGGCTGGCAGCCCACTAAGGTGGGTGGCAGTCCCTTATGGGGGCCAGGGGCCCAGTTGGGGGGCTGAAGGCCTCCCCAGGAGGCTGGCAGCCTCCTAAGGGTTCTTGCTGTCCCATGAGGAGGGCGGCAGCCCCCTTGGAGGGGGTGGCTTATTCAAGGGTTGGGAGCCCTTCCTGGAGGTCAGAGGCCCTCTTGGTGGGCTGGGGTCCCCCTCAGGGGGCTGAGAGCCCATTGGGGTTCTGGCAGTCCCATCGGGGGGGCAGCGGCCTCCTTGGGTGGTTGGCGGCAACTTCTGGGGGCAATAGGCCCACTTTGGGGGTTGGGGACTGCCTTGGGGGTCTGGAGACCAAAGTGAGGGGCTTGCAGCCCCCTCAGGGGGGTGGCAGGCCATTCTGGGGGCCAGGGGCCCTTCATAGGGGCCTGGCAACCAACTAGGGGGCAGCAGCTCCCTCGGGGTGGTGGTGGCGGCCCATTCAAGGGTTGGGGGCTCTGTCTGGAAGACAGGAGCCCCCTCGGGGGGCTGGGGTCCCTCTTGGTGGTCTGGCAGCCCCCTTGGGGGGTGAAAGTCTTATTAAGGGGGTGGCGGCCCCCTTGTGGGGGTGGCTGACAGTTTGGGGGTTGGGGGCCCCTTCTGGGTGCAGGGGCCTCCTTCGGGGTGTGGGGCCCCTGAGGGGGCTGGCAGTCCCATTAGGGGGGTAGTGGCCCCCTCAGGGGGGTGGCCCATTCAAAGGTTGGTGGCCCCTTCCTGAGGCCAGGGGCCCACTCACATGGCTGGGGGCCCTCTTGAGGGGTTGGGGGCCCCCTTGGGGGGCTGGCAGTTTCATTGGGGAAGCATCAGCCCCATTGGGGGGGTGGCAGACCGTTTGGGGGTTGGTGTCTCCTTCTAGGGGCCAGGGGCCCCCTTGGGGGGCTGGGAACCCCTTGTGGGGCTGGCAACCCCATCAGGAGGGTGGCAGACCCTTCTTGGGGCCAGGGGCTTCTTCTGGGGGTCAAGTACCCCCTCGGAAGGCTGGTGCCCCATCGGGAGGCTGACAGCCCCCTCGGGGGGCTGGCAGTACCATCGGGGGGTAGCAGCGCCCTTGGGGGGGTGGTTGCCCATTCCGGGTTTGGAGGCCCCTTCTGGAGGCCAGGGGCCATTTAGGGGACTGGGGACCTCCTCAGAGATCTGGCAACCCCCTTGGGGAGCTGGCTCTCCCATCGGGGGAGCCACAGCCCCCTCAGGGGGGTGGCAGCCTGTTCGAGGGTTGGGAGCCTCTTCCGGGGCCCAGGGTCACCTTATTGCCTGGGGCCTCCTTAGGGGGCTGGCAGCCCTATCTGGGGACCAGGGGCCCCTTCTAGGGGGCATTGGCGTATTTTGGGAGCTGGCGGCCCCCTCGAAGGGCTGGCAGTCCTATCAGGGAAGCAGCAGCCCCCTTGAGGGTTTTTCGGCCCATTCGGAGGTTGGAGGCCCTTCTGGGGGCAGGGGCCCCCTTGGACGACTGGCAGCTCCCTCAAGGGGGTGGCAGCCAATTCTGGGGGCCAGGGGCCCCTTCTGGGGGGCAGGGGCCCCCTCGGGTGACTGGCAGCCCCCTCAGGTGGCTGGCAGTACCATCAGACGTCCGCGGCCCCCTAGGGAAGGGTTGTGGCCCAACCGAGGGTTGGGACCCATTTTTGGAGACAAGGGTCCCACTGGGGGCCTTGGGGCCCACTTGAGGGGCTGGTAGCCATCTTAGGGGGCTGGCCATCTCATTGGAAGGGCAGCAGCCCCCTCAGGGGGGTGGGAGACTTTTTTGGGTTGGGGGCCCCTTCTGGAGGCCTGGGGTCCCCTTGGGGGTCCTTTGGGCCCCCTTGGAGGGCTGCCAGTCATATCAGGGTGGTGGCAGCCCCATGTGGGGGCCATGGGCCCCTTCTGGGGGGCAGGGACTCTTTCAGGGGGCTGGGTGCCCCCTCAGGGGGCTAGCAGTCCCATTGGGGGGGCGGCAGCGCCCTCAGGGGGTGGTCGCCGATTCGTGGGTTGGGCCCCTTCTGGATGCCAAGGGCCTCCTTGGAGGGCTGGAAACCCCCTCAGGGGGCAGGCAGCCTCCTTGGGGGGCTGGCATTCCCATCAGGGAAGCTGCAACCCCCTTGGGGGGGTGTAAGACCGTTTGGGGGTTGAGGGGCTTTTTAGGGGCCAGAGGCCCCCTGGGGAGCTGGGGGCCCTCTTCTGTGGCTGGAAGCCCCCTTAGGGGGGTGACAGCCCTTTCTGGGGGTGATGGGACCTATCCTAGGGCCAAGGGCCTCAATGGGGTGCTGGGGGCCCCCTTGAGGGGCTGGCAGCCCCATAGGGGAGCTGGTAGTCCCATTGGTGGGGCGACTGCCCCCTCAGGAGGATGGTGGCCCATTCGATGGTTAGGGGTCCCTTTTGGAGGCAGGGCCCCCCCTTGGGGGGCTGGCAGTTTAATTGGGGTGGCGGTGGCCCCCTCGGGGGCTTCGTGGACCACTCGAGGGTTGGGGACCATTCGGGGGACCAGGGGCCACTGTCGGGGGCTGGCAGCCCCTCCACGGGGGTGGCATCCCCATCTGGGGGCAAGGAGCCTCTTCTGTGGAGCAGGAGCTTCCTTGGGGGGCTGGCTGCACCCTCGGGGGCTTGCAGTTCCATTGGGGGGCAGTGGCTCCCTCGGGGGAGGTTGCTCATTGGAGGATTGGGGGCTCCGTCTGGAGGACAGGAGCCTCCTTGGGGGGCTGGGGGCCCCCTCAGTGGTCTGGCAGCCCCCATGGAGGGCTGACAGCCTCATCATGGAGGTGGTGGCCCCCTCGGGGGGGTGGCGGCCCCCTCGGGGGTTGGGGGCCCCTTCCAGAGGGCTGGGGCCTAATTGGGGGGCTGTGGGTTCCCTTGAGGGGCTGGCAGCCCCTCAGGTTGCTGGCAGTCCCATTGGGTGGGCAATGGCCCCCTCTGGGGGTGTTGGCCCATTCGAGGGTTAGGGGCCCCTTCTGTAGGCCAGGGACACACTCAGGGGGCTGGGAGCCCTCTCAGGGGGCTGGAGGCCCCCTTAGGGGGATGGCAACCCCTTCAGAGGCTTGGCATTCCCATCAGAGGGGCTGCAGCCCCCTCAGGGGGGTGTAAGCCAATTTGGGGGTTGGGGGCCCCTTCTGGTGACCAGAGCCCCCCCTCAGGGGCTGGGGGCCCTCTAGGGTGGCTGGCAGTTCCATCAGAGCGCCGCGGCCCCCCTGGGGTGGTGGTGGCCCAGTCGAGGGTTGGGGGCCATTTCTGGAGGCTTGGGGCCAGGGGCTTTCTTGGTGGGCTGGGAGCCCCCTTGGGAGCCTCCTCCAGGGTCTGGCAGTCCATTCTGGGGGCCAGGGGTCGCTTCTGGGGATCAAGTACCCCCTCATGATGCTGGTGCCCCCTCGGGATTCTGGCAGCCCCCTCGGGGGGCTGGCAGTCCCATCGTGGGTTGGCGGCCCCCTTGGGAAGTGGTGGCCAATTCAGGGGTTGGGTGCCCATTCTGTAGGCCAGGGGCCTCCTTGGGGGGCTCGGAGCCCCTTCGGATGACTGGCAGCCCCCTTGGGGGGCTGGCAGTCCAATTGGGGGGCCACTGCCCCCTCAGGGGTGGAGGCAAGTTTGGGGGTTGGGGGACCCTTCTTGGGGCCAGGGGCCCCCTCAAGGGGCTTGGGGCCTTCTAGGGGGACTGACAGTCCACTCAGGAGGGTGGCAGCCCCTTCTGTGGGCCAGGGTCCCCTTCTGGGGGACAGTGGCCCCCTCTGGATGCTGGCAGTCATATTTAGACAGCAGCAACCCCCTCGGGGTGGTAGTGGCTGATTCGAGGGTTGGGAGCATCTTCTGGAGGCGAGGGGCCCATTTAGGGGACTGGGGACCCCCTTGAAGGGCTGCCAGCCCCCTTGGGGGGCTGGCAGTCCTATCAGGGGGGTTATAGCCCCCTTGGGGAGGTGGCAGCCTATTCAGGGGTTGGGGGCCTCTTTTGGGGGCCAGGGCCCCCTTGGGGGTCTGGGGGCCCAGTTGGGGGGCTTGGTGCCTCCTCAGGGGGGTGGGAGCCCTTTCTGGGGGCCAGGGGCCCCTTCTTGGGGGAAGGGGCTCCCATAAGGAGCTGACAGCCCCCTCGCGGGCTCTCAGTCCCATTGAGGAGGCAGCAGCCCCCTTGGAGTGGAGCTGGCCCATTAGAGGGTTGGGGGCCCCTTCTTGAGGAGAGGGGACCCCTCAAGGGGCTGGAGGCCACCTCGGGGGGCTGGGGGCCACCTAATAAGGTTGGCGGTATCATCAAGGGGGTTGTGGCCCTCTTGGGGGGGTGAGGGCCCAATTGGGGGGTTGGGGGCTACTTCTGGAGTCAAGGGGCCCCCTTTGGGGGCTGGGGGCCCTCTTGAAGGGCTGGCAGACCCTCAGGGGGGTGGCATCCCCTTCTGGGGGCCAGGGGTCTTTTCTGGAGGGCAGGGGCTCCCTCAGGGGTTTGGGTGCCCCCTTAGGGGGCTGGCAGTCCCATCAGGAGCCAGCCCCCTTTGGGGGGTTCCCCATTCCGGGGTTGGGGGCCCCTTCTGGAGGCCAGGGGCCTGGTCGAGGAGCTGGGATCTGCCTTAGTGAGCTGGCAGCCCCCTTGAGGGGCTTGCAGTCCCATTGAGGTGTCAGTGGCCCCCTAAGGGGGTGGAGGCACATTTTGGGGTTGGGGACCCCTTCTGGGGGCCAAGGGTCCCCTTGGGGGGTGGGGGCCCCCTTGGGGGGCTTGCAGCCCCCTCAGGGGGGTACCAGGCATTTCTGGAGGGGAGAAGCCCCTTTGGGGGCTGGGTGCCCCCTCGGGAGGCTAGGAGCACCCTCAGGGGGCTGGTGGCCCCCTTGGGGGACTGGCAGTCCAATCAAAGGGGTAGTGGGTCCCTCAGGGGGGTGGTAGCCCATTAGGGGGTTGCGGGCCCCTTCTGGAAGACAGGGGCCCCCTTTGACGGCTGGCACCCCCCTTGGGAGCTGTCAGTCCCATCGGAGAGCCGACGTCCCCCTCGCGGGGGTGGTGGCCTTTTTGGGGGTGGGGGCCCCTTCTGGGGGCCAGTGGCCCTCTTGGGGGAAATCCTTGGGGGGCTGGCAGCCCCCTAAGGTGGCTTGCCATCCCATGAGGGGGGAGGCAGCCCCCTTGGGGTGGTGGTGGCCCATTCGAGCGTTGGAGGCCCCTTCTGGAGGCCAAAGGCACCCTTTGGGGGCTGGGGGCCTCCTTGGGGGCTGGCATCCCCCTTGGGGGCTGCCAGTTCCATCGGGTTAGCAGTGACCCCCTTGGGGGGTTGGTGGCCATTTTGGGGGTTGGAGGCCCCCTCTTGTGGACATGGGCCCCCTCCGGGGGCTGGGGGCCCCCTTGGGGGGCTGGCATCCTCCTCAGGGGGTTGGCAGCCCCTTCTGGTGGCTAGGAGCACCTTCTGGGGGGCAGGGGCCCCCTCAGAGGTCTGGCAGTCGCATCGAGGGGGCAGCGGTCCCCTGTGGGTGGGGGTGGCTCATTTGAGGGTTATGGATCCCTTCTAGAGGCCTGGGTCTCCCTCGGGAGGCTGGGGGCCCCCTTGTTTGCCTGTCATCCCTGTTGGGGGGCTGGCAGTTCTATTGGGGGTGCCGCGGCCCCCACGGGGTGGTGGCAACCTGTTTGGGGGTTGGGGGACCCATCTGTTGGTCAGAGGCCTCCTTGGGGGGCTGGAGGCCTCATTTGGGGGGCTCATGGTAACCCTCTCAAGAGGGTGACAGTCCCTTCTGGGGGCCAGGGGCATCTTCTTGGGGGTCACGGGCCTCCTCGGGTTGCTGGGGGCCCACTCGGGGGGGCTGGAGACCAACCCGGGTGGCTGGCAGCCACCTCGGAGGTCTGGCAGTCCCATCGGGGGGGCGGCAGCCACCTCGGTGGGGTGGTGGCCCATTGGGGGATTGGTGACCCTTTCTAGAAGCCAGGGGCCCCCTCGGGGGTCTTGGGGCCTCATCACGGGGCTGGGAGCCCCATTGAGGGACTGGGGGCCCACTCAGGGGGCTGGAAGCTCCCTCTGAGGCTGGTAGTCCCATCGGGCGGGTGGCGGCCCCCTCGGGGTGGTGGTGGCCCATTCAAGGGTTGGAGGCCCCTTCTGGAGGCCAGGGGCCCCCTCGGAGGGCTGGGGGCCCCCTTGGGGGGCTGGCAGCACCCTGTGGGGCAGTGTCCCCCTCAGGTGGGTGGTGGCCCGTTCGGGGCTTGGGGGCCCCTTCTTTGGGCCAGGGGTCCCCTTGTAGGGCTAGGGGTCCCCTTGGGGGGTGGCAGCTTCTTCTAAGGGCCAGGAGCCCATTCTGGGGACCAGGGGCCCACTCTGGTGGCTTGGGGCCCTGTCCAGGGGCTGGGGGCCCCATTAGGGGGCTGGCTGCCCTTTTAGGGGGCTGGTACTCTCATTGGGGGCTCATTGGGGGGCCAGCAGCTCCCTCAGGGGTGTTGGAGGCCCTTCAGTGGTTGGGGTCCCCTTCTTGGGGCCAGTGGCCCATTTAGGGGGCTGAGAGAGCCCTTGGAGAGCTGGCAGCCCCCCCAGCAGGGTGGCCACCCCTTCTGTGGGCCTGGGGCCACTTCTAGGGTTCAACGACCCCCTCGGGACGCTGGGTGCCCCCTCGGGAGGCGGGCAGCCCCCTCGATGGGCTGGCAGTCTCATCAAGAGGGTGGCAACCCTCTTGGGGGGGTGGCCCATTCAATGGTTGTTGACCCCTTCTAGAGGCCAGGGGCCACCTTGGGGGGCTGGGGGCCCCCTCAGAGTACTGGCAGCCCCCTCAGGATGCTGGCAGTCCCATTGGGGGGGCCACAGCTCCCTCGGGGGTGGTGGTGGCCTATTCGTGGGTTGGGGACCCTTCTGGGGGTCAGGGGCCCCCTCAAGGAGCTGGGGGCCAACTAGGGAGGCTGCCAGTCCCCTCATGAGGGTGGCAGCTCCTTCTGGTAGCCAGGGACCCATTTTGGGGGGCAGAGGTCAACTTTGAGGGCTGGGGGCCCTTTCAGAGGGCTGGAGGTCCCCTTATGGGGATGGCAACCCCCTCAGAGGCTTTGCATTCCCATCAGGAGTGCTGCAGCCCCCTTGGGGGGGTGTAAGCCCATTTGGGGGTTGGGGGCTCCTTCTGGTGGCCAGAGGCCCCCCTTAGGGGCTGGGGGTCCTCTTGGGTGGCTGACAGTTCCATCTGAGCGCCGCGGCCCTCCTGGGGTGGTGGTGGCCCAATCGAGGGTTGGGGGCCATTTCTGGAGGGAAGGGGCACCCTTGGGGGGCTGAAGGCAGCCTCAGGGGGCTGGTAACCCCCTTAGGGGGCTGGCAGTCTCATTGAGAGGGCAGCTGCCCTCTCAGGGTGGTGGCGGCCAGTTCGGGGGTTGGGGGCCCCTTCTGAGGTCCAGGGGCCCATTCTGGGGGGTAGGGGTCTCCTTGGGGGGCTGGGGGCTGCCTCGGGGGGCTGGCAGGGCCCTCGGGGGGCTGGCAGTGTCATTGGGGGGCAGCAGCCCCCTCGGGGGTGTGGCAGACCGTTTGGGGGTTTTGGTCACCTTCGTGGGGCCAGAGGCTTTCTTCGGGGTCTGGGAGCCCCCCTGGGGTTCTACAGCCTCCTCAAGGAGCTGGCAGCCCCTTCTGGGGGGGAGGGGCCACTTCTGGGGGTCAAGTACCCCCTCAGGATGCTGGTTCCCCCTCGGGATTCTGGCAGCCCCCTCGAAGGGCTGGCAGTCCCATCGGGAGGTGGCAGCCCCCTTGGGGTGGTGGTGGCCCATTCGGGGGTTGGGGGCCCATTCTGTAGGTCAGGGGCCTCCTCGGGGGGCTTGGGGCCCATTCGGATGAATGGCAATGCTAGTCCAATCGGGGGGGCCCACAGCCTCCTCGGGGGGGTGGCGGCAAGTTCGGCAGTTGGGGGACCCTTCTTGGGGCCAGGACCCCCCCTCAATGGGCTTGGGGCCTCCTAAGTGGGCTGACAGTCCCCTCAGGAGGGTGGCAGCCCCTTCTGCAGGCCAGGGGCCCCTTCTGGAGGGCAAGGGCCCCCTTGGGATGCTGGCAGTCCCATTTAGATGGCAGCAACCCCCTCGGGGTGGTGGTGGCCGATTCGAGGGTTGGGAGCCCCTTCTGGAGGTGAGGGGCCCATTTAGGGGACTGGGGACCCCCTTGGAGGGCTGCCAGCCCCTTTGGGGGGCTGGCAGTCCCATCGGGTGGGCTACAGCCCCCTCGGGGAGGTGGCAGCCCATTCAGGGGTTTGGGGGCCCCTTTTGGGGGCCAGGGCCCCTTTTGGGGGCCAGGGCCCCTTTGGTTGGCTGGGGGCCCAGTTGGGGGGCTTGCAGCCTCTTCAGGGGGGTGAGAGCCCTTTCTGGGGGCCAGGGGCCCCTTCTTGGGGGGTAGGGGCCCCCTTGAGGAGCTGACAGCTCCTTCACGGGCTGGCAGTCCCATTGAGGGGGCAGCAGCCCCCTTGGGGTGGAGCTGCCCCATTAGAGGGTTGGGGGCCCCTTCTTGAGGAGAGGGGACCCTTCAGCGGGCTGGGAACCACCTCGGGGGGATGTCAACCCACTTTTGGGTTTAGCGGTATTATCAAGGGGGCGGCGGCCCCCTCGCGGGGGTGGCGGCCCGATCAGGGGGTTGAGGGCAACTTCACGGGTCAATGGGCCCCCTTTGGGGTCTGGGGGGTATCTTGAGCTGATGACAGACCCTCAGGGGGGTGGCAGTCCCTTCTGGGGGCCAGGGACCTTTTCTGGGGGGCAGGGGCTCCCTCAAGGGTCTGGGTGCCCCCTTGGGGGACTGGCAGTCCCATCAGGAGGGAGGCAGCCCCATCGGGGGTTCCTCATTCAGGGATTAGGAGCCCCTTCTGGAGACCAGGGGCCTCCTCGGGGAGCTGGCAGCCCCCTTGAGGGGCTGGCAGTCCCATTGAGGGGTCAGTGGCCCACTCAGGGGGGTGGAGGCCCATTCGGGGGTTGGGGGCCCCTTCTGGGGGCCAAGGGCCCTCTTGGGGGCTGGCAGTGCCCTCAGGGGGGTACCAGGCCTTTCTGGAGGGCAGAAGGTCCTTCGGGGGGCTGGGTGCCCCCTCAGGAGGCTAGGAGAACCCTCGGGGGGCTGGCGGCCCACTCGGGGGGCTGGCGGCCCACTCGGGGGGCTGGCAGTCCAATCAGAGAGGTAGTGGGTCCCTCAGGGGGGTGGTAGCCCATTGGGGGGTTGCAGGCCCCTTCTTGAAGACAGGGGCCCCCTCGGAGGGGAAGCAGCCCCCTTGGGAGCTGTCAGTCCAATCGGAGGGCTGGCAGCCCCCTTGGAAGCTGTCAGTCCCATAGTGAGGCCGACGTCCCCCTTGAAGGGGTGGCGGCCCTTTCAGGGGTTGGGGGCCCCTTCTGGGGGCCATGGGCTCTCTTGGGGGGCTGGGGGCTTCCCTGGGGGTTGGCAGCAACCTAAGGGGGCTTGCAATCCAATGAGGGGGGAGGCAGCCCCCTCGGGATGGTGGTGGCCCATTCGAGCGTTAGGGGCCCCTTCTGGAGGCAAAAGGCACCCTTAGGTTGCTGGGGGCCCTCCTGGGGAGTTGGCAGCAAATTGGTTGTTGGAGGCCCCTTCTGGGGGACATAGGCCCCCTTTGGGGGATGGGGGCCCCCTTGGGGGGCTGGCAGCCTCCTCAGGGGGATGGCAGCCGCTTCTGGTGGCCAGGATCCCCTTCTGGGGGGCATGGCCCCCTCGGAGGGCTGGCAGTCACATCGAGGGGGCGGCGGCCCCCTAGGAGTGGTGGTGGCCCATTTGAGGGTTATGGATCCCTTCTGGAGGCCACGGGGCTCCCTCAGGAGGCTGGGTGCCCCCTTGGTTGCTTGTCAGCCCTGTTGGGGGGTTGGCAGTCCTATTGAGGGGGCCGCGGCCCCCTCAGGGTGGTAGCAGCCTATTTGGGGGTTGGGAGACCCTTCTGGGGGCCAGAGACCCCCATGGGGGGCTAGAAGCCTCATTGGGGGGCTAATGGCAACCCTCTCAAGAGGATGGCAGTCCCTTCTGGGGGCCAGGGGCCCCCTTGGTGAGCTGGGGACCCACTCGGGGGGCTGGGGGCCATCTTGAGTGGCTGGCAGCCGCCTCGGAGGTCTGGCAGTCCCATCGGGGGGGCGGCAGAAACCTTGGGGGGGTGGTGGCCCATTCGGGGGTTGGTGACCCTTTCTAGAGGCCCCCTCGGGGGTCTCAGGGCCCAGTCAGGGGGCTGGGAGCCCCCTTGGGGGACTGTGGGCTCCCTCAGGGGGCTGGAAGGTCCCTCTGAGGGCTGGTAGTCCCATTGGGGGGTGTCGGCCCCCTTAGGGTGGTGGTGGCCCATTCAAGGATTGGAGGCCCCATCTGGAGGCCAGGGGCCCTCTTGGGGGGCTGGGGGCCCCCTTGGGGGGCTGGCAGCCCCCTGTGGGGCTGGCAGTCACATGAGAGAGGCAGGGGCCCCCTCAGGCGGGTGGTAGCCCGTTCGGGGCTTGGGGGCCCCTTCTTGGGGCCAGGAGTCCCCTTGGGGGGTGGCAGCCTCTTCTAAGGGGCAGGGGCCCATTCTGGGGGCCAGGGGCCCCCTTGGGGGGCTGGGGATCCCATTGGGTGGCTGGCCTCTCCCTGGGGGGGCTGGTTGTCCCATCGGGAGGGGGGCAGCAGCCTCCTCGGGGGGATGGTGGCCCGTTCGGGGGTTTGGGGCCCCTTCTGGGGGCCAGGGGCCTCCTTAGGCAACTGGGTACCTCTAGTGGCCTGGCAGCCTCCTCAGGGGAAGTGGCAGCCCCTTTGGGGGAGAGGGGCCCCTTCTGGGGGGGATGGACCCCCTTAATGGGCTGGCAGTCCAATTTGGGGGCAGCAGCCCCCTCAGGTGGGTGTTGGCCCATTCGGGGTTCAGGGGCCCCTTCTGGAGGCCATGGGCCCCCTGGGGAATCTGGGTTCCCTCTGAGAGGCTGGCAGCCACCTCCAGGGACTGGGAGCCCTCTCAACGGTGTTGGTGTCCAATCAGGGGGGAGGCAGCCCCCTCTGGGTTTTGGTGGCCCATTTGGGGGTTGGGGGTCCCTTCTGAGGGCCAGGGGCCAGCTTGGGGTCCTGGGGGCCCCCTTGGGGAGCTGGCAGCCCCCTCAGTTGGGTGGCAGGCCCATCTGGGGGACAGGGTCCCCTTCTCGGGGGTAGGGGTCCTCTTGGGGGGCTAGGGGCCTCCCCGGGGGGTTGTCAGCCTCCTAAGGAGGCTTGCTGTCCCATAGGGGGGGAGGCAGCCGCCTTGGGGTGGGTGGTTCAATTGAGAGTTGAGGGGCCCTTCTGGAAGGCAGGGGCACCCTCGAGGGGCTGGCAGCCCACTTGTGTGGCTGGCAGCCCTCTCAGGGGGCTGGCAGTCCCATCAAGGGGGCAGCGGCCCCCTCGGGGTGGTGGTGGACGATTTGAGGGATGGGGACCCCTTCTGGAGGCCATGGGCCCACTCGGGGTGCTGTTGTCCCCCTTGGGGTGCTGGCAGTCCCACTGGGGGAGCTGCAGCCCCCTCGGGGTGGTGGTGGCCCATTCGGGGGTTGGGGGACCCTTCTGGGGGCCATAGGCCCCATTGGGGGGCTTTGGGCGCCGTCGGGGAGCTGGTGGCAACCCCCTCAGGAGGGTGGCAGCCCCTTGTGGGGGCCAGGGGACCCTTCTGGGGGACATGGGCCTCCTTGGAGTTCTGGGGACCCTGTCGGGGGGCTGGGGGATCCCTCGGGTGGTGGCAGCCCCATTGGGGGCTGGCAGTCCTATCAGGAGGGCAGCAGCACTCTCAGGGGGGGTAGCGGCCCATTCGGACGTTGGGGGACCTTTCTGGGGGCCAGGGGCCCCCTTGGGGGGCTGGAGGCCATCTTGGAGGGTGGCAGCCCCTTCTGGGAGCCAGAGGCCCTATTGGGGGGTTGGGGGCCCCCTTGGGGGGCTGGCAGCCCCTTCTGGAAACCAGAGGCCCCCTCTGGGGGTTTGGGGACCTCTTCAGGGGGTGGCAGTCCCCTTGGGGGTCTGGTAGTCTGATAAGGGAAGCAGCGGCCCTTTTGGGGAGGTGGCGGCCCGTTCGGGTGTTGGGGGCCCCTTCTGGGGGGTGAGGGACCTCCTTGGAGGGCTGGGCACCCCCTTTGGGGGCTGGCAGAACCTTTTGGGGGTCAGAGGCCCCCTCAGGAGGCTGGGGACCCCCTTGGAGGCTGGCAGTCCCCTTGGGGGCTTATAGTGCCATCGGGGGGGCAGCGGTCTCCTCCAGGTGGTGGTGGTAAAAATTCGAGGGTTGGGGGTCCCTTCTGGAGGCCAGGGGCCCCCTCAGGGGGCTGGGGGCCCACTTGGGAGGCTGGTAGCCTCCTTGGGGGGCTGGCAGTCCCATTGGGGGGTGTCAGCCCCTTCAGTTGGGGGTGGCCCATTTGGGGGTTTTGGGCCCCTTCCCTGGCCAGGGGCTCTCTTGGGGGTCTGAGGGCCCCCTTGGAGGGTTGGCAGCCCCCTCAGGTTGGTGACAACCCCTTGTGGAAGCCAGGGGCTTTTTCTGGGAGACAGGGACCCCCTCGGGAGGCTGGGTGTCCCCTCGGGGGGCTGGTAGCCCTATTGGGGGGCGGCAGCCCCCTCGGGTGGGTGGTGGCCCATTCAGGGGTTGAGTGCCCCTTCTGGAGGCCAGGGGCCCACTTGGGGGGCTGGAGCTCCTCTCAGTGGGAAAGCAGCCCCCTCGGGGGGCTCCCAGTCCCATGGGGTTGGCCGCAGCCCCTCGGGTTGGTGTCAGTCCGATTAGGGGTTGGGGGCCCCTTCTGGGGGCCAGGGGCCCCCTTGGGGTCTGAGGGCCTCCTTGGGGGGCTGGCAAGCACTCAGGGGGATTGTAGCCCCTTCTTGGGGTTAGGGACCCCTTCTGGGGAGCAGGGGCCTCTTTGGGTGGCTGGGGACCACCCTTGGGGGCTGGCAACCCTCTCAGGATGGATAGCAGCCCCCTCTGGGGGCTAGCAGTCACATAAGGGGGGGTGGCCCCCTCGGGGTCGTGTGTGCCTATTCAAGGCTTGAGGGCCCATTATGGAGGCCAGGGGCCTCCTTTGGGGGCTGGAGGCCCCCTTGGTGGGCTAGCAGCTGCCCTTGGGGGTTGCAGTCTCATTGGGGGGGCAGCGGCCCCCTCAGGGGGTTGGCGGACCGTTCGGGGGTTAGGGGCCCCTTCTGGGGGCCAGGGGCACCTACTGGGAGGTAGGGGCCCATAGGAGGGCTGTATGCCCTCTCGGGAGGCTGGCAGTCCCATCGGGGTGGTGGTGGCCCATTCGGGGGTTGGGGGCCCCTTCTGGAGGTCTGGGTCCCCCTTCGGGGTCTGTGGGCCTCCTTAGGAGATTGGCAGGACTGTTGGGGGGCTGGCAGTCCCATTGGGGGGCCAAAGCTCCTTTGGGGGGTGGCAGCTAGTTCTGGGGTTGGGGGACCTTTCTGGGGGAAAGGGGCCAACTTGGTGGGCTGGGGGCCCTCCTGGGGGGCTAGAGGCCTCCTCAGGGGGCTGGCAACCTCCTCAGAAGGCTGGCATACCCATATGGTGGGGCGGCCCCTTTAGGGGGGTGGTGGCCCATTCAGGGGTTGTGGGTCCTTTCTGGATGCCAGGGGCCCCCTCGGAGTGCTGGGAGCCCCCTCGGGAGGCTTGGGGCCCCCTCAGTGGGCTGACAGCCTCCTCGGAGGACTGGCAGTCCCATTGGGGGGGCGGTGGTGATGTTGGGGGGGGTGGCATCCCGTTTGGGGGTTAGTGTCCCCTTCTGGGGGCCAGAGGACCTCTTGGGGGGCTGGGGGCCCCCTTGGGGGGCTGGTAGCCCCCTCAGGAGGGTGGCAGCCAATTATGGGGGCAATGGGCCTCTTTTGGGGAGCAGGGACCTCTCAGGGAGTTGGCAGTCCCATCAGGGGGACAGGAGCCCCCTTGAGGGGGTGGTGCCCAGTTTGGGGGTTGGGGGCACTTTCTAGGTGCCAGGGGCCCTCTTGCAGGGCTGGCAGTCCCCTCAGGAGGGTGGCAGCCCCTTCTGTGGGCAGTGGCCCCTTCTGGAGGGCAGGGGCCCCCTCAGGAGGCTGGGGACCCCCTTGGGGGGCTGGCAGCCCCCTCAAGTGGCTGGCAGTCCCATCAGAGGGCCACCACCCCCTCAGAGAGGTGGTGTCCCAATCCAGGGTTGAGGGCCATTCCCTCAGGCAAGGGCCCCCCTTGGGGTGCTGAGGGCCCCTTCAGGTGGCTGGCAGGCCTCTTAGAGGGCTGGCAGTTTCAGTGGGGTGGTGGCTAGTTCAGGTGTTGGGGCCAACTTGGGGGGCTGGAGGCCCCCTTGGGGGGCTGGCAGCCCCCTCACAGGGGTGGCAGCCTCTTCTGGGGGCCAGAGGCCCCGTCTGGGGTTTAGGGACACCTTGGGGGGCTGGCAGCCTCTTTGGGTGGCTGACAGTCCCATTGGGTTGGCAGCAGCCCTCTCGGGGTGGTGGTGGCCCATTCGGGGGTCAGAGGCCCATTTGGGAGGCCACTAGCCCCCTCCTTGGGCTGGAGGCCCCCTTGGGGGGCTGGCAGCCCCTTTAGGGGGCTGGCAGCCCCTTTGGGGGCTAGCAGTGCCATCAGGGGGGATGTTGCTCTCTAAGGAGGACTTCCAGCAGCCCAATGAGACTGCTAGCCCCCGAGGGGGCCTGCAGCCACAGGACGGGGCCCCGTGCCTCCCCCTGACCTCCGAATGATAGCAGAATATTCAGGGCTTGGGGTTCCCTTCTGCGGGCCAGAGGCCCCATGGGGGGCTGAAGGCCCCCTTTGAATGATGGCACCCCCCTCACAGGGGTGGTAGCTCCTTCTGGGGGCCAGGAGCCCCTTTATGGGGGGCAGTAGCCCCCTGGGGAGTCTGGGGGCCCACTCAAAAGGCTGGAAGTCACATTGGGGGTCAGTGGGGTGGTGGGGGCCCATTCAGGGGTTTGGGGCTCCTTCTGGAAGCCAGGTTCCTTCTTGGGGGCTGGGGGCCACCTCAGGGGGCTGAGAGCCCACTCAGGGAGCTGCTACCCATTTTCGGCGGCTGTCAGTCTCATCAGTGGGTGGTGGCCCGCTCGGTGGGGTGGCGGCCCGTTCGGGGGTTCGAGGCCTCCTTGGGGGGCTAGGGGCCCCCTTGGGGTGCTGGCAGCTCCCTTAGGGTGATGACAGCCCCTTCCAGGGGCCAGGGGCCCCTTCAGAGGGGCAGGGGCAACCTTGCGGGGTGGGGTCTCCCTGGAAGGCTGGCAGCTACCACAGGGGGCTGGCAGTCACATCGGGGGGTGGGAGCTCCCTCGGGGGAGTGCCAGCCCATTCGGGGGTTAGAGGCCGCTTCTGGCGGCCATGACACACCGGATGCCCCCCCACGGGGCTGGCAGCCCCCTCAGGGGGGTGGCAGCCCATTCTTGGGGCCAGGGGCTCCTTCTGGGGATAGGGGCCCACTTGGAGGGCTGAAGGCCCCCTAGGGGGACTGGCAGCCCCTAGCAATACCACCGGCGGGGCAGAGACCCCCTCCGGGGAGTGGTGGCCCATTCTAGGGTTGGGGGCCTCTTCTGGAGGACAGGGTTCCCCTTAGTGGGCTGTCAGCCCCCTTGTGAACTGGCAGTCCCATAGAGTGGGTGGCAGCCCCCTCGGGGGGGTGGGGGCCCATTCGAGGGTTCGAGGCCCCTTCTGGATGCCAGGGGCTCCCTCAGGTGGCTGAGGGCCCCCTTATTAAGCTGGCAGCCCCCTTGGAAGGCTGGCAGTCCCATGGGGGGATCAGCAGCCACCTCAGGGGGGTGGTGGTATATTCAAAGGTTGGGGGCCCATTCTGGGGGTCAGGGGCCCCCATGGGGGGCTTAAGGTTCCCTTGGAGGGCTGGCAGCCCCTTCAGGAGGGTGGCAGCTCCTTATAGGGGCCGTGGGGCTTTTCTGCAAGGCAGGAACCACCTTGGGGGGCTGGGTTCCCCCTCGGGGGACTGGCAGTCCCATTAGGGGGGTGGCAGCCCCCTCAGAATGGTGGTGGCCCATTCAGGGGTTGAGGGCCTCTTCTTGATGCAAGAGACCCCCTTGGGGGGCTGGGGACCCCCTCAGGGGGCTGGCAGCCCACTTGAGTGGCTGGCAGTCCCATCGGGATGGCCATGGCCACCTCAGGGGGGTGTCAGCCTTTTTGGGGTTTTTGGGCCCCTTCTAGTGGCCAGGGGCCCCCTTGGGGGGCTGGGAGCCCACTTGGAAGGCTGGCAGCACCTGCAGGAGGGCAGCAGGCCCTTCTTGGGGCCAGGAGACTCTTCTGGTGGCAGGGGCCCCTTTCAAGGGGCTGGGTGCCCCCTCGGGGGCTCGCCGTCCCATAGGGTGGAGGCAGCCCCCTCGGGGGGGGTGGCCCATTCGAGGGATGAGGGCCCCTTCTGGAGGCCAGGGGCCACCTTGGGGGCCTGGGAGCCCCCTCAATGGGCTGGGAGTCCCCTCAATTGGGCGGCGGCCTCCTCAGGGGGGTGGAGGCCTATTCGAGGGTTGGGGACCTCTCCTGAAGGCCAAGGGCCCCCTCAGGGAGCTGGCAGTTTTATTGGGGAAAATGTGAACAATCGGGAGGGTGGCGGCCCATTCGGGGGTTAGGGGACCCTTCTTTGGGCCAGAGGCCCCCTTGGGGAGCTGGGGGCCCCGTTGGAAGGTTGGTGGCAACCCCCTCAGGAGGGTGGCAGCCCCTTCTGGGGGCCAGGGGACCCTTCTGGGGGACAGGGGCCCCCTCTTGGGGCTGGGGGGGAGTGGTGGCCCATTCAGGGGTTTGGGGCCCCTTCTGGGGGCCTGGGGCCCCCCTTGGGGGACTGGCAGCCCCATCTGGAGGCCAGGGACCCCTTTTAGGAGGCATGGACCCCCTAAGTGGGCTGGGAGTACAATTGGGAGGGTAACAGGCACCTCAGATGGGTGTTGGCTGATTGGGAGGGGTCAAGGGCCCCTTTGGGAGGCCAGGGGTCCCGTCGGGGGGCTGGGTGCCCTCTCGAGAGGCTGGCAGCCACCTCGGGAGACTGGCAGCCCCCTTGAGGGGCTGGCAGTCCCATTAGGGTGGAAGCAGCCCCCTCGGGGGACTGGCAGCCCCCTTGAGGGGCTGGCAGTCCCATTAGGGTGGAAGCAGCCCCCTCGGGGTGGTGGTGGCCCATTCGGGGGTTGGGGGCTCCTTCTGGAAGCCAGGGACCCCCTCTGAGGGCTGGAGGCCCACTCGGGGAAATGGGGGCCCCCTCGGGGGGCTGGGAGCCCCCTTGGGTTTTGACACTCCCATTACGGGGCAGCAGCCACCTTGGGGATGTGGAGGCCCATTTGGGGGTTGTGGGCCACTTCTGGAGGCCAAAGGCCGCCTTGGGGGCCAGGGGCCCCCTTGGGGGCCAGGGACCCCTTTGGGGGTTGGGGGCCCCCTTATGGGGCTAGAAGCCTCCTTTGGTTGTGGAAGTCCCATCTGGAGGCCAGGGGCTTCTATAGGACAGGAGCCCCATTGAGGGGCTGGGGCCTCCTCAGAGGGCTGCAATATCTTTCTGAGGGCTGGTATGTCTCATCAGGGGGGTGGCGGCCCCCTCGGGGTGGTCATGGCCCATTTGGGGGTTTGGGGCCCCTTCTGGAGGCCAGGGGCCCCCTCATGGGGCTGGGGACCCCTTTGGGGGGCTGGTGGCCCCCTTGGGGGTCTGGCAGTCCCATCAGGGGGGCAGTGGCCCCCTCGGGGGGATGGCGGCCCGTTTGGGGGTTGGGGGCTCTCTCTGGGGGCCAGGGGACCCCTTGGAGGGCTGGGGGCCCAATTGTGGGGTTGGCAGCCCCCTCAGGGGGCTGAGGACCTCCTCAGGGGCTGGCAGTCCCCTTGAAGGGTTGGTAGTCCACTTGCGTGGGCAGCAGGCCCCTCAGTGGGGTGGCGGCCCCTTCGGGGATTGGGGTTTCCTTCTGGGAGCCATGGCCCCCCTTGGGGGGCTGGCAGCCTCTGCTGGGGGCTAGGGGCCCCATCTGGGGGACAGGGGCCCCCTTTGGGGACTGGGGGCCCCTCCAGGGGTTTGGCAGCCCTCTCAGGGTGCTGGCAGTCCCATCAGGTGGGCAGAGGCCCGGTCGGAGTGGCGGTTGCAAATTCGAGGGTTGAGGGCCCCCTCAGGAGGCTGGCAGCCCTCTCTGGGGACTGGCAGCCCCCTCATGGGGGTGGTGACCAATTTGGGGGTTTTGGGCCAATTCTGGGGACCAAGGGCACCCTTGGGATTCTGAGGGACCCCTTGGAGGGATGGCAGTCCCCTCATAGGGGTGGTAACTCCTTCTGGGGACCAGGGTTTTTTTCTGGGGGAGAGGGCCCCCCTCGGGGGCTGGGTGTCCCCTCGAAGGGATGGCAGTCCTATTGGGGTGGCGGTAGCCCCCTCGGGGAGGTGGTGGCCCATTAAGGGGTTGAGGCCCTCTTCTGGAGGCCAGGAGCCCTCTTTGGGAGCTGGTGATCTCAGGGGACTGGCAGCCTCCTCAGGGGGCTGCCAATCCCATGGAGGGCTGTGTCCCTCTCGGTTTGGTGTCAGTCTGATATGGGGTTGGGGCCCCCTTCTGGGGGCCAGGGGCAACCTTGGTGGGCTGGGGGCCCCCTTAGTGGGATCATAGACACCTCAGGGGGATTGTAGAACCACTGCGGGCCAGGGACCCCTACTGGGGGGCAGGGGCCTTCGTGGGTGGCTGGGGGACCCCTTTGGGAGCTGGCAGCCCCCTCTGGGGGCTGGCAGTTCCATCGGGGGGTGGTGGCCCTCTTGGGGGGTAGTGGCCCATTCAAGGGTTGGTGGCCCCTTTTGGAGGCCAGGGGCCCCTTTGCGGGCTGGGGGCCCCCTTGGAGGGCTAGCAGCCGCTTTCGGCGGGCTGGAAGTCTCATTGGGGGGGCAGCTTCCCCCTAAGGAGGTTGGCAGACCGTCCAGGGGTTGGGGGCCCCTTATTGGGGCCAGGGGCTCACTTGGGGGGCTGGGAGCCCCTTTGGGGGGTTGGCAGCCACTTCTGGGGGCCATGGGCCCCTTCTGGGAGGTAGGGGCACCCTAGGAGGACTGTGTGCCCTCTCGGGTGGCTGGCAGACCCCTCAGGGGGCTGGCAGTCCCATCAAGGTGGTGGTGGCCCATTTGGGGGTTGGGGGCCCCTTCTGGAGGTGAGGGTCCCCCTTGGGGGGTGAGGGCCTCCTCAGGAGACTGGCAGCCCCCTTGGGAGGCTGGTAGTCCCATTGGAGGGCCACAGTCCCCTTGGGGGGGTGGCACCCAATTAGGGGGTTGGGGGACCCTTTTGGGGCCAGTGACCCACTTTGGGGGCTGGGGGCCCTCTTGGGGGGCTAGAGGCCCCCTCAGGGGGCTGGCACCCCCTCAAAAGGCTGGCGTTCCCATTGTGGGGGCGGCGGACCCTTCGGAGAGGTGGTAGCCCATTCGGGGGTTGGGGGGTCTATCTGGAGGCCAGGGGCCCCCTCGGGGGGCTGGGAGCTCCCTCAGGAAGGTGGCAGCCCCTTCAGGGGGCCAGTGGCCCCTTCTGGAGGGCTGGGGGCCCCCTTGGGGGCTGGCAGCCTTTCAGGTAGCTGGCAGTCCCATAAGAGGGCCGCCTCTCCCTCGGGGGGGGTGATGGCCCAATTGAGGGTTGGGGGCCATTATCGGAGACAAGGGGCCCCCCCCTGGAGAGTTTAAGGCCCCATCAGGGGGCTGGCAGTCTCATAAGGGGGGTGGCAGCCCACTCAGGGGGGTGGCAGCTAGTTTGGGGGTTGGGGCCCCCTTGGGGGGCTGGAGGCCCTCTTGGGTGGCTGGAAACCCCCTCACGGGGGTGGTAGCCCCTTCTGGGGACCAAGGGCTGCTTTTGGGAGGCAGAGACCCCCATGGAGGGCTGGCACCCCTTTGGGGGGCTGATAGTCCCATTGGGGGTGCAGCAGCCCCCTCGGGGGGGGCTGTGGACCTTTCGGAGGTGAGGGGCCCGTTAAGGAGGCCAGGAGCCCCCTTTTGGGGCTGAAGGCCCCCTTGGAGGGCTGGCAGTCAAATCAGGGGGGATGTGGCCCCCTTGGGGGGACTGCCAGCAGCCCAAGGGGGCTGCCAGCCCCCCAAGGGGGCCTCCAGTGCCAGTAGGGGGGCCCTTGCCTCCCAAAGTTGCCCCTGATCCCCAAATGATAGCAGCCTATGCAGATCTTGGGGGGCCCCTTCTGTGGGCCACGGGCCCCTTGGGGGGCTGATGGCCCCCTTTGAAAGCTGGCAGCCCCATCACAGGGGTGGTAGCTCCTTCTGGGGGCCAGGAGCCCCTTATGGGGGGCAGGGTCCCTCTCGGAAGTGTGGTGGCCCACTCAAAAGGCTGGCAGTCACATGGGGGGGTCAATGGGGGGGTGGAGGCCCAATTGAGGGTTTGGAACCTCTTCTGGAAGCCAGGGGCACCCTTGGGGGGCTGGGGCCCCCCCAAGGGGGCTGGTAGTCTCATCGGGGGGGCGGTGGCCTGCTCGGGGTGGTGGTGGCCCATTCGGGGGTTCGAGGCTTCCTTGGGGGGCTAGGGGCCCCCTTGGGGAGCTGGCAGCCCCCTTAGGGGGGTGGTAGCCCCTTCTAATGGCCTGTGGCCCCTTCTGGAGAGCAGGGGTACTCTTGAGGGGCTGGGGGCCCCCCTGGAATTCTCACAGCCCCAACAGGGGGCTGGCAGTCACATTGGCGGGCGGCAGCCTCCTCGGAGGGGTGGCAGCCCGTTCAGGGATTTGAGGCCCCTATTGGGGGCCATGGGCCACCGGAGGCCCCAACACAGGGTTGGAAGCCCCTTCAGGGGGGTGGCAGCCCCTTCTTGGGGCAGGGGCCCCTTCTGGGGACAGGGGCCCCCTGGGGGCTGGGGACCCCCTCAGGGGGCTGGCAGCCTCTAGCAATACCATTAGGGGGACAGCGGCCCCCTTTGGGGAGTGGTGGCCCATTCTAGGGTTGGGAGCCCCTTCTGGAGGACAGGGGCCCTGTTCGTGGGCTTTCAGCCCCCTTCTGGGGCTGGCAGTCACTTTGGGTGGACAGGAGCCCCCTTGGGGGAGTGGGGACCTATTCAAGGGTTTGGGGCCCCTTCTGGAGGCCAGGGGCTCCCTCATGGGGCTGGGGGCCCTCTTAGTAAGCTGGCAGCCCCCTTGGAGAGATGACAGTCCCATGAATGGGGCAGCAGCCCCCTCAGGGGGGAGGCAGCAAATTTGGTGGTTGGGGGTCTCTTCTGGGGACAGGGGTCCCCTTGGGTGAATGAGGGCCTCCTTGGATGGCTGGCAGCCCCCTCAGGAGGGTGCAAGCCTTTTATAGGGGCTATTGGCCCTTTCTGGGGGACAGGAACACCTCAGGGGGCTGGGTGCTACCTGGGGGGGCTGACAGTCCCATTGGAGGGGCAGCAGCCCCCTCAGAGGGGTGGTGACCCATTCAGGGATTGAGGGTCTCTTCTGGAGGCAAGGGACCCCCTGTGGGGGCTGGGGACCCACTCAGGGGGCTAGCAGTCCCCATGAGCTCCTGGGAGTCCCATTGCGGTAGCCGTGGCCCCCTTGGGGGGGTGTTAGCCCATTTTGGGGTTGTGGGCACCATCTGGGGGCCAGGGGCCCCCTTGGGGGGCTCTCAGATTCCTTGAGGGGCTGGCAGCATCCTCAGGATTGTAGCAGCCTCTTCTGGGGGCCAGGGGACTCTTCTGGGGCTCAGGGGCCCCTTTCAGGGGGCTGGGTGCCCGCTCGGGGGCTTGCCGTCCCATAGGAGGGAAGGCAGCCCCCTCAGGGGGGGTGGCCCATTCAAAGGATGAGGGCTCCTTCATGAGGCCAGGGACCACCTTGAGGGGCTGGGAGCCCCCTGGGGGGGCTGTAAGTCCCACCAACTAGGAAGTGGTACCCTCCAGGGGGGTGGAGGCCTATTCGAAGGTTGGGGAAACCTGATGGCCAAGGGCCCCCTCAGGGGACTGGGGCCACCTCAGGGGGCTGGCAGCTCCATTGGGTTAGCTGCAGACCCTCAGGGGGGTGGCAGCCCGTTTGGGGGTTGGGGGACCCTTCTGGGGGCCAGAGGCCCCCTTGGGGAGCTGGGTCCCCCATCGGAGGGCTGGTGGCATTCCCCTCAGGAGGGTGGCAGCCCCTTCTGTGGGCCAGGGGACCCTTCTGGGGGACAGGGGTCCCCTCGGGGAGCTGGGGGCCCCCTCGGGGGCTGGGGAACCCCTTGGGTGGCTGGCAGCCCCCTCGGAGTGCTGGCAGTACCATCGGGTGGGCGGTGGCCCCCTCAGTTTGGTGGTAACCCATTTGTGGGTTGAGGGCATCTTCTGGAGGACAAGGGCCCCCTTGTGGGGCTAGCAGTCTCATCAGGGGGACAGCGGCCCTCTCCGGGGAGTGGTGGCCCATTAGGGGGTTTGGGGCCCCTTCTGGGGGCCAGGGGCCCACCTTGGGGGGCTGGGGTCACCCTTGGAAGGCTGAGAGCCCCCTCAGGAGGCTGGCAGTCCCATTAGGGGGGAAGGAGCCCCCTCAGGGGGCTGGCAGTCCCATTAGGGGGGGAGCCCCCTCGGGTTAGTGGTTTCCCATACGGGGGTTGGGGGCCTTTTCTGGAAGCCAGGGGCTCCTTGGAGGGCTGGGGGCCCTCTTAGGGGGATGGGGGCCCCATTGGGGGGCTTGCAGCTCCCTTGAAGGGCTGGCAGTCCCATCAAGGAGCCAACAGCCCCCCTTGAGGGGGTGGTGGCCCCCTTAAGGGGCTGGGAGTCCCACTGGGGGAGCTGCAGACCCTCAGGGGGGTGGCAGCCCGTTCGGGGGTTGGGGGACCCTTCTGGGGGCCAGAGGCCCCCTTCGGGAGCTGCGTGCCCCATCGGAATGCTGGTGGGAACCCCCTCAGAAGGGTGGCAGCCCCTTTTGGGGGCCAGTGGACCCTTCTGGGGGACAGGGGTCCCCTCGGGGAGCTGGGCTCCATCTTGGGGGCTGGGGGCCCCCTCATGTTGCTGGCAGCCCCCTCGGAGGGCTGGCGGTCCCATCGGGGAGGCAGTGGCCCCCTCAGTGTTGTGGTAGCCCATTTGGGGGTTGGGGGCACCTTCTGGAGGACAGGGGCCCCCTTCGGGGGCTAGCAGTCCCATTAGAGAGACAGCGGCCCTCTCGGGGGAGTGGCGGTCCGTTAGGGGGTTGGGGCCCCTTTCTGGGGCCAGGGGCCCCCCTTTGGAGGCTGGGGTCCCCCTTAGGGGGCTTGCAGCCTCATCTGGGGGCCAGGGACCTTTTTTGGGGGGCTTGGACCCCATCAGTGGGGTGGCAGATCCATTGGGGGGGCAGGAGCCCTCTCAGGTGGGTGATGGCCATTTGGGAGTCAGGGGCCCCTTCGGGAGGCCAGGGGCCCCCTTGAGGGATAGGTGCCCTTTTGAGTGGGTGGAAGCCACCTCGAGGGACTGGCAGCCCCCTCAGGGGGCTGGCAGTCCCATTAGGGGGGAAGGAGCCCCCTCGGGGTGGTGGTGGCTCATACGGGGGTTGGGGGCCCCTTCTGGAAGCCAGGGAACCCTTGAAGGGTTGGGGGCCTTCTTGGGGGGATGGAGGCCCAATTGGGGGCCTGGCAGCCCCCTAAGGGGGCTGGCAGTTCCATCAAGGGGCCAATGGCCCCCTCAGGGGGGTGGCCCATTTTGGGGGCCCCTTCTAGTGGCCAAGTGCCCCCTTAGGGGGCAAGGGGCCCCCTTGGGGGGCTGGCACCCAGGGATGGCAGCCCCCTCAGGGGGATGGCAGCCCTTTTGGGGGCCAGGGGCCCCTTCTGTGGGAGAAGGGCCCAGTGTGAGTGCTGAAGGTCCCCCCAGGGGGCTGGCAGCCACCTATGGGGGCTTGCTGTCCCATCAGGAGGGAGGCAGCCCCCTCAGGAGTGGTGGCCTATTCAAGGGTTGGGGGCCCCTATTGGAGGCCAGAGGCCCTCTTGGGGGGCTGGGTTCCCCTCAGGGGGATGGCAGCCCCCTCAGGGGGATGGCAGCCCTTTTGGGGGCCAGGGGCCCCTTCTGTGGGAGAAGGGCCCAGTGTGAGTGCTGAAGGTCCCCCCAGGGGGCTGGCAGCCACCTATGGGGGCTTGCTGTCCCATCAGGAGGGAGGCAGCCCCCTCAGGAGTGGTGGCCTATTCAAGAGTTGGGGGCCCCTATTGGAGGCCAGAGGCCCTCTTGGGGGGCTGGGTTCCCCTCAGGGGGATGGCAGCCCCCTTGGGGGGCTAGCAGTCCCATCAGGGGGGCGATCACCCACTTGGGGGGTTTGCAGCCCATTAGTGGGTTGGAGGCCAATTCAGGGGCCATAGGCCCACTTTTGGGATTGGGGGCCCCCTTGGGTGGCTGGGGGTCTGCCCGGTGGGCTGGCAGCCTCCTAAGAGGGCTCCCCATCCCATAGGAGGGAAGGCAGCCCCCTCAGGGTGGTGGTGGCCCATTTGAGGATTGAGAGCCCCTTCTAGAAGCCAGGTTCCCCCTCAGGGGGCTGGCAGTCCCATCAAGGGGGCGGTGGCACTCTCGGGGGGGTGGACCATTCGAGTGTCGGGGACCTCTTCTGAAGGCTAGGGGCCCCCTTGGGGGCTTTGGTCCCATTTGGTGGGCTTTCAGTCCCATTGGGGGAGCTGCGGCCCCCTGGGGGTTGTAGCGTCCCATTCTGGGGTTGGTGGACCCTTCTGGGGCCCAGACGCCATCTTGGGGGGCTGTGGGCTCCATCAGGGAGCTGGTGGCAACCCCATCAGGAGGGTGGCAGCCCCTTCTGGGGCCCAGACACCATCTTGGGGGGCTGTGGGCCCCATCGGGGAGCTGGTGGCAACCCCCTCAGGAGGGTGGCAGCCCCTTCTGTGGGCAAGGGGACCTTTCTGGGGGACAGGAGCCCCCTCGGAGGACTGGGTGACCTCTCAAGAAGCTGGCAGCCCCCTCGGGGGAATGGCAGCCCCCTCGGAGGGCTGGGGGCCTTCTTGGGGGATAGGTGGCCCCGTAGGCAGCTGAAAGCCCCTTCGGGTGGCTGGTAGTACCATCGGAGAGCCACGGCCCTGTCAGGGAGGGTGGCCCAATCCAGCATTGGGGGCCAGTTCTGGAGGCAAGGGGCCTCCTTGAGGGGCTGGGGGCCCCCTTAGGGAGCTCATAGCCCCTTTAGGGTGCTGGCAGTCTCATTGGGGGGCAGCAACCCCTTCAGGTGGGTGGCAGCTAGTTCGGAGGTTGGGGGCCCCTTCTGTGGGCCAGGGGCCCTCTTGGGGGGCTGGGGGCCCAATTGGAGGGCTGGCAGCCACATCAGGGGGGGCAGCCCTGTGTGGGGGCCAGGGGCCCCTTTTGGGGGGCAGGGACCCCCTAGGGGGGCTGCGTGCCCACTCGAAAGGCGGGCAGTCCCATTGGGGTCTGCAGCCCCCTCAGGGTAGTGGTGGCCCATTCATGGCTTTGGCCAATTCTAGAGGCCAGGGGCCCCCTGGGGGGGCTGGGGACCCCCTCAGGGGGCTGGCATTCCCATCACTGGGGCTGCAGCCCTCTCAGGGGGTTGTAAACCCATTTATGGGTTGGGGTCCCCTTCTGGTGCCAGAGACCCCCTGGGGGGGCTGGGGGCCCACTTTGATGCCTGGAAGCCCCCCCAGGTGGTTGGCAGCCCCTTCTGGGGGCCAGGGGGCCAATCTGGGGGCAGGGGCCTCCTTGGGGGTTGGGGACCCCCTCAGGTATCTGACAGCCCCTTTGGGGAGCTGGCATTCCCTTCGGGATGTCGGTAGCCCCCTTGGGGTGGTGGTGTCCCATTTGAGGGTTGGGGGCCCATTCTGGAGGCCAGGGGCCAACTCAGGTGACTAGGAAGCCCCTTGGGGGGCTGGCAGTTTCCTTGGGGTGGCGACAGCCTCCTCGGGGGTGTGGTGGACCGTTCGTATGTTGGGGACCCCCTCTGGGGGCCAGGGGCCCCCCTGGGGGGCTGGAAGCCCCCTCAAAGGCATGGCAGCCCCTTCTGGGAGCAGGGGCCCCCTTGGGGGCTGGCATTCCCATTTGGGGGCAGCGGCCCCCTCGGTTTGGTGGTGGCCTATTCGAGGGTTGGGGGTCCTGTCTGGAGGACAGGGGCCCCCTTGGGGGGCTGGGGGTCCTCTAGGTGGTTTGGCAGCCCCCTTGGATGGCTGGCAGTCTCATCATGGGGGCGGCGGAATTGTTGGGAGGGTGGCGGCCCGTTGGTGGGTTGCGGACCTTTTCTAGGGGCCACAGGCTCCCTTGGAGGGCTGGGAGCCCCCTTGGGGGGCTGGCAGCCTCCTCAATGGGATGGCAGCAACTTCTGGGAGCCAGGGGCCGCTTCTGGGGGTCAAGGACCCCCTCGGGAGGCTGGGTGCCACCTCAGGAGGCTGGCAGCCCCCTTGGGGGGCTGGTAGTCCTATCAACAGGCCGGCAACCCCTTTGGGGGGGTGGTGGCCTATTAAATGGTTGGGTACCCCTTCTAGAGGCCAGGGGCCCCCTTGGGAGGCTGGGGACCCCTCAGGGGGCTGACAGCCCTCTTGGAGGGCTGGTAGTCCCATTGGTGGGATGTCGGCTCTCTTGGGGGGTTGGGGGCCCATTTGGGGGTTGGAGGTCACTTCTGGGGCCATAGGCCCACTTGGGGGGTTGTGGGCTGCCTTATGGGGCTGGGAGGAAAACCTTGGGGGGCTTGCAGCCCCCTCAAGGGGTTGGCAGCCCCTTCTGGGAGCCAGGGGCCCCTTCAGGGGGGCAGGGGCCCATTAGGGCACCTGGCATTTCCCTTGGGGGGCTGGCAGTCCCATTGAAGGGGCAGCAGCCCCCTTAGGGGGGTGTTGGCCCATTCTGGGGTCAGGGGCCTCTTCAGGAGGCCAGTGGCCCATTTGGAGGGCTGGGTCCTTTCTCGAAAGGCTAGCAGTCCCCTCGGTGGACTGGCAGCCTCCTCGGGGGGCTAGAGTCCCATGAGGGGGGCAGCAGCCCCCTCGGGGGTGTGGTGGCCCATTCAGAGGTTGGGGGCCCTTTCTGAAAGCCTGGGGGGCCCTTGGGGGTCAGGGGGCCTCCTTGGGGGGCTGGGGGCCCTCTCGGGCGGGTGGTAGTCCCATTGGGTTGCTGACGGCCCCCTCATCATGGTGGCGGCCCGTTCGGGGGTTGAGGCCCCTTTTGAGGGCCAGAGGCCCCATGGGTGTTTTGGGGGCCCACTTGGGGGGCTGGCATCCCCCTCAGGGGGTGTTCAGCCTCTTCTGGGGGACAAGGTCCCCTTCTTGGGGGCAGGGGCCCCCATGGGAGGCTCATGGCCTCTCCAGGGGACTGGCAGCCTCCTAAGAGGGCTCATCATCCCAAAAGGGGGGAGGCAGCCCCCTTGGGGTGGTGGTTGCATATTTGAGGTTTGAGGGCCCCTTATGGAAGCCAGGGGCCCCCTTGGGGGGCTGGCAGTTACATCAATTGAGCGGCGGCCCCCTCAGGGGGGTGGTGGACCATTCAAGGGTTGGGGACCCCTTCTGGAGGCCAGGGGCCCCCTCAGGGGGCTGGGGGCACCCTTGGGTGGCTGGCAGTCCCATTCGGGAAGCTGCACCCCCCTCGGGGTGGTGGTGGCCAATTCGCGGGTTGGTGGACCCTTCTGGGGGAGAGAGGCCCCCTTGAAGGGCTGTGGGCCCCATTGAGGAGCTTGTGGCAACCCCCTCAGGAGGATGGCAGCATTTTCTCAGGGCCAGGGGACAATTCTGGGGGACAGAGGCCCCCTTGGAGGGCTGGGGGCCCCCTTGGGTGGGCTGGTGGCCCACTAGGAGGGCTGGCAGACTGCTCAGGTGGCTGGCAGTCCCATCAGAGGGCCGCGGCCCCCTCGGGGTGGTGGTGGCCAAATCGAGTTTCGCGGGCAATTTCCGGAGGCAAGGGGCCCTCTTGGGGGGCTGGTAGCCCCTTTAGGGGTCTGGCAGTCTCATTGGGGGCAGCAGCCCCCTCAGGGAGGTGGCAGGAAGTTCAGGGGTTGAGGGCCCCTTCTGGGGGCCAGGAGTCCCTTTGGATGGCTGGGAGCCCCCTTCGAGTGCTGGCAGCCCCGTGAGGGGGGTGGCAGCCTCATGTTGGGGCCAGGGGCCCCTTCTGGGGGACAGGGACCCCCTTGGGGGGCTGGTTGCCCCCTTGGGAGACTGGCAGTCCCATTGGGGGCAGCAGCCCCCTCAGGGGGTGGCCCATAGATGGTTTGGGTCCCTTTGGAGGCTAAGGGCCCCCTTGGAAGGCTGGAGACCCCTTCAGGGGGCTGGCAGCTCTCTTGGGAGGCTGGCATTCCCATCAGGGGGGCTGCAGCCCCCTCTGGGGGGGTTTAAGCCCATTTTTGGGTTGGGGCCCCTTCTGGGGGCCAGAGGCCCCCTTGGTGGGCTTTGGGCCCCCTTGGGTGGCTGGAAGTCCCCTCAAATGGTTGACAGCCTCTTCTAGGGGCCAGGGGGCCCATCTGGGGAACAGGGGCCTCCTTGAGGGGCTGGGAGCCCCCCTCGAGGTGCTGGCAGCCCCATTGGGGTGCTGGCAGCCCCCTGGGGGTGCTGTCAGCCTCCTCGGGGAGGTGGCAGTCCCATTGGTGGGCGGCGGCCAACTCGGGGTGGTGGTAACCCATTCGAGGGTTGGGGGCCCCTTCTGGAGGCCAAGGCCCCCCTCAGGGGGCTGGAGGCCCCCTTGGGGGGCTGGCAGTTTCATTGGGGTGGCGGTGGCCCCCTTAAGGGGGGTGATGAACCATTTGGTTGTTGTGGGCCCAATCCGGAGAACAGGGGCCCCCTCTGGGGGCTGGGGGCCCCCTAGGTGGTCTGACAGCCCCCTTGGGGGCTAGCAGTCTCATCAAGGGGGCAACAGCCCCCTCGGGAGGGTGGCGACCCGTTTGGGGGTTGGGGGCCCCTTGTGGGGTCCAGGGGTCCCTTCTGAGGTCCAGGGGCCTCCTTGGGGACTGGGGGATCCCTCGGGTGGCTGGCAGCCCCCTCGGGGGGCTGGCATTCCCATCAAGGGGAAGGTGGCCCCCTCGGGGTTGTGGTGGCCCATTAGAGGTTTGGGGGCCCCTTCTGGATACCAGGGGCCCACTCTGGGTGCTAGGGGCCCTGTGAGGGGGCTGGGGCCCCCATTATAGGGGCAGCATCCCCCTCGGGGGGTGGCAGACCGATTTGGGGTTGGTGTCCCCTTCTTGGGCCAGGGGCCCATTTAGGGGGCTGAGAGCCCCCTTGGGGAGCTGCCAGCCCCCCCAGCGGGGTGGCAGCCCCTTCTGGATTCCAGGGGCAGCTTCTGGGGGTCAAGGACCCCCTCTGCAGGCTGGGTTCCCCCTCGGGAGATGGGGAGCCCCCTCGGGGGACTGGCAGTCCTATCAAGGGGGTGGCAACTCACTTGGGAGAATGACCCATTCAATGGTTGTGGACCCCTTCTAAAGGCCAGGGGCTACCTTGGGGGGCTGGGGGCCCCCTCAGAGGATTGGAAGCCCTGTTGGAGGGGTAACAGTCCTATTGGGGGGCCACAGCTCCCTCGGGGGGGTGGCGGCCTATTCGGGGGTTGGGGGACCCTTCTGGGAGCCAGGGGCCCCCTCAAGAGGCTGGGAGTCCCCTAGTGAGGCTGGCAGTTACCTCTGGAGGGTGGCAGCCCCTTCTGGTGGCCAGAGGAACATTTTGGGGGCAGAGGCCAACTTGGGTTGCTGAGGGCCCTCTCAGAGGGCTTGAGGCCCCCTTAGGGGGATGGCAACCCGCTCAAAAGCTTGGCATTTCCATCAAGGGAGCTGGAGCCCCCTTGGGGGGTATAAGCCCATTTGGGGTTTGGGGGCCCCTTCCAGTCGCCAGAGGCCCCCTTGAGGGGCCAGGGGCCCCCTAGGATGGCTGGCCATTCCATCAGAGTGACGTGGCCCCCCAGGGGTTATTGTGGCCCAATCAAGGGTTGGGGGCCATTTCTGGAGGCAAGAGGCCCCCTTGGGGCTGAAGGCCCCCTCAAAGGGTTGGTAGCCCCCTTTGGGGGCTGATAGTCTCATTGAGAGGGCAGCTGCCCTCTCAAGGGGGTGGCAGCCAGTTCGGGGGTTTGTGGCCCCTTCTGAGGTCCAGGGGCTGTTCTGGGGGGCAGAGGCCTCCTTGGGGGGCTGGGGGCTGCCTCGGGGGTCTGACATGGCCCTCGGGGGGCTGACAGTGTCATTGGGGGGCAGCAGCCCCCTAGGGGGTGTGGTAGACCGTTCGGGGGTTGGGGTCCCCTCCTGGGGGCCAGGGGCTTTCTTTGGGGCTGAGCCCACTTGGTGTTCTGGCAGCCCCCTCAAGGGGGTGGCAGCCTCTTCTGGGGGTCACGGGCGCTTCTGGGGGTCAAGTACCCCCTCGGGATGCTGGTGCCCCTTCGGGATTCTAGCAGCCCCCTCGGGGGGCTGGGAGTCAAATTGGGGGGTGGTGGCCCCCTTGAGGGGGTGGTGGCCCATTCAGGGGTTGGGGGCCCATTCTGAAGGCCAGGGGCCTCCTCGGGGGGCTTGGGGCCCCTTTAGATGACTGGCAGCCCCCTTGGGGAGCTGGCAGTCCAATTGGGATGGCCATGGCCCCTTCGGGGGGGTGGTGGCAAGTTCGGGGGTTGAGGGACCCTTCTTGGGGCCAGGGGCCCCCTCAAGTGGCTTGGGGCCCCCTATTGGGGTTGACAATCTCCTCAGGAGGGTGGCAGCCCCTTTTGGGGGCCAGGGGCCCCTTCTGAGGGGCAGGGGGCCCCCTTGGGATGCTGGCAGTCCCATTTAGATGGCAGCAACCCCCTCGGGGTGGTGGTGGCCGATTCGAAAGTTGGGAGCCCCTTCTGGAGGTGAGGGGCCAATTTAGGGGACTGGGGACCCTTTTGGAGGGCCACCAGCCCACTTGGGGGGCTGGTATTCTCATCAGGGGGGCTATAGCCCCCACGGGGAGGTGGCAACCCGTTCAGGGGTTGGAGGCCCCTTTTGGGGGCCAGAGTCCCCTCGGGAAGCTGGGGGCAGCCTTGGGGGGCTTGCTGCCTCCTCAGGGGGATGGCAGCCCTTTCTGGGGGACAGGGGACCCCTTGAGGAGGTAGCAGCCCCCTCACGGGCTGGCAGTCCCATCGAGGGGGCAGCAGCCCCCTTGGGGTGGAGCTGGCCCATTAGAGGGTTGGGGGCCCCTTCTTGAGGACAGAGGACCCCTCAGGGGGCTGGGGGCCACCTCAGGGGGCTGTCACAGGCCTTTTGGGGTTGGCGGTATCATCAAGGGAGCGGTGGCCCCCGCAGTTGGGTGACGGCCCAATCGGGGGGTTGGGGGTAACTTCTGGGGTCAAGGGGCCCCCTTTGGGGGCTGGGGGCCCTCTTGAGGGGCTGGCAGACCCTCGGAGGGGGTGGCAGGTAATTCTGGGGGCCAGGGGCCTTTTCTGAGGGGCAGGGGCTCACTCAGGGGTCTGGGTGCCCCCCTGGGGGGCTGGCAGTCCCATCGGAAAGGAGGCAGCCCCTTCGGGGGGATGGTGGCCCATTCAGGGGTTGGGGACCCCTTCTGGAAGCAAGGGGCCCCCTTATGGGGCTAGGGGCCCTGTCAAGGGACTGGCAGCCCCCTTGGAGGGCTGGCAGTCCCATCCGGGGGGTGACGGCCCTCTCGGTGGGGTGGCGGGACATTCGAGGGTTGGGGGCCCCTTCTGGGGGCCATGGACCCCCTTAGGGGGCAAGGTGCCCTCTTGGTGGGCTGGTAGCCCCCTCAAGGGGGTGGCAGTCCCTTATGGGGGCCAGGGGCCCCTTCTGGGGGACAGGGGCCCATGTTGAGGGGCTGAAGGCCCTCTGAGGGGGCTTGCAGCCCCCTATGAGGGCTTCCTGTCCCATCAGGAGGGAGGCAGCCCCCTCGGGGGGGTGCCTATTTGAGGGTTGGGGTCCCCTCCTGGAGGCCAGAGGTCCTCTTGGAGGACTGGGGGTCCCCTCAGGAGCCTGGCAGCCCCCTTGGGGGCTTGGAGTCCTTTCGGGGGGATGGCGGCCCCCTTGGGGTGGTGGTGGCACATTTGAGAGTTGAGGGCCTCTTCTGGAAGCAAGGGGCTCCCTCGGGGGACTGGCAGTCCCATCAAGGGGGCGGCAGCCCCCTTAGGGGAATTTGGACCATTCGAGGGTGTGGACCCCTTCTGGAGGACAGGGGCCCCCTCGAGGGGCTGGTGGCCCGTTGGGGGGCTGGCAGTCCCATTGGGAGAGTTGCGGCCCCTTCAGGGGGGTGGCAGCCCATTCGGGGGTTGGTGGACCAATCTGGGGGCCAGAGGCCCCCTTGTGGCACTGTGGGCCCCTTTGGGAAGTTGGTGACAACCCCCTCAGATAGGTGGCAGCCCCCTCTGGATGCAAGGTTACCCTTATGGGGGACAGGGGCCCCCTCGGGGCACTAGTGGCTCCCTAGGGGGGCTGGCAGCCTTCTCGAGTGGCTGGTAGATCCATCAGAGGGCCGAGTACGCCTTGCGGGGGGTGGCCTAATCCAGGATTGGGGACCATTTCTGTAGGCAAGGGACCCCCTTGGGGAGCTGGGGGCCCCCTTGGGAGAGTTGTTGCCTCCTCCGGGGGGTGGCAGCCCTTTCTGGAAGGCAGGGGCCCTCTTGAGGAGCTGGCAGCCCACTCGCGGGCTGGTGGTCCCATCGAGGGGGCAGCAGCCCCCTCGTGGTGGAGCTGGCCCATTAGAGGGTTAAGGGCCCCTTCTGGAGGACAGGAGACCCCTCAGGGGGATGGGGGCCACCTCGGGGGGCTGTGAACAACCTTTTGGGGTTGGCGGTATCATCAAGGGGGCGGCGGCCCCCTCAGGAGGATAGTGGCCTGTTCGGGGTTTTGGGGCAACTTATAGGGGAAAGGGGTCCCCTTTTGGGGCTGGGTACCCTCTTGAGGGGCTGGTAAATCCTCAGGGGGTTGGCAGCTCCTTCTGGGGGTGAGGGGCCTTTTCTGGGGACAGGGGCTCCCTTGGGGGTCTGGGTGCCCCCTTGGGCGGCTGGCAGTCCCATCGAGAGGGAGGCAGCCCCTGGGGGGGATGGTGGCCCATTCAAGGGTTGGGGGCCCTTTCTGAAAGCCAAAGGCCTCCTCTGAGGGCTAGGGGCCCCTTTTTGGGGGCTGGTAGCCCCCTTGGGGGGCTGGTAGTAGCATCGAGGGGGCGACGGCCCTCTCGGATGGGGTGGCGGGACATTCGACGGTTGGGGGCCCCTTCTGGGGGCATGGGCCCCCTTAGAGGGCAAGATGCCCTCATGGAGGGTTGGTAGCCCCCTCAAGGGGGTGGCAGTGCCTTATGGGGGCCAGGGGCCCCTTATGGGGGACAGGGGCCCAGTTGAGGAGCTGAAGAACCTCCAAAGGGGCTGGCAGCCCCCTAAGGTGGCATGCTGTCCAATCAGGAGGAAGGCAGCCCTGTTGAGGGGGGGTGCCTATTCGAGGGTTGGGGTCAACTCCTGGAGGCCAGAAGCTTTCTTGGAGGGCTGGGAGACCCCTCAGGAGCCTGGCAGCCCCTTTGGGGGCTGGCAGTCCCATCGGGGGGATGGCTGCCCCCTCGGGGGGTTGGTGGCCCATTTGGTGGTTGGAGGCCACTTCTGGGGGCCACAGGCCCACTTGGGGGGTTGGGGGCTACCTTGGGGGGCTGGGGGCCACCTTGGGGGGCTTGCAGCCCTCAGGGGGGTGGCAGTCCCTTCAAGGGGCCAGGGGCAGGGGCCCATTTGGGGGCTTGGCAGCCCCCTCGGGGTGCTGGCAGTCCCATTGAGGGGGCAGCAGCCCCCTCAGGTTTTTTTTGGCCTATTCAGGGGGCAGGGGGGCTGGGTGCCCTCTTGAGAGGCTGGCAGCCCCCTCAGGGAACTGGCAGTCCCCTCAGGGAGCTGGCAGTCCCATCAGGGGGGTGGCAGCCCCCTCAGGGGTGTGGTGACCCATTTGGGGGTTGAGGGTCCCTTTTGGAAGCCAGGGGCCCCCTCAGGGGGCTGGCAGTCCCTCTTTGGGGGCTGGTAGCCCCCTCAGGGGGTGACAGCCCTTTCTGGGGGACAGGGTCTTCTTCTCAGGGGCAGGGGCCCCATTAAGGGGTTGGGGGCCTCCCCGGGTGGCTGGCAGCCTCCTAAGAGGGCTCGCCGTCCCATAGAGGGGGAGACAGCCCCCTCGGGGTGGTGGTGGCCCATTTGAGAGTTGAGGACCCCTTCTGGAAGCAAGGGGCCCCCTCGGGGGGCTGGCAGTCCCATCAAGTGGGCAGCAGCCCCCTTAAGGGAATTTTGGACCAATTTAGGGTGTGGACCCCTTTTGGAGGCCAGGGGCCCCCCGGGGGGGCTGGGGGCCTCTTTGGGGGCTGGCAGTCCCATTGGGGGAGCTGTGGCCCCCTCGTTGGGGTGGTGGCCCATTCGGGGGATGGTGGACCAATCTTGGGGCCAGAGGCCCCCATGTGAGGCTGTGGGCCCCTTTGGGGAGCTGGTGACAACCCCCTCAGGAGGGTGGCAGCCCCTTGTGGGGGCAAGGGGATCCTTCTGGGGGACAGGGGTCCCCTTGGAAGGCTGGGGGCCCCCTCAGGGTGCTGGTGGCCCCCTAGGGGGGCTGGCAGCCTTCTCAGGTGGCTGGCAGTCCCACCAGAGGGCCGTGGCCACCTTGTGGGGGGTGGCCCAATCCAGGATTGGGTACCATTTCTGGAGGCAATAGACCCCTTTGGGGGGCTGGGGGCCCCCTTGGAGGGCTGGGGGCCCCCTTAGAGGGCTGGCAGCCACGTCAGGGGGGTAGCAGCCCCGTGTGGGGGCAGGGGCCTCTTCTGGTGGGCAAAGACCCCCCCTCAGGGGGCTGGCAGTCACATTGTGGGGGTGGCAGCCCCCTCAGTTTTGGTGGCCCATTCATGGGTTGGGCTCCCTCTGGAGGCCAGGGGCCCTCCTGGGGGGCTGGGGACCCCCTCAGGGGGTGGCAGCCCCATTGGAGGGAAAAGCATTCCCATCAGGAGGGCTACAGCCCCCTCAGGGGAGTGTAAGCCCATTTAGGGGTTGAGGGCCCCTTCTGGTTGCAAGAGGCTCCCTTGGGGGCTGGGGGCCCCCTTGGGGGGCTGGAAGCTCACTCAGGGGGTTGGGAGCCATTTCTGGGGGCCAGGGGGCCCATCTGGGGGCAGGGGCCTCCTTGGGGGGCTGGGAGCCCCCTCGGGGTTCTGGCAGCCCCCTCGGGTACCTGGCATTCCCTTCGGGGGGACGGCGGCCCCATCGGGGAGTTGGTGGCCCATTCGAGGGTTGGGGGCCCATTCTAGAGGTCAGTTGTCCACTTGGAGAGCTGGGGGCCTAGGAGTTTCATTGGGGTTTCAGCGGCCCCCTCGGGAGAGTGGTGGACAGTTCGGAGGTTGGGGGCTCCTTCTGGGGGCCAGGGGCACCCTTGAGGTTCTAACAGCCCCCTCAGGGGGGTGGCAGCCCTTCTGGGGGCCAGGGAGTCATTTGTTGGGGCAGGGGCCCCATTGCAGGCTGCCAGCCCCCTCAGGGGTCTGGCATTCCCATTGGGGGCAGCGGCCTCATCGGGGTGGTGGTGGCCCATTCGAAGGTTGGGGGCCCCGTCTGGAGGACAGGGGCCCCCTTGGGGTGTTGGGGGTCCCCTAGGTGGTCTGGCAGCCCCTTTGGGGGGCTGACAGATTCATCAAGTGGGCGGCGGTCCCCACGGGAGGGTGGCGGCCCGTTCTGGGGTTGGGGGCCCCTTCTGGGGGCCAGGGGCCCCCTTGGGGGTCTGGAAGCCCCCTTGGAAGGCTGGCAGCCCCCTGAGGGGGTGGCAGCCTCTTCTGGGGGTCAGGGGCCGGTTCTGAGGGTCAAGGACCCCTTCCGAAGGCTGGATGCCCCCTCTGGAGGCTGGCAGCTCCCTTGGGGGGCTGGAAGTATCATCAAGAGGGTGGCATCCCCCTTGGGGGTTGGTGGCCCATTAAAATGGTTGGGGACACCTTGGGGGGCTGGGGGCCATCTTGGGTTGCTGAGGGCCCCCTCAGGGTTCTTGCAGCCCCCTTGGAGGGCTCAAAGTACTATTGGGGGGGTGAGAGCTCCCCTTCGGGGGTTGGAAACCACTTCTGGGGATCATAAGCCCACTTTGGGGGTTGGGGGTTTCCTTGGAGGGCTTGGGGGAAAACCTTGTGGGCTTGCAGCAATCTGAAGGGGGTGGCTGCCCCTTCTGGGGGCTGGGGGCCCCTTCAGGGGGGCAGGGGCCCATTCAAGGGGGTGGCAGCCCATTGGGGGGCTGGCAGGTCCATCCAGGGGGCAGCGGCCCCCTTAGGTTGGTGTTCGTATATTTGGGGGTCAGGGGCCCCTTTGGGAGGCCAAGGGCCCCCTTGGGGGGCTGGGTCCCCTCTTGAGAGGCTGGCAGCCACCTCTGGGTACTCGCAGCCACCTTGGGGGGCTGGCAGTCCCATCAGGGGGGCAGCAGCCCCCTCGGGGGTGTGGTGGCCCATTTGGGGGTTGGGGGCACCTTCTGGAAACCAGGGGCCCCCTCTGGGGGCTGGCAGTCCCATCGGAGGTCTGACGGCCCCCCGAGGTGGTTTTGGCCCGTTCAGGGTTGGGGGCCCCTTGTGAGGTCCAGGGGCCCCCTGGGGATCCTGGGGGCCTCCTTGGATGGCTGGTAGCCCTCTCAGGGAGGAGACAGCCCCTTCTGGAGGACAGGGTCCCCTTTTCAGGGGCAGGAGCCCTCTTGGGGAGCTGGGGGCCCCCTCGGGGGGCTGGCAGCCTCCTTGGTGGGCTGGCAGTCTCATCAAATAGGCGGTGGCCCCCTCGGGGGGGTGACGACCCTTTCAGGGGTTGAGGGCCCCTTCTTGGGTCCAAGGGCCCCCTTGGGGTGCTGGGGGAACTCTTGTGGTCCTGATAGACCCATCAGGGGCGTGGCAGCCTCTTCTGGGGGCTAGGGGCCGTTTCTGGGGAAGAGGCCCCCTCAGGATGCTGGGTGCTCCCTGGGAAGGCTGGTAGTCTCATCGGGGGGCAGCGGCCCCCTCAAGGGGGTGCCCCATTCAGGGGTTGAGGGCCCCTTCTGGAGGGCAGGGGCCTCCTTGGGGAGCTGGGGGCCACCTTAGGGAGCTGGCAGAACCCTTGAGGGGCTGGCAGTCCCATCAGAGGGCCAGCAGCCCCCTCAGGGGGTGGCAGAACATTGGGGGGTTGGTGGCCCCTTCTGGGGGCCAAGGGCCCCCTTGGGGGCTGGCAGCCCTCTCAGGGGGTGTACCAGGCATTTCTGGGTGGCAGAGGCCCCCTTGGGGGGCTGTTGGCCCCCTGGGGGGCTGACAGTCCAATAAGGGGGGTAATGGGTCTGTGAGGGGGGTGGTAGCCCATTAGGGGGTTGCGGGCCCCTTCTGGAAGACAGGGGCCCTTCGGTCTGCTGAGGGCCAACTCGGACAGGTGGCAGCCCCTTTGGGGGCTGTCAGTCACATCGGAGATCTGGCAGCCCGCTTGGGAGCTATCAGTCCCATCGGAGGGCCGACGTCCCCCTCAGGGGGGTGTCGGCCCGTTTGGGGGTTGAGGCCTCTTCTGAGGGCCAGGGGCCCTCTTGGGGGGCTGGGGGCCTCACTGGGGGGTTGGCAGCCCCCTAAGGGGTCTTACCATCCCATGAAGGGGGAAGCAGCCCCCTCAGGGTGGTGGTGGCCCATTTGAGCATTAGGGGCCTCCTTTTGGAGGCCAAAGGCACCCTTAGGGGCTTGGACCCCCTTGGGGGGCTGCCAGTTCCATGGGGTTGGCGGTGGCCCCCTTGTAGGGTTGGAGGCCAATTCAGGGGTTGGAGGTCCCATCTGGGGGACATGGGCCCCCTTTTGGGGCTGGTGGCCCCCTTGTGGGCTGGGAGCTCCCTTTGGGGGCTGAGGGTCCCCTTGTGGGGCTGGCAGCCTCCTCAGCTAGGTGGCAGCCCCTTCTGGTGGCCAGGAGCCCCATCTGGGCAGTAGGGGCCCCCTCAGAGGCCTGGCAGTCCCATCAAGGGGGCAGTGGCCCCCTTGGAGGCAATGGTGGCCCATTCAAGGGTTATGGACCCCTTCTGGAGGCCAGGGGCTCCCTCAGGGAGCTGGGGGCCCCCTTGGTGGGCTGTCAGCCCTGTTGGGGGGCTGGCAGTCCAATTGGGGGGCCGCAGCCCACTCGTGGTGGTGGCAGCCCGTTCGTGGGTTGGGGGACCCTTTTGTAGGCCAGTGCCCCCTTGGGGGGCTGGAGGCCTTATTGGGGGGCTCATGGCGACCCTCTCAAGAGGGTTGCAGTCCCGTCTGTTGGCCAAGGGCACCTTCTGTGGGTCAGGGGCCCTCTTGGGGGGCTGGGGGCCTAGTAGGGGGTCTGGGGGCCAACTCGGGTGGCTGGCAGCCACCTCGGAGGTCTAGCAGTCACATCGGGGGGGCGGCAGCCACCTCGGGGTGGTGGTGACCCATTCGGGGGTTGGTGACCGTTTCTAGAGGCCAGGGGCCCCCTCTGGAGGCTCAAAGCCCAATCGAGAAGCTGGGAGCCCCCTTGAGGGGCTGGCAGTCCAATCAGGAGGGCGGCAGCCCCTTCGGGGGGTTCCGGCCCAATTGGGGATTGAGGGGCCCTTTCTGGGGGCCAGGGGCCACCTTGGGGGCCAGGGGCCCCTTTGAAGGCTTGGGGCCCCCTTTTGGGGCTAGTAGAACCCTTGGGAAGGTTTCAGCCCCATCTGAAGGACAGGGGCCCCTTCTAGGGGACAGGAGCCCCCTTGGGGGGCTGGGGGCCCCCTCAGGGGGCTGGAAGCTCCCTCTGGGGGCTGGTAGTCTCATCAGAGGGGTGGCGGCCCCCTCGGGGTGGTGGTGGCCCATTCAAGGGTTGGAGGCCCCTTCTGGAGGCCAGAGGCCCCCTCAGGGGGCTGGTGGCCACCTTGAGGGTTGGTAGCCCCCTGTGGGGCTGGCAGTCACATCAAGGGGGCAGTAGCCCCCTCAGGTGGGCGGTGGCCCATTTGGGGGTTGGGGGCCTTTTCTTGGGACCAGGGGTCCCCTTGTATGGCTGGGGGTCCCCTTGGGGGGTGGCAGCCTCTTGTAAGGGCCAGGACCCCATTATGGGGGCCAGGGGCCCCCTTGGGGGACTGGGGACCTCATTGAGGAACTAGCCTCACCTTGGGGAGGCTGGCAGCCCCCTTGGTTGGCTGGTAGTCCCATATGGGGGCAGCAGTCCCCTCTGGGGGATGCGGCCCATTCGGGGGTTGGGGCCCTTTCTGGGGGCCAGGGGCCTCCTTAGGGGGCTGGGAACCCCTAGTGGTTTGGCAGCCTCCTGATGGAGGTGGCAGGCCCTTTTGACGACCAGGGGCCCCTTCTGGGGTGTATAGACCCCCTCAGTGGGCTGGCAGTTCAATTAGGGGGCAGCAGCCCCCTCAGGTGGGTGTTGGCTCATTCGGGGGTCAGGGATCCCCTTCAGGAGGCCAAGGGCCCTCTCGAGGGGCTGGGTTCTTTCTGAGAGGCTGGCAGCCAGCTTAAGGAACTGGCAGCCCCCTCAAGGGGGTTGGTGTCCCATCATGGGGGAGGCAGCCCCCCTCAGGGTTGTGGTGCCCCATTCAGGGTTTGGGGGCTCCTTTTTGAAGCCAGGGGCCCCCTTGGAGGGATTGGGGGCCTCCTTGGAGAGCTGTCAGCTCTGTTGGGGGGCTGGCAGTTCTACTGGGGGGGCCATGGCCCATCTGGGTGGTGACAGCCCGTTCGTGGGTTGGGGGACCCTTCTGGCTGTAAGAGGCCCCCTTGGGGGGCTGGAGGCCTCATTGAGGGGCATGTGGCAACCCTTTAAAGAGGGTGGCAGTCCCTTCCGGGGGCCAGGGGCCCCTTCTGGGGTTCAGGGGACCCCTAGGGGGCTAGGGGCCCCCTTCAGGGGCTGGGGGCCAACTTGGATGGCTGGAAGCCGCCTCGGAGGTCTAGAAGTCCCAACGGGGGGGTGGCAGCCACCTCGGGGTGGTGGTGGCCCATTCGGGGGTTGGTGACCATTTCTAAAGGCCAGGGGCCCCATCAGGAGGCTTTGGGCCCCCTCGGGGGTTTGGGACCCCCTCAAGGGGCTGGGAGCCCCCTTGGAAAGCTGGCAGTCTTCTCGAGGGGCGGCAGCCCCTTTGGGGATTGGGGGTTCCTTCTGAGGGCCAGGGGCCCCCTTGGGGGCCAGGGGCCCCTTTGGGGGCAGGGGACCTTATTTGGGACTAGCAGCCCCCTTAGAGGGGTTTCAGACCCATCTGAAGGCCAGCGGCCCCTTCTATGGGACAGAAGCCCCCTTGGGGTGCTGGGGGCCCCCTCAGGGGGCTTGAAGCTCCCTCTGAGGGCTGGTAGTCCCATCAAGGGTGTGGCAACCCCCTCGGGATTGTGGTGGCCCATTCAAGGGTTGGAGACCACTTCTGGAGGCCAGGGGCCCCCTTGGGGGCTGGTGTCCCCCTTGGGGGGCTGGCAGCATTCTGTGTGGCTGGCAGCCCCCTCTGGGGCTGCCAGTCACATCAAGGGGGCAGTGGCCCCCTCAGGTTGGTGATGACCCATTCGGGGGATGGGAGCCCTTTTTGGTGGCCAGGGGCCTCCTTAGGGGCCTGGAGACCTCTAGTGGCCTGGCAGCCTCCTCAGGGGACTGGCAGCCCCTTTTGAGGGCCATGGGTCCCTTCTGGTGGGCATGGACCACCTCGATGGGCTGGTAGTCCAATTGGGGGGCAGCAGCCCCCTCAGACGGGTGTTGGCCCATTCAGGAGTCAGGGGCCCCTTCGGGAGGCCAGGGGCCCCCTCGGGAGGCTGGGTTCTCTCTGAGAGGCTGGCAGCCACCTCGAGGGACTGGCAGGCTCCTCAAGGGGGTTGGTGTCCCATCAGTGGGGAGGCAGACCCCCTCGGGGTTGTGGTGGCCCATTTGGGGGTTGGGGGCTTGTTTTAAAAGCCAGGGGCCCCCTCGGAGGGGTGGGGGCCCCCTCGGAGTGGCGGCCCATTTTTGGGTTTGGGACTCCTTCTGATGGCAGGGGCCCGCTTGGGGTCCTCGGGGCTTCCTTGGGGGGGGTGGCAGCCCATTCAGGGGGGTGGCAGACCCATCTGTGGGACAGGGTCCCCTTTTTGGGGGCAGGGTCCCTGTTGGGGGGCTGGGGGCCTTCCCAGGGGGGTGTCAGCCTCCTAAGGGGGCTCACCATCCCATAGGGGGGGCTGCAGCCCCCTTGTGGGGGGTGGCTCAATTGAGCATTGAAAGGCCCCTTCTGGAAGCCAGGGGCACCCTTGAGGGGCTGGCAGCCCACTTTGGGGGCTGGCAGCCCCTTCATGGGGCTGGCAGTCCAATCAAGGGGGCAGCGGCCCCCTCTGGGTGGTGGTGGACCATTCAAGGTTTGGGGACCCCTTCTGGAGGCCAGAGGCCCCCTTGGGGGGCTGGGGGCCCCCTTGAGGTCCTGGCAGTCCCATTGTGGGAGGTGCAACCCCTCGGGGTGGTGGTGGCCCATTTGGGGGTTGGGGGACCCTTCTGGGGGCCACAGATCCCATTGGGGGACTTTGGGCGCCGTTGGGGAGCTGGTGGCAACCCCCTCAGGAGGATGGCAGCCCCTTCTGGCAGCCAGGGGACCCTTTTGTGGGACATGGTCCCCTTTGGAGGGCTGGAGGCTCCCTCGGGGGGCTGGAGGATTACTCGGGTGCCTGGCAGCCCCGTTGGGGGGCTCGCAGTCCTATCAGGTGGGCAGCTGCTTTCTCGGGGGGTAGCGGCCCGTTCGGGGGTTGGGGGCCCTTTGTGGGGGATAAGGGCCCCCTTGGGGGGCTCGGGGCCACCTTGAAGGGTGGTAGCCCCTTTTTGGTTCCAGAGTCCCCATCGGGTTGTTGGGGGCCCCCTTGGGGAGCTGGTAGCTCCTTCTGGGGACTATGGGCCCCCTGGGGGGCTGGGAACCCCCTTGGTTGGTGGCAGTCCCCTTTGGGGGCTGGTAGTCCGATCGGGGGGCAGCGGCCCTCTCGGAGGGGTGGCGGCTCGTTCGGGGTTTGGGGGCCCCTTCTGGGGGCCAGGGGCCTCCTTGGAGTGCTGGGGGCCCTCTGGGGGGCTGGGGACCTCCTCAGGAGCTGACAGTCCCCTTGAGGGGCTGATAGTCCCATCAGGGGGGCAGCGGTCCACTTGGGGTTTTGTGGCAAATTCGAGGGTTGGGACCCCCTTCTGGATGCCATGGGCCCCCTCAAGGGGCTGCGGGCCCCCTCGGGAGGGTAGCAGCCTCCTTGGGGGGCTGGCAGTCTCATTGGGGGGTGGCAGCCCCCTCAGTGGGGTGGTGGCCCATTTTGGGGTTTTGGGCCCCATCTGGGACCAGGGGCCCTCTTGGAGGGTTGGCAGCCCGCTCATAGGGGTGGCAACCCTTTCTGCGGGCCAGGGGTCCTTTCTGGGGGACAGAGACCCCCTCGGGGGGCTGGTAGTCCTATTGGGGGGCGGCAGCCCCCTCGGGGAGGTAGTGGCCCATTCAGGGGTTGAGGGCCCCTTCTGGAGGACAGGGGCCCCCTTGGGGGGCTGGGGATCCCCTCAGTGGGCAGGCAACCCCCTCGGGGGGTTGCCAGTCCTATGGGGGGGCCGCGGCCCCTCGGGTTGGTGTCAGTCCAATTGGGGGCTGGAGGCCACTTCTTAGGGCCAGGGTCCCCTTTGGGGGCTCAAGGCACCCTTGGGGGGCTGGCAAGCACCTCAGGGGGATTGTAGCCTCTTCTGGTCGCCAGGGGCCCATTCTGGGGAGCAGTGGCCTCATTGGGTGGCTGGGGGGCCCCTTGGGGGGCTGGCAGCCACCCGTGGGGGTTTCAGTCTCATTGGGGGACAGGAGCCCCCTCAGGGGGTTGGCGGACCATTTGAGGGTTGGGGCCCCTTCTGGGGGCCAGGGACCCCCTTGGGGGGCTGGGAGCCCCTATGGGGGCTGGCAGCCACTTCTAGGGGCCAGGGACACCTTCTGGGAGGCAGGGGCCTTCTAGGAGGGCAGTGTGTCCTCTCGGGAGGCTGGCAGACTCCTCGGCGGGCTGGCAGTCCCATTGAGGGGGTGGTGGGTCATTCGGGGGTTGGGGGCCACTTCTGGAGGCCAGGGTCCCCCTTGGGGGGCTGAGGGCCTCCTCAGGAGACTGGCAGCCCCCTTGGGAGGCTGACAGTCCCATTGAATTGCTACAGCCCCCTCGGGGGGGTGTCAGCCAGTTCGGGGGTTGGGGCACCCTTCTGGGGGCAAGGGGCCCCCCTTGGGGGCTAGAGGTTCTCTTGGGGGGCTAGAGGCCCCCTCAGGGGGCTAGCAGCCTCCTCACAAGGCTGCCATACCCATACGGTAGGGCGGCCCCTTCAGAGGGGTGGTGGCCCATTTGAGGGTTGGGGACCCCTTCTGGAGGCCAGGGGCCTCCTTGGAGGGCTGGGAGCCCCCTCCGGAGGCTAGGGGCCCCCTCGGTTGGCTGGCAGCCTCCTCAGATAACTGGCAGTCCCATTGGGGGGGCGGTGGTGATGTGGGGGGGGTGGCATTCCATTTGGGGGTTAGGGTCCCCTTCTGGGGGCTAGAGGACCCCTTGGGGGGCTGGTAGCTTCCTCAGGAGGGTGGCAGCTAATTCTAGGGGCCATTTTTTTTTTTTTTTTTTTTTTTTATGTGTCCGACTCTGGGCATAGGCTTCACAGCCTGCTATCAAGGCCCAGTAGTCCTTCTACATACCATACACCTCTACATGTCACCACTTCGGCGCTAACACCCACCGTCCATATTGAATACATGCTAGGGCTGTCTCATACAGGACTGGTGTATTGGTATTAGCGGGGGTATTTTTACGACATGTCGGCGGGTCTTCTGGTAGATCAGTGAAGCCTGATTTAATGAAATTCAAATCCTTAAACTGTTCCCTGCCCCAGCCGGGATTCGAACCTGGGTCCGTAAGGACTACAGGCCACCTCTCTACCGATTGAGCTACCCCATGGGCCCCTTTTGGGGAGCAGGGGCCCCCTCAGGGGGTTGGCAGTCCCATTGGGGGACAGCGGCCTCCTCGATGGGGTGGTGTTCCGTTTGGGGGTTGGGGGCCCCTTCTGGGGGCCAGGGGTCCCCTTTGGGGGCTGGGAGCCCCCTCAAGAGGGTGGCAGCCCCTTCTGGGGGCCAGTGGCCCCTTTTGGAGGACAGGGGCCCCCTCAGGGGGCTGGGGGCCCCCTTGGGGGCTGGCAGCCCCTTTGAGTGGCTGAGAGTCCCATCACAGGGCCGCCTCCCTCTCGGAGGGGTGGTGTCCCAATCCAGGGTTGGGGGCCATCCCCTCAGGCAATGGGCCCCCTTGGGGGATTAGAGCCCCCATTGGGGGGATGGCAGCTTCCTCACGGGTGTGGCAGCCCCTTCTGAGGGCCAGGGGCCCCTTCTGGGATGTAGGGACCCCCTTGGGGGGCTGGCAGCCTCTTTGGGGGTTGACAGTCCCATTGGGTTGGCAGCAGCCCCCTTGGGGGGTGGTGGCCCATTCGGGGGTCAGGGGCCCATTCGGGAGGCCACTAGCCCCCTTCTGGGACAGGAGGCCCTCTCAGGAGGCTGGCAGTCCCATTAGGGGGGATGTGGCCCCCTTAGAGGGACTGCCAGCAGCCCAGGAGGCTGCCAGCCCCCCGAGGGGCCTCCAGTCCAAGGGGGGGGGTCCCTTGCCTCCGGGCCCCTGACCTCCGAATGATAGCAGCCTATTTAGGGCTTGGGGTCCCCTTCTGCGGGCCAGGGGCCCCTTGGGGGGCTGAAGGCCCTCTTTGAGAGCTGGCACCCCCCTCACAGGGGTGGTAGCTCCTGCTGGGGGCCAGGAGCCCCTTATGGGGGACAGGTGCCCCCTGGGGAGTCTCAGGGCCCACTCAAAAAGCTGGCAGTCACATTGGGGGGTCAGCGAGGGGGTGGGGGTTCATTCAAGTTTTTGGGGTCCCGTCTGGAAGCCAGGTTCCCCCTTTGGGGCTGGGGGCCCCCTCAGGGCCATGCTAGCCCTTTTCGGGGGCTGACAGTCTCATCGGTGGGCGGTGGTCCGCTCGGGGGTGTGGTGGCCCGTTCGGGGGTTGGAGGCTCCCTTCAAAAGCTGGCACACCCCTTAGGGGGATAGCAGCCCCTTCTAGGGGCCAGGGGCCCCTTCAGGGGGGCTGGGGCCCCCTTGGGGGCTGGGGTCCCCCTGGAAGGCTGGCAGTCACAACGGGGGCAGCAGCCCCCTCGGGGGGGTGGCAGCCCGTTCAGGTTTTTGAGGCCCATTCTGGGGGCCATGACCCACTGGAGGCTCCCCCACAGGGCTGGCAGCCCTTTCTTGGGGCCAGGGGCTCCTTCTGGGGACACAGGCCCCCTAGGGGGGCTGGGAGCCCCTAGCAATACTATCAGGGGGACAGAAGTACCCTCCAGGGAGTGGTGGCACATTCTATGGTTGGGGTCCCTTTCTGGAGGACAGGGGTCCCCTTAGTGGCCTGTCAGCCCCCTTGTGGGCTGGCAGTCCCATAGGGTGGGGAGGAGCCCCCTTGGGGGGGTTGGGGCCCATTCGAGGGTTGGGGGCCCCTCCTGGAAGCCAGCGGCTCCCTCAGGGGACTGGGGGCCCCCTTATTAAGCTGGCAGCAACCTTGGGGGTTGGCAGTCCCATCTTGGGGCTGCAGCATTTCAGGGGGGTGGTGGTAAATTCAGAGGTTGAGGGCCCCTTCTGGGGGGCAGGGGCCCCCTTGGAGGGCTGAGGGCCCCCTTGGAGGGCTGGAAGCCCCCTCAGGAGGGTGGCAGCTCCTTATGGGGGCATTGGGCCCCTTCTGGAGGGCAGGAACCCCCTCAGGGGGCTGGGTGCCCCCTCAGGAGGCTGGCAGTCCCATTAGGGGGGCAGGAGCCCCCTCAGAGGGGTGGTGGCCCATTCAGGGGTTGAGGGCCTCTTCTGGATGCAAGGGACCCCCTTGGGGGCTGGGGACCCCCTCAGGGTGCTGGCAGCCCCCCTGAGTGGCTGGCAGTCCCATCAGGGGGGCAGTGGCCCCCTCAGGAGGGTGTCAGCCCATTTGGGGGTTTTGGGCCCCTTGTGGGGGCCAGGATCCCCCTTGGGGGGCTGGGAGCCCACTTGGAAGACTGGCAGCAACCTCAGGGGGGTAGCAGCCCCTTCTGGGGGCCAGGGTCTCTACTGGGGGGAAGGGGCTCCTTTTGGGGGGCTGGGTGACCCCTTGGTGGCTCGCCGTTCCATAGGGTTGAGGCAGCCCCCTCGGGGGGGTGGGCCATTAGAAGGATAAGGACCCCTTCTGGAGGCCAGGGGCCACCTTGGGGGGCTTGGAGCCCCCTGAAGGGGCTGCCAGTTCCATCAAGGGGGAGGCAGCATCCTCACTGGGGTGGAGGCCTATTCGAGGGTTCTGGACCCCTTCTGAAGGCCAATGGCCCCCTCAGGGAACTTCGGGCCCTATCAGGGGGCTTGCAGTCCTCTTGGGGGGCTGGCAGTCTCATTGGGGGAGCTGCAGACCCTCGGGGGATGGCGGCCCGTTCAGGGGTTGTTGAACCCTCCTTGGGGCAAGATGCCCCCTTGGGGAGCTGGGGGCCTTGTCGGAGGGCTTGTGGCAATCCCCTCAGGAGGGCGGCAGCCCCTTCTGGGGGCCAGGGGACCCTTCTAGGGGACAGGGGCCCTCATCGGGGAGCTGGGGGCCCCCTCGGGTGGTTGGCAGCCCCCTAGGATTGCTGGCAATCCCATCGAGGGGGCAGCGACCCCCTCAGGATTGTGGTGGCCTATTTCAGAGTTGGGGGTCCTTTCTGGAGGACAGGGGCCCCCTCGGGGGGCTGGGGGAGACCTTGGGGGCTGACAGCCCCCTTGGGGAGCTAGCAGTCCCATCAGGGGGCAGCGGCAATCTCGGGGGAGTGGCAGCCCGTTCAGGGGGTGGGGGACTCTTCTGGGGGCCAGGGGCCCCTCTTAGGGGGCTGGGGTCCCCCTTTGGGAGCTGGCAGCCTCATCTGGGGGCTAGGGGCATCTTTTGGGGGGCATGGACCCCCTCAGTTGGCTGGCAGTCCCATTGGGCAGGTAACAGCCCCCTCAGGTGGGTGTTGGCCGATTCGGGGGTCAGGGGCCCCTTCGGGAGGGGAGGCCCCCTTTGGGGGGCTGGGTGCCCTCTCGAGAGACTGGCAGCCCCCTTGGGGGCTGGCAGTCCCATTAGGGTGGAAGCAGCCCTCTCGGGGTGGTGGTGGCTCATTCGGGGGTTGGGGGCCCCTTCTGGAAGCCAGGGGCCCCCTCAGGGGGTTGGGGGCCCCTTCTGGAAGCCAGGGGCTCCCTCAGAGGGTTGGGGGCCCCCTCAGGAAAATGGGGCCCCTTGGGGGCTGAAAGCCCTCATGGGGGGCTGACAGTCTAATCGGGGGGGCACCAACCGCCTAGGGGGTGGCAGCCCGTTTGGGGGTTGGGGGCCACTTCTGGAGGCCAAAGGCCCCCTTGGGGGCCAGGGACTCCCTTGGGGACCAAGGGCTTCTTTAGGGACTGGGGGCCCCCTTGTGGGGCTAGAAACCCTCTTAGGGGGGTGGCAGCCCCATCTGAAGGCCAGGGGCCCCTTCTATGGGGCTAGAAGCTCTCTCTGAGGGCTGGTAGTTCCATTGGGGGGGGTGACGGCCCACTCGGGGTGGTGGTGGCCCATTTGGGGGTTGGGGGCAACTTCTGGAGGCCAGGGGCCCCCTCGGGGGTCTGGGAGTCACATCAGGGGGGCAGCGGCCCGCTCAAAGGAGTGGTGGCCTGTTCGGGGGTTGGGGGCCACTTCTGGGGACCAGGGGCCCCCTTGGAGGGCTGGGGGCCCCCTTGGGGGACTGGCAGCCTCTTCTAAGAGCCAGAGGCCCATTCTGGGGGCCAGGAGCCCCCTTGGGGAGCTGGGGACCTCCATGGGGAGCTGGCAGCCCCCTTGGGGGGCTGGAAGTCCCATCAGGGGGGCAGCGGCCCCCTCGGGAGGATTGCGGCCCGTTCATGGGTTGGGCGCCCCTTTTGGGGGCCAGGGGCCCCATTCAGGGGTTTGGTGCCCATTCTCAGGGCCAGGGGCCCCCTTAGAGGGTTGGGGACCCCTTGGGGCCTGGCAGCCCCCTCAGGTTGATGGCAGCCCCTTTTGGGGGCCAGGGGCCCCATCTGGGGGGCATGGACACCCTCAGTGGTCTGGATGTTCCACTGGGAGGGCAGCAGCCCCCTCAGGTGGGTGTTGGCCCATTCGGGGGTCTTGGGCCCCTTCGGGAATCCAGGGGCCCCCTCGGGGGGCAGGGTTCCCTCTTGAGAGGCTGGCAGCCACGTCGAGGGACTGGCAGCTCTCTCGGGGGGTTGGCAGTCCCATCAAGGGGAAGGCAGCCTACTAGGGGTTGTTGTGGCCTATTCAGGGGTTGGGGGCATTTTATGGAAGCCAGGGGCCCTCTTGGAGAGCTGGGGACCCCCTCGGGGGGCTGGGAGCCCCCTTGGGTTGCTAGCAGCCCCCTTGGGAGGCTGGTAGTCCCATTGGAGGGCCGACATCCCTGTCACGGGGTTTTTAAAATAGATCTGAAATTTTGATATAAATGGTTAAATATTATTTAAATTGATAATATTCAATAATATTGAAGAGCAGAGACAATGGTTGTCTTGCTACATCAAGCAACGATTACTTTACGTTGGCTTAGCACGATTCTCTGAGAACGAGAATTTATAAACTTCCTCAACAGTACACAGCAGAGACTAATTACTCACAATTGCTGACTTACTGTACTGTTAGCCTCTGGAGAAAGTTACATCACCCCTGACAATAAATAACTAATACTAATAATAATAACATCAGGTTCTTGCTGATGCATTAACTCCTGGCACAACGGATTTTAAGTTAATACAAGACTGGTCTAAGTACCAGTTATGAAAGCAAACGTTTATGCAAGCTAGGAGCTGTATGGAAAATAAGCTTAATTATGGAGAAATGAAACAAGATTTACTCTACATTAAGCTCAAGAAATAGAACTGTTAAATTTATTATTTACAAAAATAAATTTAACATTACATTTCAAATCAAATCAATGAGACGCACTCGCTCACTCACACAGAAGCTAAATACTTACGCCTAGGAAAAACACCTTAACTAAGCTCTTAAAACTACAAAATACACAAAAGAAATACCAGTCGATGAATACTGTGTATCACCACTAAGGTGGGAGGACTTGATACTGTCTCAGTGGAGCCTGGGTGCTAGCAACCTCTCACACTTCTTGGAGCACAGGACCTTTTCTCCGTCACAACAAACACAAGACTGAATTCAAATAATGTATGGGCAGGAAGCACGAGCCACCGGAAGAAGGCGTGGCTAACGGTTTATGCAAGTAGAGGCGAACGATAAAGAAACAATTGTATCGCTCAGTAGCGCACTTAGTGACGTGCATTAAATCGGTCACTTTTGAAAGTGACGAATTATTTGAAAAGTATACCCCGGAATGGAGAGAGAAACGGTTAACTGAGCGATACACAGTGAGTTTTCCACTAATAGTTCGTGGCTTCTCACAAAAAGGAAATGTCGCGAATTGATTCGTGACATTACGCCCCATGAAAATTAAATCTTTCTTCCTTCAGAAGAAAGATTTCAATATACATACATATAAATCCTAACTCAGTCACACAAGATTCACACTGTGGTGTGTGTGCTATCCTGCTACAGGAGAAAGTCGCAGTCGTCAGTGAGCGAAAAAACCTCGTATTTACGTTAATAGAAGCAAGCTTGAGGGAAAAACTCCGTGACGACGGTGAAAATCCTGTACTCAGGTCAAACTGAGCGAAAATTCGCTACATTTACACTGACAACTAATTGTTGTGTAGCGTGGTGTATGTAATACACAGTGTAGGTGTGACAGTTGTAATGTAACTGTACCTACGTGTAAAATGACATAGTAAATAATATTATGGCGACGACGGAGGCAGAGGAGAAGAGGCGGCAGCGTGCGGCAGACGATCAGCTGGTCCGCACAGCAAAACTGCTACACCCATTGCTGAACCTGCAAAACCAATTAAGGTGGAGCATCAAAAGTGTCAATGAGACAAAATTCTTATTATGTTACAATTACTCTCTCTGGCTAGCAGTCAGTACATGCTATGAAAAGTACACTCGAGGTCGCCATTAATTTTAGCACACGATTATGGTCGGCCAGTTGAGAATCCCTGTGCAAACTCGGGTCTTCCATAGCCTCGAACCGCACACGGGTCCTCAACCTGTGCCTTAACCTACAGTACTTATATTAATATCGGGAAGCTGAGAATCCTTGTGCAAACTTGGGTCTTCCATAGCCTCAAGTCGCCTCTGCGGAGTTCTCTCTCGAACTTCCCCCTTAACCTATAATACTTATATTAGTACCGGGAAGCTGAGAATCCTTGTGCAAACTTGGGTCTTCCATAGCCTCAAGTCGCCTCTGCGGAGTTCTCTCTCCCCCTTAACCTACAATACAATACTTATATTAGTACCGGAAAGCTGAGAATCCTTGTGCAAACTTGGGTCTTCCATAGCCTCAAGTCGCCTCTGCGGAGTTCTCTCTCCCCCTTAACCTACAATACAATACTTATATTAGTACCGGAAAGCTGAGAATCCTTGTGCAAACTTGGGTCTTCCATAGCCTCAAGTCGCCACTGCGGAGTTCTCTCTCGAACTTCCCCCTTAACCTACAGTACTTCTATTAGTACCGGGAAGCTGAGAATCCTTATGCAAACTTGGGTCTTCCATAGCCTCAAGTCGCCACTGCGGAGTTCTCTCTCGAACTTCCCCCTTAACCTACAGTACTTCTATTAGTACCGGGAAGCTGAGAATCCTTATGCAAACTTGGGTCTTCCATAGCCTCAAGTTGCCACTGCGGAGTTCTCTCTCGAACTTCCCCCTTAACTTACGGTACATATATTAGTACCGGGAAGCTGAGAATCCTTATGCAAACTTGGGTCTTCCATAGCCTCAAGTCGCCTCTCAACTTCCCCCTTAACTTAAGGTACATAATATGCATGTACAGGCCCTGGACATACTGTGTCCTGTGGGGCCAATGGGCGAGACATCAGGTCTGCACCCACTTCACCACTACCCTGTCTCTCAACTGACTCAGAGATTACAGGTGTGGTTATGACCGGCACAGGAAGGACATGTCCCTGATCAGTGGTGATACTTTGGCACACACTGCAGGAACGGACAAAACTGTCTATGTCTCGTCCCATCCCTGGCCAGAAAAAGTCAGCTCGGATACGGCCCTGGGTCTTCCTTTTGCCCAGGTGACCTCCTGAGGCTGGACAATGACCCCATTGTAACACTGCTGGGCGGTACTTGGCGGGAACGACAAACTGCAGTCGAACCTCGCCCTCGGGTGTTCGTGACTCACGGTAGAGCCGTCCTTGTTTGCGAAGGAACTTGGCTCGACCTCCCCGTGAATACTTAATCACTCGACCCTTTTGTTTGTTCCGCACGGCAGCAAGTGTCGGGTCAGAATGTTGTTCTTGTACAACAAGTTGACTGCACATCAGATCTTGCGGCGATTCAATGATCACTGGGGTGACACAGTCTGAAGCCTCAGCCATGGCTCGTGTTACCGCAGCAGCCGAAGTCTGAGTGGCGCCATCATCGGAGCAACTATCCTTGGCTCCTTGAATATTGCCTACTATAAAGTCAAATAGAGGCTCTGGCATGACAACTGCAAGTGTCGTACCAGTATAAAATGGAGATGCCACCTGGATACATGCCTCAGGGAACAATCTCACTGATCCATCAATAAGGCTTGCATGGATCTGTCGACCTGTATACTGCTCAGGCCGAACTAGACTCTGCTTGACAGAGCAACCTGAGGAACCATTGTCTCTCAGGACCTTCACAGGAATGTCTCCCACAAACCCTGGCTGAAAAAGGAAGGTACTGTCACCTGTGGGAGGGCCTGTGGAGGAAGCAGCTAGCCACTCATGAGGCTGCTGAATTGATGTGGCAAACATTGTGCCTTGAGGGTTATATTGGGAAGATGGAACATTGGCCATCTGTGGAGGGGGGTTCACTGTCACTGTGGGACTAGTGAACTGTGGGGGAGTACCCACACTGGTAGGGACGTGACCACCAGGCTGCTGCTGAGGAATGAAGGCTGCATTCGCTTCCTGCCTCTTTTGAGCTGGTGGTGAAAAACTTTGTCCCGTCGGTCGGTTGCGTGGCTGATACTGCTGCTGGTTAGGGTACTTGTTGTACCTCTTCCACTCAGGTTTCTGAGTGTTTTGCCCCTGGTCCTTCCACTGCGGTTTTGGACCTTGGCCATTACTCTGAGAATGGCCTTGGTGCTGGGATTCAGTCTGAGACGGCTTCCCAGACTTGGCAGTATCTTTTCTGCTCCAGGTGTTTTGCTTACGAGTTTGATACCCGTATGCAGTAAAGAATGCGTCAGCCTTCTCTGCCATTTGGCTGGCATCTTTCACCTGGCAGATCTTAAGCTGTGCTATGAGCTCAGCAGGCCACGACCTCTCTAGCTGTGTACGCAGCATAAGGTCAATTATCCCCTCACGCGTGGAAGGAGTTTCATCTTTCTCCATCCACTCATTTAAGTAAGCTGTGAGACGATCAAGGAACTGAACAGCTGTCTCCTTGTCTTGGAGACGAGCTCGCATGAACTGAACTTTGGCGTCGTCTACTGTGAGACCATACGCCTTAATGAGTGCAGCTTTCATCATCTCATATGTGAGATTGTCTCCACGAATTCTGTGGAGAATATCGAGGGCAGGGCCCTCAAATAGGCTAAGAAACTGAAGCCGCTTAGCTGCCTCATCCAGTTGATATAAGTCTGCCATGTCCTCAAAACGAGCTATGTACGGCTCGATTCGCTCGCTTTCCTTGTATGAAGGAAGCTTGATGCGTGGGGTCGCTAGGACATGTGTGCAGGGAGAACGCTCGTGGAGCTTAGACCAACTGCACCAGACGTGTCTGAAGCCAAGGAATCTCGCTTGAGCTTCAGCACTTCAAGTTCATGTTCTCGTTCTTTGTCTCGTTGTTCACGCTCGTATTCGCGCTGTTCTCGCTCGTGTTCGCGCCATTTCTCGCTCGTACTCGTCGCTCCTTTTCGCGTTCCTCACGCTGTTCTCGCTCGTATTCGCGCTGAATCTTACGCTCTTCACGGGCATCATTCTCTGCGCTGCTGCTCCTGATTATGCCGTGAGAGTATATACTCTTTAATTTCGGTTGGGTCCGAAGACCCATTTCTTTGGCTTCCTGTAAAAATACAGTAGTAGCCATGGCGCTAATTTATTAAGCAAACCGAAATTGAGTACTGACTGCTTAGCGACGAATACTAATGACACAAGTAAAGAGTACAGACACAAGCTAGTGGTGACCAGTCTTATCTAGTTAACTGGCAAAAATAAATCAAAAATGTAAATGACTGGGAAGACTCAATAATAAACACAATGGGTACGCCGACTTCCCAGGAGCGAATAAAATCGTCTGGCGTTACCAAAAATAAACTAGAGTTAAGTACTCTATTGATTTATAAAGCAAAAACTCACTTGCTAAATTAACGGTAACACCAGTAAGCTTGTGCCTATAAACTTTAATGATAAATACCTAAATATGAATGAGTGAGCACTATCTCGTGAATAGCTTTAGAGCTAGGAGTTAATATCCTGGAATGAGGTCGCCAATTGTCACGGGGTTTTTAAAATAGATCTGAAATTTTGATATAAATGGTTAAATATTATTTAAATTGATAATATTCAATAATATTGAAGAGCAGAGACAATGGTTGTCTTGCTACATCAAGCAACGATTACTTTACGTTGGCTTAGCACGATTCTCTGAGAACGAGAATTTATAAACTTCCTCAACAGTACACAGCAGAGACTAATTACTCACAATTGCTGACTTACTGTACTGTTAGCCTCTTGAGAAAGTTACATCACCCCTGACAATAAATAACTAATACTAATAATAATAACATCAGGTTCTTGCTGATGCATTAACTCCTGGCACAACGGATTTTAAGTTAATACAAGACTGGTCTAAGTACCAGTTATGAAAGCAAACGTTTATGCAAGCTAGGAGCTGTATGGAAAATAAGCTTAATTATGGAGAAATGAAACAAGATTTACTCTACATTAAGCTCAAGATAGAACTGTTAAATTTATTATTTACAAAAATAAATTTAACATTACATTTCAAATCAAATCAATGAGACGCACTCGCTCACTCACACAGAAGCTAAATACTTACGCCTAGGAAAAACACCTTAACTAAGCTCTTAAAACTACAAAATACACAAAAGAAATACCAGTCGATGAATACTGTGTATCACCACTAAGGTGGGAGGACTTGATACTGTCTCAGTGGAGCCTGGGTGCTAGCAACCTCTCACACTTCTTGGAGCACAGGACCTTTTCTCCGTCACAACAAACACAAGACTGAATTCAAATAATGTATGGGCAGGAAGCACGAGCCACCGGAAGAAGGCGTGGCTAACGGTTTATGCAAGTAGAGGCGAACGATAAAGAAACAATTGTATCGCTCAGTAGCGCACTTAGTGACGTGCATTAAATCGGTCACTTTTGAAAGTGACGAATTATTTGAAAAGTATACCCCGGAATGGAGAGAGAAACGGTTAACTGAGCGATACACAGTGAGTTTTCCACTAATAGTTCGTGGCTTCTCACAAAAAGGAAATGTCGCGAATTGATTCGTGACAATCCCCCTTGGGGAGATGGCGGCAGGTTCGGGGGTTGGGGGCCCCTTCTGAGGGCCAGAGGCCCTCTTGGGATCCTGGGGGCCCCCTTGGGGGGCTAGCTGCCCCCTCAGGGGTGTGGAAGCCCCTTCTGAGGGACAGGATCCCCTTTCTTGGGGGGAGGGGCCCTCTTAGGGGGCTGGGGGCCTCCCCAGGGGGCTGTCAGCCTCCTAAGGGGGCTCGTCATCCCATAGGAGAAGAGGCAGCCCCCTCGGGGGGGTGGCCCATGTGAGGGTTGAGGGCCCCTTCTGGAAGCGAGGGGCACCCTCGAGGGGCTGACAGCCCACTTGAGGGGCTGGCAGTCCCATCAAGGGGGCGGCAGCCCCCTGGGGGTGGTGGTGGACCATTAGAGGGTTGGGGACCCCTTCTGGAGGCCAAGGGCCCCCTCGGGGGGCTTTGGGCCCCCTTGGGGTGCTGGCAGTCCCATTGGTGGAGCTGTGGCCCCCTCGTGGGGGTGGCGGCCCATATTAGGGGCTGGGGGACCCTTCTGGGGGCCAGAGGCCGCATTGGAGAGCTGTGGGTGCTGTCGGGGAGCAGTTGGCAACGCCCTCAGGAGGGTGGCAGTTCCTACTGGGAGCCAGGGGACCCTTCTGGGGAACAGGGGCCCCCTCAGAGGGCTGGGGACCCACTCTGGGGCTGGGGGCCCCCTTGGGGGGCTGGCAGTCCGATCAGGTTGGCATACCCCTCTCTGGAGGGTGGCGGCCCATTCGAGGGTTGCGGGCCTTATCTGGGGGCCCCTTTTTGGGGGCCAGTGGCCCCCTTGGGGGGCTGGATGCCCCCTTGGAAAGCTGGCAACCCCTTCTGGGGGCCAGAGGCCCCCTCAGGGGGCTTGGGGGGCTGGGGACCCAATCGGGGGCTGGCAGTTCTCTTGGCTGGCTAGTAGTCTGATCGGGGGGCAGCGTCGGGGGGGTGGGGGCCCGTTTGGGGGATTGGGGCCCTTTCTGGGGCCAGGGTACCCCTTTGAGGGCTGGGGGCCCCCTTGTTGGGCTGGCAGCCCCTTCTGGGGGCCAGAGGCCCCCTCAGGGGGCTGAGGACTCCCACAGAGGCAGGCAATCCCCTTGAAGGGCTGGTAGTCCCATCTGGGGGGCAGCAGCCCCCTCGGTGGGGTGGCAGCATCTTCGGAGGTTCGGGGCTCCTTCTGGGAACCAGGGCCCCCCTTGAGGGGCTGGTGGCCTCTGCTGGGGGTTGGCAGACCTCTCATGGTGCTGGCAGTCCCATCTGGTGTGCAGCAGCACCTTCGGGTTGGTGGTGGCAAATTCGAGGGTTGGGGGCCCCCTCAAGGGGCTGGGGGCCACCTTGGGAGGCTGGCAGCCCCTATGGGGGGCTGGCAGTCCCATTTGGGGGGTGGCAGCCCCCTCAGGGTGATAGTGGCCGATATGGAGGTTTTGGGCCCCTTCTGGGGACCAGGGGTCCCCTCGGGGGTCTGAGGGCCCCCTTGGAAGGCTGGTAGTCCCCTCAAAGGGGTGGCAACCCCTTTTGGGGGCCAGGGGCTCTTTTTGGGGGACAGGGACCCCCTCAGGGGGATGGCAGTCCTATTGAGTCGGCGGCAGCCCCCTCGGAGTGGTGGTGGCCACTTCAGGGGTTGAGGGCCCCTTCTGGAGGCCAGGAGCACCCTTGGAGGGCTGGAGATCCCCTCAGTGGGCTGGCAGCCCCCTCGGGGGGCTGCCAATCCCATGGGGGGCTATGGTCCCCTCGGGTTGGTGTCAGTCCAATTGGGGGTTGGGGGCCCCTTCTGGGGGCCAGGGGTTGCCTTGGGGGGCTGGGGGCCCCCTTGAAAGGCTGGCAGCCACCTCAGGGGGATTGCAGCCCCTTCTGCAGGCCAGGGGCCCCTTCTGGGGGGCAGGGGCCTCCTTGGGTGGCTGGGGGACCCTTTTGGATGCTGGTAGCCCCCTCCGGGGGCTGGCAGGCCCATCGAGGGATGATGGCCCCTTCGGAGGGGGTGGCCTATTCAAGGGTTGGGGGCCCCTTTTTGAGGCCAGGGGAACCCTTGGGGGGCTGGGGGCCCCCTTGGAGGGCTAGCAGCTGCCTTTGGGGGCTGGCAGCCTCATTGGGGGGCAGCTTCCCACTAAGGAGGTTGGCAGACCGTTAAGGGATTGGGGGCCCCTTTTGGGGGCTAGGGGCTCCCTTGGGGGCTGGGGGCCCCTTTTTGGAGTTGGCAGCCACTTCTGGGGGCCAGGGGCCCAGTCTGGGAGGTAGAGATCCCCTAGGAGGGCTGTGTGCAATCTCGGGAGACTGGCAGCCCCCTTGGGAGGCTGGCAGTCCCATTGGAGGGCCACAGCTCCCTTGGGGGGGGTGGCAGCCAATTAGGTGGTTGGGAGACCCTTCTGGGGGTCAGGGGCTCCCTTGGGAGGTTGTGGGACCCTCTTGGGGGGCTAGAGGCCCCCTCAGTTGGCTGGCACCCCCTCAAAAGGCTGGCATTCCCATCGGGGAGGGCGGCAGCCCCTTCAGGTGGGTGGTAGCCCATTTGGTGGTTGGGGGCTCCATCTTGAGATCAGGGGCCGCCTCGGGGGGCTGGGAGCTCCCTTGGGAGCTGCCAGCCCACCAAGGGTGTAGGGGCCCCCTCGGTGGGCTGGCAGCCTCCTCGGAGGACTGGCAGTCCCATTGGGGGGGCAGTGGCAATGTTGGGGGGGTGGCATCCCATTTGGGGGTTAAGGTCCCCTTCTGGGGGCCTGAGGACCCCTTGGGAAGCTGGGGGCCCTCTTTGGGGGCTGGTAACCCGCTCAGGAGGATGGTAGCCAATTCTGGGGGCCATTGGCCCCTTTAGGGGAGCAGGGACCCCATCAGGGGGCTGTCAGTCCTATTGGGGGGGCAGTGGCCCCCTTGGGGGGGTGGCATCCCATTCGGGGGTTGGGGGCCCCTTCTGGGGGCCAGGGGCCCCCTTGTTGGGCTTGCAGCCCCTTCTAGGGGCCAGTGGCCCCTTCTGGATGGCAGGGGTCCCCTCAGGGGGCTGGGGGCCCCCTGGAGGGGATGGCAGCCCCCTCGGGTGGCTGGCAGTCCCATTAGAGGGTCGCCTCACAATTGGGGGGGTTGATGGCCCAATCGAGGGTTGAGGACCATTACTGGAGGCAAGGGGCCCCCTTGGAGGGCTGGGGGCCCCTTCAGGGGACTGACAGCCCTCTTAGGCAGCTGACAGTCTCGTAAGGGGGGCATTGGCCCCCTCAGGTGGGTGGCGGCTAGTTCGTGGGTTGGGGCCCTCTTGGGGGGCTGGCAGCCCCCTCACGATGGTGCCATTCCCTTCTGGGGGCCAGGGGCCCCTTTGGAGGGCTGGAAGCCCCTTTGGGGGACTGACAGTCCCATTGGGAGGGCAGCAGTGCCCTTGAGGCTGTTGTGGCCCATTAGGGGGCAGAGGCCCATTTGGGAGGCCAGGAGCCCCCTCCTGGGGCTGAAGGCCTCATCAGGGGGCTGGCAGTCCTATCAGGGGGGATGTGGCCCCCTTGGGGGTACTGCCAGCAGTTCAAGGGGGCTGCCAGCCCTCCAAGGGGGGGTCCAGCCCAAGGAGGGGGCCCCTTGTCTCCCAAAAGGGGCCCCTGACCCACAAATGATAGCAGCCTATTCAGACCTTTGGGGCCCCTTCTGGGGGCCAGGGGCCCCTTTGGGGCCTGATGACCCCCTTTGAGGGATGGCAGACCCCTGACACGGGTGGTAGCTCCTTATGGGGACCAGGAGCCCCTTATGGGGGGGCATGTGCCCCCTTGGTCTGGGGGCCCACTCAAAAGGCTGGTAGTCACATGGGAGGGTCAGTGGGGGGGGTGGGGGCCCGTTCGAGGGTTTGGGGCCCCTTCTGGAAGCCAGGGGCCCCTTGGGGGGCTGGGCCCCCTAAAGGGGCTGCAGACCCCCTCAGGGGGTTGCTAGCCTTCTTCGGGGACTAGCAGTCTCATCAGGGGGGGCGGTTGGGGGGGTGACCCGTTAAGGGGTTGGAGGCTTTTTAGGGGGAGTAGAGGCTTTTTGGGGAGCTGGCAGCCCCCTTAGGGGGGTGGCAGCCCCTTCTAGGGGCCAGTGGCCCCTTCTGGAGAGCAGGGGCCCCCTTGGGGGCTAAGGGCCCCCCTGGAATTCTGGTAGGGCCCATATGGGGCTGGCAGTCACATCGGGGGGTGGCAGCCCCCTCGGGGGGGTGGCACCCCATTCAGGGGTTTGAGGCCCCTTCTAGGGGCCATGGGCCACTGGACTGCCCCATGGGGCTGGCAGCCCCTTCAGGGGGGTAGCAGCCCCTTCTTGGGGCCAGGGGCCCCCTTGGGGGGTTGGGTCCCCCTCAGGGGGCTGGCAGCCCCTAGCAATACCATCAGGGGGACAGCAGCCCCCTCTGGTTAGTAGTGGCCAATTCTAGGGTTGGGGGCCCATTCTGGAGGACAGGGGCCCCCTTAGTGGGCTGTCAGCCCCCTTGGTGGTCTGGCAGTCCCATAGGGTGGGTGGCAGCCCCCTCAGGAGGGTGGGTTCCCATCCATGGGTTGGGGGCCTCTTCTGGAGGGCAGGGGCTCCCTCAGGGGGCTGGGGGCCCACTTGGTAAGCTGGCAGTCATGTTGGGGGGCTGGCAGTCCCATGGAGGGGGCAGCAGCCCCCTCAGGGGAGTGGCAGCATATTTAGGGGTTTTGGGCCCATTCTGTGGGGCAGGGGCCCCCTTGGAGGGCTGGCAGCCCCCTCAGGAAGGTGGAAGACCCTTATGGGAGCCATGGGTCCCTTCTGGGGAGCAGGAACCCTCTCGAGGGGCTGGGTGGCCCCTCGGGGGCTGGCAGTCCCATTTGGGGGAGCAGCAGCCCCCTCGGAGGGCTGGTGACCCACTCAGGGATTGAGGGCCTCTTCTGGAGGCAAGGGACCCCCTTGGGGGCTGGAGACCCCATAAGGGGGCTAGCAGTCTCTATGAGCTGCTGGCAGTCCCATGGGGGGGCCGTGACCCCCTCGAGGGGTGTCAGACTATTTGGGGGTTGTGGGCACCATCTGGGGGCTAGGAGCCCCCTTGCAGGGCTGGGAGCTTCCTTGGGGGGCTGTCAGCACCCTCAAGGGGGTAGCAGCCCCTTCTGGGGGCCAGGGGACTCTTCTGGGGGGCAGGGGCCCCTTTTCCGGGGCTGGGTGTCCCCTCGGGGTCTCGCCGTCCCATAGGAGATGAGGCAGCCCTCTCAGGGAGGATGGCCCATTCGAAGGATGAGGGCCCCTTCTAGAGGCCAGGGACCACCTTGGGGGACTGGGAGCCCCCTGAAGGAGCTGGAAGTATCATCAGGGGGGCAGCGGCCCATTCAGGGGGGGGGTGGAGGCCAATTCGAAGGTTCTGGACCCCTTCTGAAGGCCAAGGGCCCCCTCAGGGGATTGGGGGCCCCCTCAAGAGGCTGGCAGCCCCCTTGGGGGGCTGGCGGTACCATTGGGAGAGCTGCGGACCCTCGAGGTGGTGGCGGCCCATTCGGGGGTTCGGGGATCCTTCTGGGAGCCAGAGGCCTACTTGGAGAGTTGGTTGTCCCATCGGAGGGCTGGTGGCAACCCCCTCAAGAGGGTGGCATCCCCTTCTGGGGGCCAGGGGACCCTTTTGGGGGATATGGGTCCCCTTGGGGAGCTGGGGGCCCCCTCGGGTAGCTGGCAGCCCCCTCGGAGGGCAGGGAGTCCCATCGGGGGGGCGGTGGCCCCCTCAGTGTGGTCGTAGCAAATTTGGGGGTCTTGGGCCCATTCTGTAGGACAGGGGCCCCCTTGGGGGGCTAGCAGTCCCATCAGGGGGACTGCGGCCCTCTCAGGGGAGTGGCTGCCCGTTAGGGGGTTGGGGGCCAATTCTGGGGGCCAGGGGCCCCCCTTGGGGGGCTGGCAGCCTCATCTGGGAACCAGGGGCCCCTTTTAGGGGGCATGGACCCCCTCAGTGGGCTGGCAGTTCCATTGGGTAGGCAGGAACCCCATCAGGTGGGTGTTGGCCATTATGGGATCAGAGGCCCCTTTAGGAGGCCAGGGGCCTCCTCAGAGGGCTGGGTGCCCTCTCCAGAGGCTGGCAGGCACCTCGGGGGACTGGGAGCCCCCTCAAGGTCCTGGAAGTCCCATTAGGGGGTAAGCAGCCCCCTCAGGGTGGTGGTGGCCCATACGGGATTTGGGGACCCTTCTGGAAGCCAGGAGCCCCTCAAAGGGCTGGGGGCCCTCTTGAGGGGATGGGGCCCCATGGGGGCTGGCAGCCCCATCAAGGGGATGGCAGTCCCATCAAGGGGCCGACAGCCCCGTCAGGGAGGTGGCGGCCCGTTCGGGGGTTGAGGGCCCCTTCTGCGGTCCAAGGGCAACCTTGGGGTCCTGGGGGCTACCTTGGGGGGCTGGCAGCCCCCTCAGTGGGGTGGCAGCCTCTTGTGGGGGACAGGGTACCCTTCTCAGGAGCAGGGGTCCCCTTGGGGGTTGGGGGCCTCCCTGGGGGGCTTTCAGCCTCCTAAGGGGGCTCACCATCCCACAGGGGGTGACGCAGCCCCCTTGGGGTGGTGGGGCCCATTTGAGGGTTGAGGGCCCCTTCTTGAAGCCAGGGGTCCCCTCGAGGGTCTAGCAGCCCACTCAGGTGGCTGGCAGTCCCATCAAGGGGGCGACAGCCCCCTCAGAGGGGGTGGTGGACCATTTAAGGGTTGGGGACCCCTTCTGGAAGCCAGGGGCACCCTCGGGGGGCTGTGGGCCCCCTTGGGGTGCTGGCAGTCCCATTGTGTTAGCTGTGACCCCCTTGGGGGGGGAGATTGCCCATTCGGTGTTTGGGGGACCCTTCTGGGGTTCAGAGGCCCCATTGAGGGGCTGTGGGCCCCGTCAGGGAGCTGATAGCAACCCCCTCAGGTGTGTGGCAGCCCCTTCAGGAGGCCAGGGGACCCTTCTGAGTGACAGGGGCCCCCACGGAGGCCTGGGGACACCCTCAGGGGGCTGGGGGCCCCCACAAATGGCTGACAACCCCCTCGGTGGGCTGGCAGCCTCCTGAGGGGGCTCCCAGCCCCCAAAGGGGGCTACTGGCCTACAGAAAGGCACCCAACCCCAGAATGGGCCAATCCCATCGTGGGGGCTGTGGCCCCCTCGAGAGACTGGCCCATTCTGGGGTTGTGTGCCTTTCTGTAGGCCAGTGGCCCCCTTGGGGGGCTGGGAGCCCCCTCAGGAGGCTGGTAGCCCTCTTGGGGGGCTGGCAGTCCCATTGAGGGGGCAGTGGCCCCTCAGGGGGGTGGGAACCCATTTGGGGTTAGAGGCCCCTTCTTGGGGCCTAGGGCCCCCTTGGGGAGCTGGCAGCCCCTTCTGGGGCAAAGGGCCTTTTCCAGTGCCCAGGGGCCCCCTTGGGAGGCTGGGGACCCCCTTTGGGTGCTGTCAGTCTTATTGGGGGCTGCAGCCCCCTTGGGGGGAATGCCAGCCACCCAAAGGAGCTGGCAACCCTCTCAAGGGGCCTCCAGCTCCAGGAGGGGAACTCTAGACTCCCAATGGGGCCCCTGGCCCTTAATGATGGAAGACCATTTGGGGGTTGGGGGCCCCATCTGGGGGCCAGGGGCCCCCTTGGGAGGCTGAGGGAACCCTTTGGGGGCTGGCAGCCCCCTGAGGGGGGTAGTAGCCCCTTCTGGGGGCTAGGGGTGCCTTTTGGGGGACAGGGGCCCCCTCTGGGGTCTGGGGGCCCACTCAAGGGGCTGGCAGTCCCATTGAGGGGTCAGGAGGGGGGTGGGTGCCTATTTGAGGGTTAGGGGCCCTCTCAAGTGGCTGGGGGCTCCTTCAGGGGGCTAGGAACCACCTCAGTTTGCTGTTAGCCCTCTTGGAGGGCTGACAGTCTCATCAAGAGGGTGGCGACCCCCTCAGGGTGGTGGCAGGCCATTTGGGGGTTGTGGGCCCTCTTGGAGGGCTAGGGACCCTCTTTTGGGGAGCTGGCAGCCCTCTCGGGAGGCTGGCAGTCCCATCAGGGGGCGGTGGCCCTCTAGAAAGGATGGAGTCCCATTGGGGGTTGGGGACTCCTTCTGGAGGCCAGGGGCACCCCTGGGGGGTCTGGGGGTGCCAAGGGGGGGCTGGGGGCCCCTTTGGGTGGGTGGCAGCCCCTTTTATTGGCCACATGCCCATTCAGGGGGGCAGAGGCCCCCTCAGGGGGCTGGCAGCCCCCTCAGATGGCTGGCAGTCAGATCGAAGGTGCAGCGGTTCCCTCATAAGGGTGGTGGCCCATTAGAGGGTTGGGGACCCCTTCCGAAGACCAGAGACCCCCTCGGGGGAATGGGGGCCCCCTCAGGGTGCTGGCCACCCACTTGAAAGCTGGCAGTCCCATTAAGGGGGCCACAGTTCCTTTGGGAGGGTGGCAGCCCATTGGGGGGTTGGGGGACCCTTCTAGGGGCCAGAGGTCCCTTTGGGAGGCTGGTGGCAACCCCCTCAGGAGGGTGGCAACCCCTCCTGGGGTCCAAGGGTACCTTCTGGGAGACAGGAGTCCCCTTGGGTGCCAGGGGCCCCATTGGAGGCTGGGGGCCCCCTGGGGGGGCTAGCAGCCTTCTCTGGGGGCCAGGAGTCCTTAGCAGGGGACAGGGACCATCTTGGGGGCTAGGGGCCCCATCAAGGGGCTGGAAGCCCTCTTGGAAGCCTGGCAGTCCCATTGGGGGGTGGCAGCCCCCTCGGGATGGCTGTGGCCCATTCGGGGGTTGGAGGGCCCTGTCTGGAGGCCAGCGGCCCCCTCGGTGAGCTGGGGGCCCACTCGGCTATCTGGCAGCCCCCTTGGGGGGTTGGCAGTCCTATTAGGGGGACAGCCGCTCTCTCGGGAGGGGGTGGCCTATTTGGGGGTTGGGGGTCTTTTCTTGGGGCCAGGGCCCCATTGGAAGGCTGGGGGCCACCTTACGGGGCTGACAGCCCCTTATGGGGACCAAAGGCCCACTCGGGGGGCTGGGGACCCCCTTGGGGGCTGGCAGTCCTTTTTGGGAGCTGGCAGTCCTATCGGGGGGCAGCCGCCCTCTTGGGGGGATGGCGGCCCGTTCAGGGGTTGGGGCCCCTTCTGGGGCCAGGGGCCCCCTTGGGGGGCTGGCAGTCTTTGCTGGGGGCCAGGGACCCCTTCTGGATGGCAGGGGCCCCCTTGGGGAGCTATGGGCCCCTCCAGAGGGTTGGCAGCCCCATCAGGGTGCTGACAGTCCCATCGGGTGGGCGGTGGCCCCCTAGGGGTGGTGATGGAAAATTCGGGATGCCAGGGGCCCCCTCAAGTGGCTGGGGGCCCCCTCGGGTGGTCGGCAGCCACCTTGGGGGGCTGGCAGTCCGATTGTGGGGGTGGCAGCCCCCTCACTAGGGTAGTGGCTCATTTGGGGGTTGGGGGCCCCTTCAGAGGACCAGGGGCCCTCTTCTTTGTCTCAGGGCCCCATTGGAGGGCTGGCAGCCCCCGCAGGGGGGTGGCAACCCCTTCTGGGGGCCAGGGACTCCTTCTGGGGGCAGGGACTCCGTCAGGGGGCTGGGTGTCCCCTCAGGGGGCTGGCAGTCCTATTGGGGGTTCAGCAGCCCCCTTGGGGGGTGGTGGCCCATTCACAATTTGAGGGCCCCCTCTGGAGGCCAGGGGCCCCCTTTAGGGGCTAGGGACCCCCTCAGTGGGGTGGCAGCCCCCTTGAGGGGCTGTCAATTATGTGGGGAAGGCCATGGCTGCCTCGGGGGGTATAAGTCCATTTGGGGGTTGGGGCCCCTTCTTGGGGCCAAGTGCTCCCTTGGGGGGCTGGGGGCCCCATAGAGGGGCTGGCAGCCACCTCAGGGGGATGGCAACCCCTTTTGGGGGCCAGGGGCCCCTTCTGGGGGGCAGGGACCTCCTTGGGTGCTGGCAGTCCCATTATATGGCAGCAGCCCCCTTAGGGGAGGTGGCCCATTAGAGGGTTGGGGGCCCCTTCTGGAGGCTAGGAGCCCCCTTGGTGCACTGGAGGCATCCTTGGGGTGGCTGGGGGCCCCCTTCGTAAGCTAGCAGTCTCACTAGGGGGGCGGCGGAGCCCTTAGGGGATTGGCGGACCGTTCGGGGGTTGTGGGCCCCTTCTGGGGGCCAGGGGCCCCCTTGGAGTGCTGAGAGCCCCTTTGGGGGCTGGCAAAGCCTTCAAGGGGGTGGCAGCCCAATCTGGGGTCCCAGGGGCCCCTTCTGGGGGACAGGGGCTCCATCAGGTTGCTGGGGGTCCCCTTGTGGGGCTTCCAGCCCCCTCAGGTGGCTGGCAGTCCCATCAGAGGGCTGCGGCCACCTCGGGGGGTGGTGGCCCAATCGACGGTTGGGGGCATTTCCCGGAGGAAAGGGGCCCCCTTAATGGGCTAGGGGTCCCTTCAGGGGGCTGGCAGCCCTCTTAGGGGGCTGAGTCTCATAGGGGGGCAGCGGCCTCCTCAGACGGGTGGTGGCTAGTTCGGGGGTTGGGGGCCTCTTCTGGGAACCAGGGGCCCCCTTGGGCTGGCAGCCCCCTCAGGGGGGTGGAAGCCCCTTCTTGGGGTCAGGGGCCCCTTCTGTTGGGCAGGGACCCCTCAGGGGGCTGGCAGCCCCTTTGAGGGGCTGACAGTCTCATTGGGGGCAGCATCCCCCCGGGGTGGTAGTGGCCCATTCGGGGGTCAGGGGCCCGTTCTGGAAGCCAGCAGCCCCCTTCTAGGGTTTTAGGCTCCTTTGGGGCCCCTTTCTGGGGCAGAGGCCCCTTGGGGGCAGAGGGCCCCCTTTGAGGGCTGGCAGCCCCCTCACATGGGTGGTAGCTCCATTTGCGGGCCAGGAGCCCCTTACAGGGTTCATGGGCACCCTTGGGAGTTTGGGGGCCCACTCAAGAGGCTGGCAGTCACATTGGTGGTTCAGTGGGGGGGTGGGGGCCCATTCAAGGGTTTGGGGCCCCTACTGGAGGCCAGGGGCCACCTTGGGGGGATGGGGTCTCCCTTGGTGGGCTAGCAGCCACCTATGGGGGCTGGCAGTCTCATTGGGGGGACAGCAGCCCCCTCAGGGGGTTGGCAGACCATTTGGATGTTGGGGGTCCCTTTTTGGGGCCAGGGGCCCCATTGAGGGGCTGGGAACCCCTTTGAGGGGCTGGCAGCCACTTCTGGGGGCCAGGGGCCCCCTTCTGGGAGGCAGGGGCCCCCTAGGAGGGCTGTGTGCCCTCTCGGGAGGCTGGCAAACCCTTCAGGGGGCTGGCAGTCCCATCAGGAAGGTGGTGGAATATTCAGGGGTTAGGGGCCCCATCTGGAGGAAAGGGTCCCCCTTGGGGGGATGAGGGCCTCCTCAGGAGGCTGGCAGTCCCATTAGAGGGCCACAGCCCCCTAGGGGGCATTGCAGCCAGTTTGGGGGTTGGGCTACCCTTCTGGGGGATAGGGGCCCCCTTGTGGGGCTGGGAGCCTTCTTGGGGGGCAAGAGGCCCCCTCAGGGAGCTGGCACCCTCTCAAAAGGCTGGCATACCCATCGGGAGGGCTGAGGCCCCTTCGGGGGGATAGTGGCCCATTTGGGGGTGTGGGCCCCTTCTGAAGGCCAGGGGCACCCTCGGGGGCTGGGAGCCCCCTCGGGAGGCTCGGGGCTCCCTCGGTAAGCTGCCAGCGTCCTCGGAGGACTGTCAGTCCCATTGGGGGGGGCGGTGGCGACATTTGGGTTGTGGCATCCCGTTTGGGGGTTAGGGTCCCTTTCTGGGGGCCTGAGGACCCCTTGGGGGATGGGGACCCCCTTGGGTGTCTGGTAGCCCCCTCAGGAGGGTGGCAGCCAATTCTCGGGGCCATGGGCCCCTTTTGGGGAGCAGTAGCCCCCTCAAAGGGCTGGCAGCCCCCTCAGGGGGTGGCGCCCCATTCAGGGGTTGGGGGCCCCTTCTGTTGGCCAGGGGCCCCCTTGGGGGCCATTGGCCCCTTCTGGTGGGCAGGTGCCCCCTCAGGGGGCTGAGGGCCCCCTTATAGGCTGGCAGCCCTCTCAGGTGGCTGGCAGTCCCCTCAGAGGGCCGCCTCCTCCTCGGTGTTGAAGTGGCCCAATCGAGGGATGGGGGCCATACCCGGATTCAAGAGGCCCCCTTGGGTGGCTGAGGGCCGCTTCAGGGGGCTGGCAGCCCTTTTAAGGGACTAGCAGTCTCATAGGTGGGATAGTGGCCCCCTCAGGGGGGTGATGGCTAGTTTGGGGGTTAGGGCCCCTTTGGGGGCTGGAAGCCCCCTTATGGGGCTGGCAGCCCCCTCACAGAGGTGGCAGCCCCTTCTGGATGCATGGGACCTTTTCTGGGGGACAGGAACCTCCTTGGGGGCTGACAGTCCCATTGAGGGGGCAGCAGCCCCCTCAAGGAGGTGGTGGCCCATGCAAGGGTCAAGGGCCCGTTTGGGAGGCGAGGAGCTCCCTCCTGGGCCTGTTGGCCACCTCGTGGGGCTGGCAGCCCCCTTGGAGGGCTGGCAGTCCCATCAGGCTGCATGTGGCCCCATTGGGGTGACTACCAGCAGCCCAAGGGGGCTGCCAGCCCACCAAGAGGGCCTCCAGCCCCAGGAGGGGGCCCTTTGTCTACCAAAGGGGCCGCTGACCCCCGTATGATAGCAGCCTATTCAGGGCTTTGGAGCTCCTGGGGGCCAGGGGCCCCTTGGGGGCTGAAGACCCCATTTGAGGGCTGGCAGCCCCATCACAAAGGTGGAAGCTCCTGGGGGTCAGGAGCTCCTGATTGGGGGCAGGGGCTAACTTGTGAGTCTGGGGGCCTACTCAAAAGGCTGGTAGTCACACTGGGGGGTCAGTGGGGGGGTTAAGGCCCATTTGAGGGTTAAGTGGCCCCTTCTGGAAGGCAGGAGCCCCTTTGGGGGGCTGGGGGCCCCCTCAGGGGGCTGCTAGCCCCCTTTGGGGGTTGACAGTCTCATCAGTGGGGCAGTGGCCCGCTCGGGGGGTTGGAAGCCCGTTTGGGGGTTGGAGGCCCCCTTAGGGGGCTTGGGGCCGCCTTGGGGAGCTGATATACTCCTTAGGGGGGTGGCAGCCGGTGCGGGGGTTTGATGCCCTTCTGTAGGCCATGGGCCATGGGAGGCCCCCCCATGGGGCTGGCAGCCCCTTCAAGGGGGTTGAAGCCCCTTCTTGGGGCCAGGGGCCCCTTCTGGGGACAGGGGCTCCCTTGGGGGGCTGGGGACACCCTTGGGGGGCTGGCAACCCCTAGCAATACAATTGGTGGGGCAGCGGCCCCTTCCGGGGAGTGGTGGCCCATTCCAGGGTTCGGGGCCCCTTCTGGAGGACAGTGGTCCCCTTAGTAGCCTGTCAGCCCCCTTGGGGGCTGGCAGTCCTATAGGGTGGGTGGCAGCCCCCTCAGGGTGGCGGGGGTCCACTCGAGGTTAGGGGGCCCCTTCTGGAGGCCAGAGGCTCCCTCAGGGGGCTGGGGGCCCCCTTGGTAAGCTGACAGCCCCCTTGATTGGCTGGCAGTCCCATGGGGGGGCAGCAGCCCCCTCAGTGGGGTGGCAGCAAATTTGGGGGTTCAGGGCCCCTTCTGTGGGACAAGGGCTCCCTGGGGGGGCTGAGGGCCCCCTTGGAGGGCTGGCAGCCCCCTCAGGAGGGTGGCAGCTGCTTTTGGGGGTCATGGGCCCCTTCTAGGGGGAAGGAACCCCCTCAGGTGGATGGGTGCCCCCTCAGGGGGCTGGCAGTCCTATTAGGGGGGCGGCAGCCCCCTCGGAGGGGTGGTGGCCCATCGGGGGTTGAGGGCCTCTTTTGGAGATGGGGGACCCCCTTGGGGGGCTGGGGACTCCCTCAGGGGGCTGGCAGTCCCCTGGGAGGGCCCTGGCCCCCACATGGGAGTGTCAGCCTGTTTGGGGGTTGTGGGTCCCTTCTGGGGGCCAGGGGCCACCTTGGGGGGCTGGGAGCCTCCTTGGGGGCTGGAAGCACCCTCAGAGGGGTACCAGCCCTTTCTGGGGGCCAGAGGACTCTTCTAGGGGGCAGGGATCCCTTTCAGGGGGCTAGGTGTCCCCTTGAGGGCTTGCCATCCCATAGGGAGGGAGATAGTCCCCTCTGGGTGGGTGTCTCATTCAAAAAATGAGGGCCCCTTCTGGAGAATAGGGACCACCTTGGGGGGTTGGGAACCCCCTGGGGGGCTGGCATTCCCATCAAGGGGGCGGTGGCCCCTCGGGGGGGTGGAGGCCTATTCGATTGTTGGGAACCCCTTGTGAAGGCCAAGGGCCCCCTTAGTGGACTGGGGGCCCCCTCAGGGGGCTGGCAGTTCCATTGAGGGAGCTGCGGACCCTTAGGGGGGTGGCGGCCCATTTGGGGGGTGGGGGACCCATGTGGGGGCCAGATGCCCCCTTGGCGAAGTGGGGGCCCCGTCGGAGGGATGGTGGCAACCCCCTCAGGAGGGTGGCAGCCAATTCTGGGGGCCAGGGGACCCTTCTGGGTGACAGGGACCCCCTCAAGGGGCTAGGGGCCCCGTCGGGGGGCTGGGGACCCCCTGGGGGGCTGGGGGCCCCTCTCAGGTTGCTAGCAGCCCCCTCGGAGGGGTTGCAGTCCCATCGGGGGGGCTGTGGCCCCTCAGGGTGGTGGTAGCCCATATTGGGATTGGGGGCCCCTTCTGGAGGACAGAGGCTCCGTCAAGCTACTGGGGGCCCCTTTGGGGGGCTGGCAGGCCCCTTGGGTTGCTTGCAGTCCCATTAGGGGGGCAGTGGCCCTCTCAGGGGAGTGGCGGCTCGTTTAGGGGTTGGGGGCCCCTTCAAAGGAACAGGGGCCCTTCTTGGGGTGCTGGGGTCCCCCTAGGGGTTCTTGCAACCCCATCTGGGGGCCAGAGGCCCCTTTTGGGGGGCATGGACCCCTTCAGGGGGCTGGCAGTCCCATTGGGGGGCAGAAGCCCCTCAGGTGGGTGGTGGCCAATTCGGGGGTCAGGGGCCCCTTTCGGAGGCCAGGGGCCCCCTCTGGGTTCTGGGTTCCCTCTCAAGAGGCTGGCAGCCACCTCGGGGGACTGGAAGCCCACTTAGGGAGCTGGCAGTCCCATTAAGGAGGAAGGAGCTTCCTCAGGGTGGTGGTGGCCCATTAGGTGGTTGGTGGCCCCTTCTGGAAGCCAGGGGCCCCCTTGGTGAACTTAGCGCCCCCTCGGGGGATGGGGGCCCCATTGGGGGGTCAGCATCTTCCTTGGGGGGCTGGCAGTTCCATCAAGGGGCCAACGGCCCCCTCAGGGGAGTGGCGGCCCATTCGGGGTTGGGGGCCTCTTCTGCGGGCCAGGGGCCCCCTTGGGGAGCTGCCAGCCCCCTCAAGGGGGTAGCAGTGACTTCTGGGGGACAAGGTCCCCTTCTCGGGGGCAGGGGTCCCCTTGGGGGTTGGGGGCCTACCCGGAGGGCTGTCAGCCTAATAAGGGGGCTCATCATTCCTTAAGGGGGGAGGCAGCCCCCTCGTAGTGATAGTAGCCCATTTGAAGGTTGAGGGCCCCTTCTGAAAGCTAGGGGCCCCCTCGAGGGGCTGTAAGCCCACTTGGGGAGCTGGCAGCCCCCTTGGGGTGCTGGCAGTCCCATCAACCAGGCGGCGGCCCCCTCGAGGGGGTGGTGCACCATTTGAGGATTGAGGACCTCTTCTGGATGCCAGTCGCCCCCTCGGGGGGCTGTGGGTGCCCTTGGGTGGCTGGCAGTTCCATTGAGGGAGCTGCGGCCCCTTCGGGGGGATGGTGGCCCATTTGGGAGTTGGGGGACCCTTCTGGGGACTAGAGGCCCCATTGGGGGGATGTGGGACCCCGCAAGGGAGCTGGTAGAAACCCCCTCAGGAGTGTAGCAGCCCATTCTGGGGGACAGGGGACCCTTCTGGGTGACAGGGGCCCCCTCGGAGTGCTTGGGACCCCCTCGGGGGGCTTGGGGCCAACTCAAGTGGCTAGCAGCCGTCCCAGAGAGCTGGAAATCCCATCGTGGGGGCTGTGGTCCCCTTGGGGTTGTTGCCCATTCTGGGGTTGGGGGCTTTTCTGTAGGCCATAGGCCTCCTTGGGAGGCTGGGGGCCCCCTTGGGTGGCTGTTAGCCCCCTTGGGGGGCTGGCAGTCCCATCAAGGGGGCAGTGGCCCCCTTGGGGTGATGGTTACCCATTTGAGGGTTAGGGGCATCTTCTGGGGGCCAGGGGCCCCCTTGGGGGGCTGCCAGCCCCTTCTGGGGGCAAAGGGCACATTCCAGGGGCCAGGGGCCCCCTTGGGAGGATGGGGACCCCCTTGGGGGTTGGCAGTACTTTTGAGGGTCTGCATCCCCCTTGGGGGGACTGCCAGCCCCCCAAAGGAGCTGCCAACCCCCTCAAGGGGCCTTCAGCTCCAAGAGGGGTCCCTGGCCTCCCAAAGGGGCCCCTGGCCCCTAATGATGGCAGCCCATTTGGGGGTTGGGGGCCCCTTTTGGGGGCCAAAGGCCCCCTCTCAGGGCTGAGGGCCCCCTTTGGGGGCTGGCAGCTTCCTGAGGGGTGTAGTAGCCCCTTCTGTGGGCCAGAGGCCCCCTCTGGGGTATGGGGGCCCACTGAAGGGTCTGGCAGTCCCATTGGGGGGTCAGCAGGTGGGTTGCCTATTCAAGGGTTTGGGGCCCTTTCAACAGGCCAAGGGCCCACTCAAGGGGCTGGGGGCTCTCTCAGGGGACTAGGAGCCTCCTCAGTTGGCTGCTAGCCCCATTGGAGGGCTGACAGTCTCGTTGAGGGAGACACGGCCCCCTCAGGGGGGTGGCGGCCCATTCGGGGGTTGGGGCCCCCTTAGGGGGCTAGGACTCTCTTGGGGAGCTGCCAGGCAACTCTGGGGGCTGGCAGTCCCATAGGGGGGCGGCGGCCCTCTTGAAAGGGTGGTGGCCCATTCTGGGGCTGGGGGCTCCTTCTGGAGGCCAGGGGCCCCTTTGGGGGGCTGGGGGGGCTATTGGGGGGCTGGGGGCTCCTTGGATGGCTGACAGCACCTTTTAGGGGCCACAGGTACATTCAGGGGGGCAGTGGCCCCCTCAGGGGGCTGGCAGCCTCCTTGGGAAGCTGGCAGCCCCCTTCAGGTGCTGACAGTCCCATTGAGGGGGCAGCAGCCCCCTCAGAGGGGTAGTGGCTCATTAGAGGTTTGGGGACCCTTTCTGGAGGGCAGAAGCCCCCTCGGGGGATGGGGGCCCCCTCAAGGCACTGGCAGCCTCCTTGGGGGGCTGGCAGTCCCATTAGGAGAGCCACAGCCCCCTTGGGAGGGTGGCATCCCATTGGGGGGTTGGGGGGCCCTTCTGGGGGTCAGAGGTCCCTTTGGAAGGCTAGGGATCCCATCGAGGGGCTGTTGGCAACCTCCTGAGGAGAGTAGCAGCCCCTTCTGGGGGCCAAGGGCCCCTTCTGAGGGGCAGGGACCCCTTTGGGTGCCAGTGGCTCCCTTGGGGGCTGGGGGCCCCCTTGGTAGTTGAGGGCCCCCTTGGGGGGTTAGCAGCCCCATCAGGGGGATGGTAGCCCATTCTGGGGGCCAGAGGCCCTTTGCAGGGGGCAGTGATCTCCTTGGGGGCTGGGGACTCCCTCAAGGGGCTGGAAGCTCTCTTTGAGGGCTGGCAATCCCATCGTGGGGCATCGACCCCCTCGGGTTGGTTGTGGCCCATTCGGGGGTTGGGGGTCCCTCTCTGGAGGACAGTGGGCCCCTCAGGGGGCATGGGGCCCCCTCGAAAATCTGGCAGCCCCCTTAGGGGACTGGGAGTCCTATCAGGGGAGTAGCAGCCCTGTTGGGTGGGTGGCGGCCCATTCGGAGGTTGGGGGCCCTTTCTGGGGGCCAGGTGCCCCTTTGGAAGGCTGGGGGCCCCCTTGGGGAGCTGGCAGCCCCTTCTGAGGGCCAAAGGCCCATTTGTGGGGGGACAAGGGCCTCTTCTGAGGGGACTAGGGACCCCCTTGGGGGCTGGCACACCCCTTGGGGGCTGAAGGTTTCATAGAAGAAAGCAGCGACCCCCTCGGGGGGTGGCAGCCCATTCGGGGCCAGGGGCCCCTTCTGGGGGACAGGGGCCACCTCAGGGGATTTGTGGCACCCTCAGGGAGCTGGCAGCCCCCTTATGGAGCTGGAAGTCCCATCAGGGGGGCAGCAGCCCCCTCAGTGAGGTGGCGGCCCATTTGGGGGTTGGGGGACCCTTCTCGAGGCCAGGGACCCTTTCAAGGGGCTGGGGGCCCCCTCAGGGGGCTGGCAGTCCTCTCATAAGGGTGACAGTCCCTTCTGGGGGCCAGGGGCCCCCTTAGGGGGATGGGGGCACTTTTGGAGAGCTGGAGGCCCCCTCCTAAGGCTAGCAGGCCCCTCAGAGAACTTAAATTCCTATCGGGGGGGGGGAGGACGCCATATCGGGGGGTAGTGGCCAAATCGGGGGTTCGGGGCCCCTTCTGGAGGCCAGGGGACCTTCTCGAGAAGTGGGAGCCCTCTCGGGGGGCTAAGAGCCTCCTAGAAAGGCTGGCAGCCTCCTCAGAGAACTGGCAGTCCGATGGGAGGGGGCGCTGGCCCCCTTGGGGTGATGGTGGCCCATTTGAGGGTTGAGGCCCCTTCTGGGGGCTGCAGGCCCCTTTGGAAGGCTGTGGGCCCCCTTAGGGGGCTAGCAGCTCCCTCAGGGGGGTGCAGCCCCTTCTGGGGGCCAGGGGCCCCGTTTGGGGAGCAGGGGCTCCCTCGAAAGTCTTGGGGCCCCCTCAGTGGGCTGGTAGTTCCATCAGGGAGGCAGCAGCCCCCTCGGGAGGGTGGCATCACCTTAAAGGGTCCAGGGACCCTTTCTGAGTGGTAGGGGCCCCATTTGGGGGCTACAGGCCCCCTCAGTGGGCTGGCAGCCCCCTTAGGTGGCTGGGAGTCCTATCAGAGGACCGCGACTCCATAGGGGTGATGGTGGCCCATTCGGGGGTTGAGGGCCCCTTTTGGATGACAGAGGCCCCCTTGGGGGGCTGACAGCACCCTTGGGGGGTTGGCAGTCCAGTCGGGAGGGTGGCGGCCCCCTCAGGGGGGGGCAGCAGCCCATTCTGGGGTTGGGGACCCTTCTGGGGGCCAGGGACCCCCTCAATGGGCTTGTGGCCCCCTAGGGGGGCTAGCAGTCCCCTCACGAGGGTGGCAGCCCTTGTGGGGGCCATGGACCCCTTCTTGGGGCTAGGAGCTCCCTCAGGGGGCTGGGGACCCCTTCAGGAGGTTGGCAGCCCCCTTGGGTGGCTGGCAGTCCTATCAGGGGGGGCATCGGCTCCCTCGGGGGTTGGCAGCCCATTTGGGGGTTAGGGACCCCTTTTGGGGGCCAGGAGATCCCTTGGGGGACTAGGAGCCCCCTTGGGGAACTGGCAGCCTCTGCTGGGGGCCAAGGGCCCCATCTGGGGGGCAGGGGCCTCCTTTTAGGGGCTTGGGGCCCCCTCGGGTTGCTGGCAGTCCCATCGTGGAGGCGGCGACCCCCTCAGGGTAGTGGCGGCCCGTTCAGGGGTTTAGGAACCCTACTGGGGGACAGGGACCCCCTCAAGAGGCTGGAGGTCCCCTTGTGGGGCTGGCAGTCCCCTCATGAGGATGGCAGCCCCTTCTGGGGGCCAGGGGCTCCTTCTGGGGGACAGAGGCCCCATTGGGGAGCTGGGGGCCCTCTTGGAGGGCTGGAGGCCCTCTCAGGAGGCTAGCAGCCCTCTCAGAGTGCTGAAATTCCTATCGGGGGGGGGGCCGAATCCCATTGGGGTGGTGGTGGCCCATTCGGTGGTTGGGGGCCCCTTCTGGAGGCCAGGGGCCCCCTCAGGGGGTAGGAGCCTCCTTGGGGGCTAAAAGCCTTCTCTGGGGGCTGGCAGCCTTCTCCAAGAACTGGCAGTCCCATGGGGGGGGCAGTGGCCCCCTTGGGGGGTGTTGGCCCATTAGGGGGTTGAGGGTCCTTTCTGGAGGCCTGGGGCCCCCTTAAGGGGATGAAGGAACCCTTGGGTGGCTGACAGCACCCTTGGGGGGACAGTGGCCCCCTCAAGTGGGTGGCATCCTGTTTGGGGGTTAAGGGCCCCTTCTGGGGACCACACTCCCCCTTGGTAGACTGAGGGGACCCTTGGGGGGTTGGCAGCCCCTTATGGGGGCCGGGAGCACCTTTTGGGGAGTAAGGGCCTCGTCAGAGGTCTTGTGGTCTTGGGCCCCCCCCTAGGGGTCTGGCAGTTCCATCGGGGGGGCAGCGGCCCCCTCGGGGGGTTGCGGCCCGTTCGGGGATTGGGGGCCACTTCTAGGGGCTAGGGGCCCCCTTGGGGGCTGACAGCCCCCACAGGGGGGTGCCATCCACTTCTGGGGTCCAGGGATCACTTCTGATGGTCAGGGGTCCCCCTTGGGGGACTGTGGGCCCCCTCAGGTGGCTGGCAGTCCCATCAGAGAACCGAGGCCCCCTCATAGGGGTGGTGGCTGAATCGAGGGTTGCGGGCCAATTCTGGATGCAATGGGTCCCCTCTGGGGGCAGATGCTCCCTTATGGGACTAAGTGCCACCTTAGGGGGCTAGTAGCCCCCTTAGGGGTCTGCCATTCCCATTGGGGTGGCAGCAACCCCCTCAGGGGGATGGCCAATTAGGGGATTGGGGGCCAAACTCTGGAGGCTAGGGGTCCCCTTGGGGGCTGGCAGCCCCTTGGGGAGTGGTAGTCTCATCGGGGTGTTGGCAGTCCCATAGAGTGGCAGCCTGTTCTGGGGTTAGGGGCCCCTTCTGGGGGCCAGGGGCCTTTTTGGGGGGCTGGCAGCCCCCTCAGGAGGGTGGCAGCCCCTTCTAGGGGCCCAGGGCTCCTTCTGGGGGACAGGAGCCCCCTTGCAGGGCTGGGGGCCCCCTCAGGGGGATGGAAGCCTCAACAAGGGGCTGGCACTTCCATGGGGGGGCAGCGGTCCCCTTGGGTTGGACGTGGCCCATTCAAGGGTTGGTGGCCTTTTCCGAAGGCAAAGGGCCCCCTCGGGGGGCTGGCAGCTCCCTTAGTGGGCTGGCAGTCAAATTGGGGGGACAGCGGCCCTCATGGGGGTAGCAGCCCGTTCTTGGATTAGTGGCCCATTCTAGGGGCTAGTAGCCCCTTTGGGGGGCTGGGGCCCCCATTTGGGGTGGGAACCCCCTCAGGGGGTTAGGGCCCCCTTTTGGGGTGGGAACCCCCTCAGGGGGCTGGCAGCCCCCTTGGCAGTCCCATCAGGGGGGCAACACCTCCCCCTGGAGGGTAGCCTATTCTAGGGTTGGGGTCCCTTTTGGAGGAAATGTCCCCCTTGCGGGGCTTGTAGTCTCATCAGGAAGGGCGGCGGCCATGTCAGGGGGGTGGCCCATTCGGGGGTTGGGGGCCCCATTGGTGGTTAGGTGCCCTCTTGGGGGGTTGGCAGCCCCCTCGCGGGGCTGGGAATCCTATCGGGGGGTGGCGGCCCTCTCGGAAGGATGGTGGCCCATTAGGGGGTTGGGGGCCCCTTGTTGAGGCCAGGGACCCCATAGGACTGGGGGCCCCCTTGGGGGGCTGTCAGCTCCCTTGGCAGACTGGCATTCAAATTGGGGGGCCAGCAGCCCCCTTGGGGGGTGATCGCCCGTTCGGAGGTTAGGGGCCCCTTCTGGGGGTCAGTGGCCCCCTTTTGGGACTGGGGGCCCCCTCAGGGGGCTCTGAGCCCCCTCAGAGTAGCAGTCCCTTCTGGGGGACAGAGACTGCTTGTAGGGGGCAAGTGCCACTTTGGGGGGCTTGGGGCCCCCTCAGTGGGCTAAAAGCCCCCTCAGGGGACTGGCATTACCATCAGGGGGGTGGTGGACCCCTCCAGGTAGTGGTGACCCATTTGGGTGTTAGGGGCCCCTTCCAGATAACACAGGTCCCCTTGGGGGGCTGGGTGCTCCCTTGCAGGGCTGGCAGCCTCCTTGAGGGGATAGCAGTCCCATCAGGGGAGCAGCAGCCTCCTCGGGGGGGTGGCGGCCTTTTCGGGTATTGGGGGCCCCTTCTATGGGCCAGGGGCCCCCTTAGGGGTCTGGCAGCCCCTTGTGGGGTCCAGGAACCCCCTCAGGGGACTGGAGGCCCCCTTGGGGGGCTGGCAGTCTCACCGGGGGGGGCAGCGGCTCCCTCAGGGGGATGGCGGCCAATTCCGGAGTTGGGGGCTCCTTCTGGAGGTCAGGGGCCCCCTTTGGGGACTCTGAGCCCCCTTGAGTGGCTGGCAGCCTCTGCTCGGGGCCAGGGGCATCTTCTGGGGACAGAGGCCTCCTCAGGGGGCTGGGGGCCTCCTTGGGGGCTGGCAGTCCCATCAGGGGAGCAGTAGCCCAATCAGGGGGGCAGCAACTCGTTCGTGGGTTGGGGGACTCTTCTGGGGGCTACGGACCACGTCAAGGGACTGTAGGCCCCCTAGGGGGGGTGAAAGTTGCCTCAGGAGGGTGGCAGCCCCTTCTGGGGGCAACAGGCCCCTTCTGGTTTGCAGGAGCCCCCTTGAACAGCTGGAGGCCCTCTTTGAGAGCTGGAGGCTCCCTCATGAGGATAGCAGCCCCCTCAGAGGGCTGGAATTAACATCAAAGGGGGCGACGGCAACATAGGGGGGGATGGTGACCCATTCGGGGTTTGGGGGCCCCATCTGGAGGCCAGGGGCCCCCTCATAGGGTGGGAGCCCCTCGGGAGGCTAGGAGCCTCCTTGATGGGCTGGTAGCCTCCTCGGAGGACTGGCAGACCCATTGGGGGGGCGGTGGTCCCCTTTGGGGAGTGGTGGCCTATTTGGGGGTTGGGGGCCCCTTCAGGAGGCCTGTGGCCCCCTCAGGGGACTGAAGGCCCCCTCGGGTGGCTGACAGCCCCCTTGGGGGCTGGCAGTCCCATGGGGGGCAATGGCCCCCTCAGGGGGGTGGCATCCTGTTTGGGGGATAGGGGCTCCTTCTGGGGGTCAGAGTCCCCCTTGGGAGGCTGGGGGCCCCCTTAGGGTGCTGGCAGCCCCCTAAGTGGGGTGGCAGCCCCTTCTGGGGGCCAGGAGCCCCTTTTGGGGAGCAGGGACCCACTCAGTAGGCTTTGGGCTCCCTCAGGGGGCTGGGAGTCCCATCCGGGGGGGGCAGCGGCGCCCTCAGAGGGTTGGCGTCCCTTTGGGGGGTTGGGGGTCGCTTCTACGGGCAGGGGCCCTTTTGAGCAGTGGCAGCTCCCTCAGGGTGGTGGGATTCCCTTCTGGGGGTCAGAAGCCCCTTCTGAGGGGCAGGGGCCCCCTTGGGGGCTGGGGACCCAAACAGGGGGCAGGCAGCCCCCTCAGGTGACAGGCAGTCCCATCAGAGGACCACAGCCCCCTTGATTTGGTGGTGACCAATTTGGGGGTTGGTGGCCCCTTCTGGCAGCCAGGGGGTACCTCGGGGGCTGACAGCCCCCTTAGGAGGCTGGTAGTCCTATTATGGGGGCAATAGTCCCCTCAGGGGGGTGGCAACCCATTTGGGGGTTGGGAGCATCTTTTGAGGGCCAGGGGCCCCCTTTGTAGGCGGTGGGCTCACTTGGGGCGCTTGCAGCCTCCTCATGGGGGTGGCAGCCCTTTCTGCCTATTCTGGTGGACAAGAGCTCCCTTAGGAGTGTGGGGGCCCCCTTGGGTGCTGGCACACCTTTTGGAGGCCACGGGCATTTTCTGGGGGCCAGGTGCCCCCTTGGGGGCTGGAGACTCCCTCGGGGGGCTGGCAGTCCTATTGGGAGGGCTGTTGCCCCCTTGGGGGGGCTCCCAACCCCCCAAGGGGGATGCCAGTCACCCAAGGGGGCCTCCAGCCCCAGGAGGGGGCCCCTGGCCTCCCAAAGGGGACCCTGACCCCTGAATGATGGCAGCCCATTAGGAGGTTGGGGGCCCCTTCTGAAGGCCCCAGGCCCCCTTTTGGGACTGAGGGCCCTCTTTGGGGGCTGGCAGCCCCCTCAGGGGGATAGTAGCCCATTTTGGGGGCCAGGGGACCCTTCTGGAGGATAGGAACCCCCTTGGGGGTCTGGGGGCCCACTCAAGGGGCTGGTAGTCCCATTAGGGGATCAGGGGTGGTATGATTGACCATTCGAGGGTTGGGGGCCCCTTCTGGAGGCCAAGGGCACCCTCGGGGGGCTGGGGTCCCCCTCAGGGGGCTGGCAGCCCCCTTGGGGGCTGACAGTCTCATCGGGGGAGGCGGCCCCCTGGGGGGGGTTGCAGCCTGTTTGGGGGTTGGGGGCCCCCTTGGGGGGCTAAGGGTTCCCTTGGGGGGCTGGTAGTCCCATCAGGGGCAAGCGGCCCCCTCGGGGGTGTTGGCCCGTTTGGGGGTTAGGGGCCCCTTCTGGGAGTAAGGGGCCACTGTGGGGGGCTGGGTTCCCCCTCAAATGACTGGTAATCCCCTCAGGAGAGTTGCAGCCCCTTGTAGGGGCAGGGGCTGGTTCTATGGGGCTTGGGGCCCCCTTTGGGGGCTAGAAGCCCCCTCAGAGGGCAGGCAGTACTATAGGGGGGCAGCCCCCTTAGGATGGTGGTGGTCCATTCGGGGGTTGGGGGCCCCATCTGGAGGACAAAGGTCCCCTTGTGGGTCTGGAAATCCCATCAGGAGGGCAGAGGCCCCCTCGGCAGGGTGGCTTCTCGTTCGGGGGTTGGGGGTCCCTTCTGGAGGCCAGGGGCCCCCTCAGGGGTCTGTGGGCCCCCTTGGGTAGCTGGCAGCCCCCTCAAGGGGCTGGCAGTTCAATAAATGGGGGTGGCAGTCCCATGAAAGAGGGTGGTTGCCCCCTTGGGGTGGTGGTGTCCCAATCAGGGGTTGGGGGGCCCCTTCTGGAAGCCAGGGGCCCCCTTGGGAGGCTGGGGACTCCCTTGGGTGACTGGCAGCCCCCTCAGGGGGGTGGCAGCCCCTTCTAGGGGCCAGAGGCCCTTTCTGTGTGGCAGGGGCCCCCTTGGGGGGCTGGGGACCTCCCCAGAGGGCTGGCAGCCCCCTAAGGGAGAATCTGTCCCATTGGGGGGGAGGCAGCCCCCTCAGGGGGATTGTGGCCCATTTGAGGGTTGGTAGCCATTTCGGGAGGCAAAGGACCCTCGAATGGGGCTTGGGGTCTCCTCAGGGGGCTGGCAGCCCCCTTGGGAGGCTAGAAGTCTCATTCAATTGATGGTGGCCCTACAAGGGGGTGGTGGCCCCTTCTGGGGGTGAGGAGCCCCTTCTGGGGGAAAGGGACCCCCTTGAAAGTATGGCAGTCCCCTGAGAGGGCTGGCAGTCCCATCATGGGGTTGGCAGCCCCCTCTGGGGTCCAGGGACCCCCTTTGGGGCCAGACCCCCTTGGGGGTCTGGCAGCCCCTTAGGGGTCTGGCAATCCCATTGAGGGGGAGCAGCTCCCTTGGGGGAATGCTGGCCCATTTGGGGGTCAGGAGCCCATTCTGGAGCCAAGGGGCCCCCTCCAGGAGCTGCAGGCCCCCTTGGTGGGCTGGCAGTCCCCTCACAATAGTGGTAACCTTTTCTGGGGGCCAGGGGCCTCAGGGGCCCCCTTGGGGGTCTGCAGGCTCACTCAAGGGGCTGCCAGTCCCATTGGCAGGTCAGTGGATGAGTGGGGGCCCATTCGAGGGATGGGGGCCCCTTCTGGAGACCAGGGGCTCCCTTGGGGGACTGGGGGCCCTCTAAAGGGTCTGGGGGCCCCCCTCAGGGGGCTGGTAACCACCTTGGCGAGCTGGCAGTCTCATCGGGGGGGCGGCGGCCCCCTCAGGTGGGTGGTGGCCCGTTCAGGGATTAGAGGCCTCCTTGGGGGGCTAGGAGCCCCCTAAGGGGGTGGCAGCCCCTTCTGGAGGCAAGGGGTCCCATACAGGGGTGGCAGCCTGATTGGGGGTTAGGGGCCCCTTCTGGGGGCCAGAGGCCCCCTTGGGGGGCTGGGGGCCAATTTGGGGGTCTGGTAGCTCCCTCAGGGGGGTGACAGCTCCTTGTAGAGGTCAGGGGCCCTCCTGGGGGAAAGGAGCCCCCTCAGGGGCTCAGGGCCCCCCAGGGGGCTGGCAATCCCATCAGAAGGGAAAGCAGTCCCCTCAGGGGAATGGTGGCCCATTCAAGAGTTGGGCCAAGAGCCACCTTGGGGGGCTGGCAGCCCCCTTTAGGAGCTGGCAGTCCCATCAAAGGGGCAGCAGCCCCCTCGGGGGGGTGGCAGCCCGTTTGGGGGTTGAGGGCCCCCTCTGGGGGCCAGGGGCCTCTTTAGGGGCTTAGGACCCTCTTTGGGGGCCAGCAGCCCCTTCAGGGGGGAGGCAGCAACTTCTGGGAACAAGGAGTCCCTACTGGGGGACAGGGGGCCTGGGGGGCTCTGGCAGTCCCATCGGGGGGGCAGCAGCCCCCTCAGGGGGGATAGCCCATTTAAGGGTTGGGAACTCCTTCTGGAGGAAAGGGGCCCCCTCGGTGGGCTTGGGGAAACCTCGGGGGGCTGGCAGTCCCATCGAGGGGGCAGCAGCCCCCTCAGGGGGTGGAGGCTCATTTGGGGGTTGGGGGCTCCTTCTGGGGGCATGGGGCCCACTCGGGAGGCTGGCAGTCCCATTGGGGGGGCTGTGGCTCCCTCAGGGGGACTGCCAGAATCCCAAGGGTGCTACTAGCCCACCGAGGGAGCTGGAGGGCCTCCAGTCCCAGGAAGGGTACCCTGGTCTGCAGAAGGGGCCCTTGACCCCCGAATGATGGCAGCCCATTCAGGGGTTCGGGGCCTCCTCTGGGAGCCAGGGGCCTCCTTGGGAGGCTAAGGGCCCCATTTAAGGGCTGGGGTAGTAACTCCTTCTGGGGGCTAGGGGCCCCTTCCGCATGGCAGAGTCCTACTTTGGGGTCTGGGAGCCCACTCAATGGGCTGGTAGTCAGATTGGGAGATCAGCAGGGGAGTGAGGGCCCATTCGAAGGTTGGGGGCCTCTTCTAGAGGCCAAGGACCCCCTCAGGGGGCTAGGGGTCCCCTTGGGAGGCTGGCAGCCCCCTTATGGGGCTGGCAGTCTCATCGGGAGGGCGGCGGCCCCCTCAGGGTGGTGGTGGCCCGTTCGGGGATTGGGGTACCGTTATAAGGGCCAGGGGCCCCCTCGGAAGGCTAGGAACCTCCTCGAAGAGACTGGCAGTCGCATCTGGCAGGCTGTGACCCCCTCAGGGGGATTCCCAGCCCCCCAAAAGGGCCTCTAGCCCCATAAAGGAGCCCCTGGCCTCCCGAAGAAGCCCGTGACCCAGGAATGATGGGAGCCCATTAGGGGGTTGGGGGCCCCTTCCAAGGGCCAGGAGTCCCCTTGATGTGCTGATGGCCCCCTTTAAGGGCTGGTAGACACCTCAGGGGAGTACTATTCCATTCTGGGGAACAGGGTCCCCTTCTGGGGGACATGGACCCTCTTGGGGTTCTGGGGGCCCACTCAAGAGACTGGCAGTTCTATTGGGGGTTAGCCGGGAGATGGAGGCACATTCGAGGGTTGGGGGCCTACTCTGAACACTAAGGGCTCCCTCAGGGGGCTGGGGGCCTCCTCAGAGGGCTGGCAGCCCCTTGTGGGGCTGGCAGTTTTATTGGGGGAGCGGCGGCCCCCTCGGGTGGGTGGCTTCCCATTCAGGTGTTGAGTGCCCCCTTGGGGTGCTCACAGCCCCCTTGGGGGGCTGGCATTCCCATGGGGTGGCGGCGGCCCTCTCAGATGGGTCGTGGCCTTTTCCGGGGTTAGGGGCCTCTTCTGGAAGAAAGGGGCCCCCTTGGGGGGCTGGGGACCCTCTTGGGGGGTTGACAGCCCCGTTGGTGGGTTGGCAGTCCCATCAGGGGGCCAGCAGCCCCCTCAAGGTGGGGCCCATTAGGGAGTTAGTGGCCCCCTTGGGAGCTGGTAGCCCCTTCTAGGGGCCAGGGGCCCCTTCTTAGGAGCAGGGGCCCCCTCAGGGGGCTCAGAAGGGCTGGCAGCCCCCACAGGGTGGTAGTGGCCCATTCAAGGGTTAGGGGTCCCTTCTGGAGGCCAGGGGCCCCATTGGGGGGCTGGCAGCCTCCTTGGGGTCTAGCAGTCCCATTGGGGGGGCAGAAGCCCCCTCGGGGTTGTGGTGGCCCAGTCGGGGGTTGGGGCCTCTTCTGAGGGCCAAGGGCCCCCCTCAGGGGGCTGAGAGTCCCATCGGGGGGGCAGCAGCCTCCTCGGGGAGGTGGTGGCCCATTCGAGGGTTGGGAGCCCCTTCTAGAAGACATGGGCCCCCTCGGGGGGTTGGCAGCCTGCTTGGGGGGCTGGCAGTCTCATCAAGGGGGCGGGAGCCCCCTCGGGAGGGTGGCGGCCCATTCGGGGGTTGGTGGCCCCTTCTGGGGTCCAGGGGCACCTTGGGGGGCTGGGGGCCCCCTTGAGGGACTGGCAGGCCCCTCAGGAGGGCGACAGCCAATTCTGGGGGCCAGGAGCCTTTTCTGGGAGGGAGAGGCCCCCTTGGAGAGCTGGGTGCCCCCTCAGGGGGCTGGCAGTCCCATCAGGACAGCAGTAGCCCCCCGGGAGGGTGATGCCCCATTCGGGGGTTGGGGGCCCCTTCTGAAGGCCAGGGGCAACCATGGGCAGCTGGGGGCCCCCTCAGGGGGTTGGCAGTCCCACCGGGAGGCCAGCGGCCTCTTGGGGGTGAGGCTGCCAGTTCGGGGGTTAGGGGCAACTTCTATGGGCCAGGATCCCCTCTTGGGAGGCTAGGAGTCCCCTTGGGGGGCTGGTGGCCCCCTTGGGTAGCTGGCATTTCCAGGGACTAGGGGCCCCCTCGGGAGGCTGGGTGCCCTTTCGGGAGGCTGCCAGCCTCTCCAGGGGCTGGTAGTCCCATCAGGGGGGCGGTGACCCTCTCAGGTTGGTGGTGGCCCATTTGGGGTTTGGGGGTCCCTTCTGGAAGACAGGTGCCCCCTCGTGAGGCTAGGGGCCCCACGGGGGGCTGGCAGCCCCCTTGGAAGACTGGGAGTCTCGTCAGGGGGCCGACGGCCCCTGTGGGGGGGTTGCAGTCTGTTCAGGGGTTGGGAACCTCTTCTGGGGGTCAGAAGAGGCAGCTCCCTCAGAGAGGTAGCATCCTCATCTAGGGGCCAGGGGCCCCTTGCCTCCCTGGGGACCTAGCAGCCACCTAAGGGGGCTTGCTATCTCCTAGGGAGGAAGACAGTCACCTTGTTGGGCCAGTCGTCCATTTAAGGATTGGGGGCCCCTTCTGGAGCAAAGGGGCTCACTTGGGAGGTTGGGGGAACCCCTTGGGGAGCTAGCAGTCCCATCAGGGGGGCAGTGGCCCCCTCGGGGGTTTGGTGGCCCATTCGGGGGTTAGAGGCCCCTTCTGGGGGCGATGGGCCCCCTTGGATGCTGGGGACCAACTTGGGGGTCTGGGAGCCCCTCAAAAGGTTGGTAGCCCCTTCTGGGGGACAGAGGCCCCTTCTGGGGGGCAGGGACTCCCTCAGGGGGCTGGCAGCCCCCTCTGATGGCTGGCAGCCCTCTCTGGGGGATGTCAACCCTATCGAGGAGGCGGTGGCCCCCTCATGTGGGTGGTGGCCTATTTGAGGGTTGGGGACCCCTTCTGGGGTCCAGGAGCCCCATCAGGGGGCTAGCAGCCCCTTGGGGGGCTGTCAGTCCCATTGGGGGGGTGGCAGACCCATTGGGGGTGGCAGCCCATTTGGGGGTTGGAGGCCCCCTTTGCTTGCCAGGGACCTCCTTGGGGGCTGGAGACCCCCTCAGGGAGCTGGCAGCCCCCTCAGGGGGGTGGCAGACCCTTGTGGGGGCCAGGGCCCCCTTCTGGGGGGGCAAGGGTTCCCTTGGGATGCTGTGGGCCCCCTTAGGGAGCTGCAAACCCCTTCAGAGGGCTGGCAATCCCAACGAGGGGCCAGCGGCCCCATCAGGGTGGTGGTGGCCCATTAAGGGGTTGGGAGCCCATTCTGAAGGCCAGGGGCCCCCTTGGGGGGCTGGGGACCCCCTCAGGAAGGGGGGCTGGCAGTCTCACCAGGGGGACAGTGGCCCCCTTGGAGTGGTGGTGGCCCATTTAGGGATTGGGGGCCCCCTCAGGAGGCTGGGGCCCTCTTGGGGGGCTGGCAGCCCCTTCTTGGGGTCAGGGACCCCTTCTGGGGGCCAGGGGCCACCTTGGAGGACTGGGGACCCTCAAGGGGCTGGCAACCCCCTTTGGGGGCTGGGTGTCCTATCGAGGGACAGCGGCACCCTCGAGGGGGTGACGGCCCATTCGGGGGTTGGGGCCCCCTTCTGGGGGTCAGGTTGCCCCTTGAAAGGTTGAGGGCCCCTTGGGGGCTCAAGGCTGCCTTGGGGGGCTGGCAGTCTCTGCTGAGGGCCAGGGTCCAATTCTTGGGGGCAGGGGCTCGTTTGGGGCGCTCGGGGCTGGCAGTCTAATCAGGGTTTCGGCGGCCCCCTCGATGTGGTGGTGGCCAATTTAAGGGTTAGGGACCCGTTCTGGAGGCGAAGGGCTCCCTCAGGGGGCTGGGGGCCCCCTCAGGGGGCAGGCAATCCCCTTTGGGAGGCTGGCAGCCCCTTTGGGGTGCTGGCAGCCCTTTTGGGGGGCTGGCAAACCCACTGGGGGATAGAGGCCCCCTCAGGGAGGTGGCAGCTCATTTGGGGGTTGGGGGCCCCTTCTGTGGGCCAGGGGTCACATTGAGAGGCTGAGGGCTCCCTTTGAGAGCTGGCAGCCCCCTTATGGAGGTGGCAGAAACTTTCTGGGGGCCAGGGGCCCCTTCTGGGTGGCAGGGACCCCCTCAAAGGGCTGTGTGCCCCCTCGGGGGGCTGTGTGCCCCCTCAGGAGGCTGGCAATCCCATTGGGGAGGTAACAGCCCCCTTAGGTTGGTGATGGCCCATTCAGGGGTTGAGAGTCCCTTCTGGAAGAGTAAGGGCCCCCTTTGGGGGCTGGGGACCCCCTCGGGGGCTGGCAGTCCCATCGGGGGGAAGCGGCCCCCTCGGGGGGGTGGCCCATTCGAGGGTTGGGGGCCCTTTCTGGAGGCCAGAGGCCCCCTTGGGGGGCTTGGGGCCCCCTCATGGGGCTGGCAGCCTCCTTGAGGGACTGGCAGTCTCATTGAGGGGCCATAGCCCCCTTGGGGGGGTGGTAGCCCATTTGGGGGTTGGGGGCCCCTTCATGGGGCCAGGGGCCCCCTTGGGGGGCTGGGACCCCTTTGGAAGGCTGGCAGCCCCCTCAGAGGGATGGCAGCCCCTTTCTGGGGACAAGGGCCCCTTCAGGTCAATAGGGGCTCCTTTAAGGGGCTGGTGGCTCACTCAGGGGGCTGGCAGTCCCATAGGAGGGGCACTGATTCCCTCGGGAGGGTTTTGACCCATTTGAGGGTTGGGGACCCATTCTAGAGGATAGGGGCCCCCTTGGGGAGCTGGGGGCCCACTAAGGGGGCTAGGAGCTTCCTCGGAGAGCTAGTAGTTCCATCAAGGGAGCAGAGACACCCTCAGGGGGGCGGTGACCCATTCGAGGGTTGGGGACCCCTTCTGGAGGCCAGGGTCCCCCTTGGGGGGTTTGGGGCCTCATCACTGGGCTGGCAACCCCCTTCGGGGGCTGGCAGTCCCATTGGGGGAGCTGCAGCCCCCTCCGGAGAGTGGCGGCCCATTCGGGGATTAGGGGAGCATTCTGGTGGCCAGAGGCCCCTTTGGGGGGCTGGTGACACTGTTAGCAGGCTGGTGGCAACCCTTTCAGCAGGGTGGCAACACCTTTTAGGAACCAGGGGACCCTTCTGGGGAACAGGGGCCCCCTTGGGGGGCTGGGGATCCCCTCAGGGGGCTGGCAGTCCCATCATGGGGGCAGTGGCCCCCTCAGGGGGTGGGGGCCCATTCGGGGGTTGGGGCCCCTTCTTGAGGACATAGGCCCCCTTGGGGGGCTGGGGGCCCTCTTGGGATGCTGGCAGTCCCATCAGGGGGGCATCAGCCCCATTGGTGGGGTGGCAGCCCATTCGGGTTTTGGGAGCCCCTTCTGGGGGCCAGGGGCCCCCCAGGGGGCTGGATGCCACCTCAGGGAGCTGGCAGCCCCCTTGAGAGGCTGGCAGTCCCATGAAAAGGGGCATCAGTCCCATCAAAGGGGGCAGTGCCCTTTTCGGAAGGTGGTGGGCCAATCAGGGGTTGGGGGCCCCTTCTGGAAGCCAGGGGCTCCCTTGGGGGGTGGGGGCTCCCTTGGGGGACTGGCAGCCCCCTCAGAGGGGTGCCAACCCTTTCTGGGGGCCAGGGGCCCCTTCTGGGTGGCAAGGCTCCCTTGGGGGGCTGGAGACCTCACCAGAGGGCTGGCAGCCCACCAAGGGGGATTGCCATCCCATGCAGCCCCCTTCGGGGGGAAAGTGGGCCATTCAAGAGTTGGAGGTAATTTCTGAAGGCAAGGGGCCCTCTTGAGGGGTGGGGCCCTCCTCAGGGGTCTGGCAGCCCCCTGAGGGGGCTGGCAGTCTCATTGGAGTTGTGGTGGCCCCTTCTGGTGGCCAAGTGCCCCTTCTGGGGGAAAGGGACCCCCTCAAAAGGCTGGCAGTCCCCCCGGGGGGCTGGCAGTCCCATCACAGGGGTGGCAGGCCCCTCTGGCAGCCATGGGCCACTTCTGCAAGGCAGGGACCCCCTTGGGGGGCTGGGGGCCCCAAAGGGATTTGGAGGCCCCCTCATTGGGATAGTAGCCCCCATGGGGGCCTGGCAGTCTCATCAGGGAGACGGTGGCCCCCTCAGGGGGGTGGCCCATTTGGGGGTTGGATGCCCCCTTGGGGGGCTGGCAGCCCCCTAAGGGGGTGGCAGCCCCTTCTGGGGGAACAGGGGCCCCTTTTGGAGGACAGGAGCCCCCTTGGGGAGTTGGATGCCCAATTGTGAAGCTAGCAGCCCCCTCAGGGTGTTGGCAGTCCAATAGGAGAGTGGTGGCCGAATCTGAGATTATGGGCCCCTTCCAGGAGCCAGGAGCCCCCTTGGGGGGCTGGGGGCACCATTAGGTGGCTGGTAGCCCCCTCAGGGGGGATAGCAGCCCCTTCTAGAGGCCAGGGGCCTTTTTGGGGATCAAGAGCCCCCTCAGGGAGCTCAGGGCTACCCCAGGGTGCTGGCAGCCCTCACATGGGGCTGGCATCCCCCACAAGGGGCTGGCAGTCCCATCAGGGGGGCAGCAGTCTGCACGGGGTGTTGGTGGCCCATTCAAGGGTTGGGGGCTCTTTCTGGAGACCAAGAGCCCCCTTGGGGAACTGGCAGCCCCCTTTGGGGGCTAGCAATCCCATTACGGGAGCAGCAGCCCCCTTGGGGGGTGGCAGCCTGTTTGGGGGTTAGGGACCCCTTCTGGGGGCCAGGGACCCCTTTTGGGAGCTGGAAGCCTATTTTGGGGGCTAGCAGCCCCCTCAGGGGGGTGCAGCCCTTCTGGGGGCCAGGGGCCCCTTCTGAAGGGCCCCTATCCCTCAGAGAGCTGGCAGCCCCCTTGGTGGACTGTCAGTCACATTGGGGGGGGCAGCGACCCCCACACGAGGGATAGCCTACTTGTGGGTTGGGGGCCTTTTCTGGACAACAGTGGCCCCCTCGGGAGGCTGGGGGCTACCTCGGGGAGCTGGCAGCCCCCTTGAAGGGCTAGCAGTCTAGTAAAAGGGGGCAGCGTCCCCCTCGGGGGTGTGGCAGCCTGTTTGGGGCTTGAGGGCCCCTTCTGGGGTCCAGGGGCCCCTTTGGGGGGCTGGTGGCCCCCTTGGGGGGCTGGAATCCCCTTCACAGGGGTTGCAGCCCCTTCTGTTGGACATGCACCTTTTCTGGGAAGCAGGAGCCCCCTCAGGGGGCTGGGTGCTTCCTTGGGGGGCTGGCAGTCCAGTCGGGGACCAGCGGTCCCCTTGGGGGGTTGGCTGCCCGTTCGGGGGTTGGGGGGGCCTTGCTAGGGCCAAAGGCCCTCCTGGGGAGCTGAGGGCCCCGTTGGAGGGCTGGCAGCTGTCTCAGGGAGTTGGCAGCCCCTTCTGGGGGCTAGGGGCCCCTTCTGGGGGACAGGTGCCCCCTTGGTGGACTGGGGGTCTCCCCTTGGGGTTGGCAGCAACCTGAGGGGGCTTGTCATCCCATCTGGAGAGAAGCAGCCTCCTCGGGGGGGTGGTGGCCCATTCGAGGGTTGGGGCCCCTTCTGGGGGCCAGGGGCCCCTTTTTTGGGGTAGGGACCCCTTTGGGGGGCTGGGTGCCCCCTCGGGGGGCTGGCAGTCCCATTGGGAGGCCCTCAATCTTTGAATAGCCCACCACCACCCCAAGGGGTGGCCCATTTGAGAATTGAGGGCCTCTCCTGGAGGCCAGGGGCCCGCTTGGGAGGCTAAGGACCCCATCAGCGGGCTGGCAGCCCCCTTGGGGAGCTAGCAGTCCCTTCAAGGGGGCTGCAGCCCCCTCAGGGGGGTGTCAGCCCATTTGGGGGTTGTGGGCCCCTTCTAGGGGCCAGTGGCCCTTTTGAGGGCCTGGGAGCCCCCTTGGGGGGCTGGCAGCCCTCTCAGGGGGGTAGCAGCCCCTTCTGTGGGCCTGGGGCCTCTTCTGGGGAGCATGGGCCCCCTCAGGGAGCTGGGTGCCTACTTGGGATGCTGGCAGCCCCCACGGGGGTCTGGCAGTCCTATCTGGTGGGCGGCGGCCTCTCGAGGTGGTGGTGGTCTATTCGGGGGTTGGGGTCCCTTCTTGAGAAAAAAGGCACCCCCTTGGGGAGCTGGGAACCCCCTCGGGTGACTGGAAGCATCCTTGGGGGGCTGGGAACCCCCTCGGGTGACTGGAAGCATCCTTGGGGGGCTGGCAGTCCCATTGGGAGGGCCACAGCCCCCTCAGGGGGGTGGTGGCCCGTTCGGAGATTGGGGCACCCTTCTTGCAGCCAGTGACCCCCTTAAGGGTCTTGGGGCTTCCTAGGAGGGCTTCCAATCACCTCAAGAAGATAGCAGGCTCTTCTGGGAGCCAAGGGCTCCTTCTAGGGAGAAGGGGCCCCCTTAGGGGGCTGGGGGCCCTCTTGGAGTACTGAAGACCCCCTCAGAAGGCTAGCAGCCCCTTAAGAGGGCTGAAATTCCTGTCTGGAGCGGCAGCAGCCCCATCAGGGGGGTGGTGGCCTATACGTGGGTTAGGGGCCTCTTTTCGAGGCCAAGGGCCCCATTGGGGGACTGGGAGCCCCTTTGGGGGGCTAGGAGCTTCCTCGGGGGGCTAGCAGCATCCTCGGAGGACTGACAGTCGCATTAGGGAGACAGTGGCCCTCTTGGGAGGCTTGTGGCTCATTCGGGGGATGAAGGCCCCTTCTGCAGGCCTGGGGCCCCGTCGGTCGGCTGGCAGCCCATTTGGGGGGGAGGTGGCATCCCATTTGGGGGTTGGGGGCCCCTTCTTGAGGCCTGAGGAAACCTCAGGGGGTTGAAGGCCCCCTCAGGTAATTGGCAACACCTGTGGGGGGCTCACAGTCCCATCGGGGTGGCAGTGGCCCCCTCATGTGGGTGGCATCCCGTTTGTGGGTTAGGGGCCCCTTCTTGGGGCCAGAGGCTCCCTTAGAGGTCTGGGGCCCCCTTGGTAGGCTGGCAGCCCCCTCAGGAGGGTGGCAGCCCCTTCTGGGGGCCAAGGGCTCCTTTTGGGGAGCAGTGGCCCCCTCGGGGGGCTGGCAGTTTCATCACGGGGACAGCAGCTCCACAGGGGGGTGGTGGCCTGTTCAGGGATTGAGGGCCCCTTCTGGGGGTCAGGGCCCCTCTTGGGGGCTCAGTCCCCTCAGGGGAGTGGCAGCCCTTTCTCTGAGCCAGTGGCCCCTTTTGGGGGACAGGAACCCCCTCAGGGGTCTGGGGGCCCCCTCAGGGGGCTGTGGGCTCCCTTGGGGGGCTGGCAGCCCCTTTGTATGGCTTGCAGTCCGATCAGGGGGCTGTGGCCCCCTCAGAGAGGTTGTGGTCCAAATGAAGGTTGAGGGCCATTTCTGAAAACAAGGGGCCCCCTCGGTTGGCAAGGGCCCCCTCAAAAGGCTGGGTGCTTCCTCGGGGGGGGGGAGCAGCTAACTTGGGGGGCTGACAAGTCCAATTGCGGGGACAGGAGTCCATGCAGGATGGGGTGGCCCATTCTGGGGTTATGGGCACTTTCTGGAGGCCAGGCGCCCCCTCAGAAGGCTGGCAGCCCCCTTGGGGGGCCAGTATTCCATTAGGGGGACTGCAGCCCCCTCTTTGGAGTGGCAGCCTGTTTGGGGGTTGGGAGCCCTTTCTGGGGACCAGGGGCCCCCTTGGGGGGCTGGGAGGCCCTCAGGAGGATGGTAGCCACTTCTGGGGGCCTGGGGCCCCTTCAGGGGGATAGGAGCCCCTTCTGAAGGCCAGGGGCCCCCTTGGGGGGCTGGGGGCCCTCTCAGGAAGCTCCCAGCCCCCTTAGGGGGCTGGCAGTCTCATCAGGGGGGCAGTGGCCCCCTTGGGGTGGAGGTGGCCCATTTGGGGATTGGGGGCCTCTTTTGGGGGCATGGGCCCCCTCGGGGGGCTGGGGGCCCCCTTGGGGGCTGGAAGCCCCTTCTGGGGGTCAGGAACATTTTCTGGTGGCCAGGGGCCACCTTTGGTTTCTGGGGACCCCTTCAGGGGGCTGGGGACCCCCTTGGGGGGCTCACAGTTCTATCGGGAGGGCAGCAGCACCCTCGGGGTCGTGGCGGCCCATTCGGGGGTTGGGGGCCCCTTCTGGGGGCCATGGTGCCCCTTGAAGGGTTGAGGTCCCCCTTGGGGGCTAGCAGCTGCCTTGGGGTTCTGGCAGCCTCTGCTGAGGGCCAGGGACCAATTCTCGGAGGCGGTGGCTCCCTTGGGGGGCTCGGGGCACATGATGGCTGGCAGCCCACTCAGGGGGCTGGCAGTCTTATCATGGTGGTGGCAGCCCCCTCAGGGTGGTAGTGGCCCATTTGAGGATTGGGGACCAATTCTGGAGGCCAGGAGCTCCCTCAGGGGGCTGGGGCTCCCTCAGGGGGCAGGCAGCCCCCTTTGGGGGGCTGGCAGCCCTCTTGGGGGGCTGGCAGACATATTGGGGGGTGGAAGCCCCCTCAGGGGGGTGGTGGCTCATTTGGGGGTTGGGGGCCCCTTCTGGGGGCCAGGGGCCACATTGAGGGGTTGAGGACTCCCTTTGAGAGCAGGCAGCCTCCTTAAGGGGGTGGGAGCCCCTTCGGAGGGCCAGGGGCCCCTTCTAAGGACGGGGACCCCTTTGGGGGGCTCGGTGCCCCCTCAGGCGGCTGGCAGTCTCATTGGGGAGGCGGCAGCCCTCTCAGGGGGGTGATGGCCCATTCAGGAGTTGAGGGCTCCTGCTGGAAGCAAAGGGCCCCCTTCAGGGGCTGGGGGCCCCCTCGGGGTGCTGGCAGTCCCATCGGAGGGCAGGAGCCCCATCGGGGGGGTGGTGGCCCATTCGAGGGTTGGGGGCCCTATCTGGAGGCCAGAGGCCCCCTCAGTGGGCTGGGGACCCCCTTGTGGGGCTGGCAGCGTCCTTGGGGGAGTGGCAGTCTCATTGGGAGGGCCATAACCCCCTTGAGTGGGGTGGCTGCCTATTTAGGGGTTTGGGCCCCCTTCTTGGGGCCAGGGACCCCCTTGGGGGCTGGGATCACCTTGGGAGGCTGGCAGCCCCCTCAGAGGCATAACAGCCCCTTCTTGGGGCCAAGGGCCCTTTCTGATTGATAGGGGCCCCTTTGGGGGGCTGGTGGCTCACTCACGGGGCTGGCAGTCCCATCAGATGAGCAGCAAATCCCTCAGGAGAGTGGTGACTCATTTGATTTTGGGGGGCCCATTCTGGAGGACAGGGGCCTCCTTGGGGGGCTGGGGACCTAATCAGTGGGCTAGGAGCCCCCTCAGGGGGCTTCGAGTTCCATCAAGGTGGCAGAGACACCCTCCGGGGGGGGTGGCCCATTCGAGGGTTGGGGACCATTTCTTGAGGCCAGGGTTCCCCTTGGGGGGTTGGGGGCCTCCTCAGGGGGCTGGGAGCCCCCTTTGGGGGCATGCAGTCCCATTGGGGGAGCTGTGACCCCCTCGGGGGAGTGGTGGCCCATTCGGGGATTGAGGGAGCATTCTGGGGGCCAGAGGCCCCCTTGGGGGGCTTGTGACACTGTTGGGGGACTGGTTGCAACCCCTTCAGCAGGGTGGCACCCCCTTCTAGGAGCCAGGGGACCCTTCTGGGGGGCAGGGGCTTCCCTGGGGGGCTGGCAGTCCCATTGAGGGGGCAGCGGCCCACTCAGTGGGTGGGGGCCCATTCGGGGGTTGGGGGCCCCTTCTGGAGGCCAGGGGCCTCCTTGAAGGGCTTGGGGCCTCCTTGGGGGGTTGGAAGACCAATTGGGGGGCAGCAGCCCCCTGGGGGGGTGGCTCATTCGGGGGTTGGGGGCCCCTTCTTAGGGTTAGGGGTCACCTTGGAGGCCAAGAACCACCTTGGGGACTGGGGGCTATCTCAGTTGGATAGAAGCCCTTTTAGAGGGCTGGCAGTCCCATCGGGGGGGTGGCGGCCCCTTTGGGGTAGTGGTGAACTATTTGGGGGTTGGGGACCCCTTCTGGAGGCCAGGGGCCCCATTGGGGGGCTGGGGTCCCCTTTGGGGGGCTGGGGTCCTCTTTGGGGGGCTGGGAACCACCTTGGGGGACTGTCAGTTCTATCGGGGGAGCAGCGGCCCCCTCGGGGGGGTGGCGGTTCGTTAGGGGGTTAGGGACCCTTTCTGGGGCCAGGAGACCCCTTGGGGGTCTGGGGGCCCCCTTGGGGTTCTGGCAGCCTCTTTTTGGGGCCAGGAGCCCCTTCTGTAGGCCAGGTGCTGCCTTGGGGGGCTGGGGACTCCCTCAGGTGGCTGGCAGTCACATCAGGAGGGCTGAGGCCCCCTTGGGGGGCTGACATCCCCCTTTGGGGGCTGGCAGCCCCCCAAGGGGGCCTCCAGCCCTAGGAGGGGGCCCCTGGCCTCCCAAAGGGGCCCTTGACCCCCGAATGATGGCAGCCCATTCGGGTGTTGGGGGCCCCTTCGGAGGGCCCAAGGCCCACTTGGGGGGCTGAGGACCCACTTTGGAGACTGGCAGCCCCTTCAGAGGGGTAGTAGCCCCTTCTAGGGGCCAGGAGCCCCCTTGGAGGTCTGGGGGCCCACTGGAGTGGCTGGTAATCATATGATGGGGTCTGCAGGGGGATGGTTGCCCATTCGAGGGTTGGGGACTCCTTCTGGATGCCAAGGGAACCCTTAGGAGGCTGGCAGTCTCATAAGGGGGGCAGCAGCCCCTCTTGGGGGGATAGCAACCCATTTAGGAGTTTTGGGCCCCCTTGGGGAGCTGAGCCCTTTTGGGGGGCTGGCAGTCCCCTTGGGGGGCTGGCAGTCCCCTTGGGGGGCTGGCAGTCCCCTTGGGGGGCTGGCAGTCCCATCGGGGAGGCGGCGGCCCTCTCGGAAGGGTGGTAGCCCATTTAGGGAATGGGGCCCCTTCTGAAGGCCAGGGGTCACCTGGGGGGCTGGCAGTCCCACTGGGGGGGTCAGCGGCCACCTTGGGGGGTGGTGGCCAGTTTGGGTGTAACGAGCCCCTTCTGGGGGTTAGGGGTCCTATTGGGGGGCTGGGTGCCCCTTCATGGGGCTGACAGCCCCCTCAGGGGAGTGGCAGTCCCTTCTGGGAACAGAGGCCCCTTCTGGGTGGCAAGGGGTCCCTTGGGGGGCTGGAGACCTCCCCAGAGGGTTGGCAGCCCCCCAAAGGGGATTGTCATTCCATGCAGCCCCCTTGTGGTGATTGTGGCCCATTCGAGGGTTGGAGGCCATTTCTGAAGTCAAGGGGCCCTCTTTGGGGGTGGGGGCCTACCCAAGGGGCTGGAAGCCCCCTTAGGGGGCTAACAGTCTCATTGGTGTGGTGGTGGCCCCTTCTGGGGGAAAGGGACCCCCTCAAAAGGCTGGCAGTCCCCTAGGAGGCTGGTAGTCTCAACACAGGGTGGCAGCCCCCTCTGGGGGCCAGGGACCCCCTTGGAGGCTAACAGCCCCCTTGAGGGACTGGCAGTCCCATTGATGGGGCAGCAGCCCCCTTGGGGGGATTCTGGAACATTCGGGGGTCAGGAGCCATTTCGTGAGGCCAGGGGCCCCCTCCAGGAGCTGGAGGCCCCTTTGGGGGGCTGGCACTCCCTTCACAGGAGTGGTAACCCCTTCTAGGAGCCACGGGCCCCTTCTGAGGGACACGGACCCCCTTTGGGATCTGGGGGTCAGCTCAAGGGGCTGGTAGTACCATTAGGGGGTCAGCAGGGAGATAGGGGTCCCTTCTGGAGGCAGGGGGCTCCCTTGGGGGGCTGGGGGCTCCCTAAGGGATTTGGAGGCCCTCTCATGGGGATGGAAGCTCCCTTGGGGGCCAGGCAGTCTCATCGGGGAGGCAGCGGCCCCCTCAGGGGGATGGCGGCCCGTTTGGGGGTTGGATGCCCCCTTGGGGGGCTGGCAGCCCCTTCTGGGGGAACAGGGGCCCCTTCTGGAGGGCAGGGGCAATGTTGGGGAGTTAGGTGCCCCCTCATGAGGCCGGCAGCCCCCTCATGGGGCTGGCAGTCCAATAGGGTGGTGGTGGCCGAATCGGAGATTAGGGGCCCCTTCCGGGAGCCAGGAACCCTTGGTGGTTGGTAGCCCCCTCAGGGGGGTGGCAGCCCATTCTAGAGACCACAGGCCCTTATGGGGACAAGAGCCCCCTCAGGGGGCTCAGGGCCCCCCAGTGGGCTGGCAGCCCTGATGGGGCTGGCAGCCCCCACAAGGGGCTGGTAGTCCCATCAGGGGGGCAGCGGTTTGCTCGGGGTGGTGACCCATTCAAGGGTTGGGGACCTCTTATGGAGACCAAGAGCCCCCTTGGGGAACTGGCAGCCCCCTTTGGGGGCTAGCAGTCCCATTGGGGGAGCAGCAGCCCCCTCGGGGGGATGGCAGCCCGTTTGAGGGTTAGGGGCCTCTTCTGGTGGCCAGGGGCCCATTTTGAGGGGTGGGGGCCCACTTTGGGTTCTAGCAGCCCCCTCAGGGGGGTGCAGCCCCTTCTGGGGGCCAGGGGCCCCTTCTGAGGTGCAGGGACCTTCTTGCAGGACTAAGGGCCCCCTCAGAGGGCTCACAGTCCACTCAGTGGACTGGCAGTTCTATCGGGGGGGCAGCGGCCCCCTCAGAGGGCTCACAGCCCGCTTGGTAGACTGGCAATTCTATTGGGGGGGGTCAGCGGCCCCCTCGGGAGAGATAGCCTATTTGAGGGTTGGGGGCCCCTTCTGGAGGACAGGGGATGCCTCGGGAGGCTGGGTGCCACCTTGGGGGGCTCCCAGCCCCCTGGGGGGCTAGTAGTCTCATAAATGGGGGCAGTGGCCCCCTCACGGGATGACAGTCTGTTTGGGGTTTGGGGACCTCTTCTGGGGTCCAGGGGCCCCCTTGGGGGGCTGGCATCCCCTTCACAGGGGTTGTAGCCCCTTCTGGGGGCTACCAGCTTTTTCTGGGGAGCAAGGGCCCCCTCAGGGGGCTGGCAGTCCAATCGGGTGGCAAGTGGCCCCCTTGGGGGGGTTTGGCGGCCTCTTCTGGGGGCCATAGGTCCCCTTAGAGGGCTGGCAGCTGCCTCAGGGGGGTGCAGCCCCTTCTTGGGGCTAGGGGCCCCTTCTGGGAGACAGGAGCCCCCTTGGTGGGCTGGGGGTCTCCCCTTGGGGCTGGCAACCCCATTAGGGGGCTTGTCATCCCATCTGAAGAGAGGCAGCCTCCTCGGGGGGGTGGTGTCCTATTCGAGGGTTTGGGGCCCCTTCTGGAGGCCAGGGGTCCCCTTGTGAGGCTGGCAGCCCCCTTGGAGAGCTGACAGTCCCATTATAGGGGTAGCGGCCACCTCAAGGGGTTAGTGGCCTATTTGGGGGTTGGAGACCCTTTTTAGGTGCCATAGGCCCCCTTGGGGGGCTGGCAGTTCCCTCAGGGGGTTAGCAGCCCCTTTTGCTGGCCAGGGGCCCCTTTTTTGGGTTCACAGGCCCCCACAGAGGACTGGTAGCCCCCTTGAGAGGCTGCCAGCCTCATCAAGGGAGCAGCACCCCCTTGGGGGGGTGGCCCATTTGAGGGTTGGGGACCCCTTCTGAAGGCCAGGGGCCCTCTTGGGGGGCTGGGGACCCCCTCGGTGGGCTGGCAGCCCCCTTGGGGGGGCTGGCAGTTCCATTGGGGGTACTGTGGCCCCCTCAGGGGGGTGGTGGCCCATTTGGGCATTGGGGGACCCTTCTGTGGGAAAGAGGCCCCCTTGGGGGCTGGCAGTCCCCTCAGGAGGGTGGCAGCCTCTTTCTGGGACAAGGGGCCTCTTTTGGGGGACAGGAGCCTCTTTGGGGGGCTTGGGTCCCCCTGGGGGGGCTTGCAGCCTCCTTGGGTGGCTGGTAGTCTCATCAGAGGGAACAGCGGCCCTATCGGGGGGGTGGCTCATTCAAGGGTTAGGGACCCCTTCTGGAGACCAGGAGCCCCCTTGGGGGGCTGGCAGTCCCATTGGGGGACAGTGGCCCCCTCAGGGGGGTGGCAGCCCGTTTGGGGGTTGGGGGCTGCTTCTGGGGGCCAGGGGCCTCATTTGAGGGCTGGCAGCCTCTTCATGGACCCAGGGGCCCCTTCTGGGGGCATGGGGCCCCCTCAGGGGGCTGGCAGTCCCATTGGGGGGCTGTGGGTCCCTCAGAGGGACTGCCAGAACCCCAAGGGGGCTAACAGCCCCCCAAGGGGGCCTCCAGTTCCAGGAGGGGTACCCTGGTCTCAAGAAAGGGCCCTTGACCCCTGAATGATGGCAGCCCATTCAGGGGTTGGGGGTCTCTTCTGGGGGCCAGGGGCCTCCTTGGGAGGCTGAGGGCCTCATTTAAAGGCTGGTAGTTCCCTCACAGAGGTAGTAGCCCCTTCTAGGGGCTAAGGGCCCCTTCTGCAGGGCAGGGACCTACTTAAGGGTCTCGGGGCCCACTCAATTGGAAGATCAGCAGGGATATAGGAACCCATTCGAAGATTGGGGGCCTATTCTAGAGGCCAAGGTTCCCCTGAGAGAGCTAGGAGCTCCCTTGGGAAGCTGGCAGTCCCCTTATGGAGCTGGTAGTCTCATTGGGGGGTTGGTGGCCCCCTCAGGGGGGTGGCAGCAAATTTGGGGATTGGGGGGCCCTTCTGGGGGCCAGAGGCCCCCTTGTAGGGATGGGGACCCCCTCAAAAGGGTTAGCAGTCCCATCTGGCAGGCTGTGACCCCCTCTGGGGGACATCCAGCCCCCCAAGGGGGCCTCTAGCCCCATAAGGGAGCTCTTGGCCTCCCGAAGGAGCCCCTGACCCCGGAATGATGGCAGCCCATTAGGGGGTTGGGGTCCCCTTTTGGGGGCCAGGAGCCCCCTTGATGGACTGATGGCCCCTTTTAAGGGCTGGTAGCCACCTCAGAGAGGTACTAGCCCATTCAGTGAACCATAGTCCCCTTCTGGGGGACAGGGGCCTCCTTGGGGTTCTGGGGGCCCACTCAAGGGACTGGCAGTCCTATAAGGGGGTCAGCAGGGGGTGGGAGAACATTCAAGGGTTGGGGGCCTCCTCTGAACACTAATGGCTATATCAGGGGGCTGGGGACCCCCTCAGGGGGCTGGCAGCCCCTTGTGGGGCTGGCAGTTTTATTGGGGGAGTGGCATCCCCCTTGGGTGGGTGGCTTCCCATTCAGGGATTGGGTGCCCCCTTGGAGGGCTTCAAGCCCCCTCAGGGGGCTGGCAGTCCCATTGGGGGCAGTGGCCCTCTCGGAAGGGTGGTGGCCTTTTTGGGTGTTCTCCCTCTTGGGGGGCTGGGGACCCTCTTCGGGGGTTGGCAGCCCCCTTGGGGGGTTGGCAGTCCCATTGGGGGGCCAGCAGCCCCCTCAGGGGTTGGTGGCCCTTTAGGGGGTTAGGGGCCTCTTCTGGGGTCCAGGGGCCCCTTTGGGGGCTGGGTGCCTCCTTGGGGGGCTGGGTGCCAACTTGGGGGGCTAGCAGCCTTTTCAGGAGGATGGCAGCCCTTTCTAGGAGCCATAGGCCCCTTTCTGGGGACAGGGTCCCCCTCAGGGGGCTCGGAAGGGCTGGCAGCCCCCACAAGGTGCTGGCAGTTCCATCGTGGAGGCAGTGACCCCCTCCGGGTGGTGGTGGCCTGTTTAAGGATTAGGGGCCTCTTATGGATACCAAGGGCCCCCTTGGGGGGCTGGCAGTCCCAATGCAGGGACAGAAGGCCCTTCGGGGTGGTGGTAGCTCAGTTGGGGGTTGGGGGCCCCTTCTGGGGGCCAGGGGCCCCCCTCAGGGGGCTGGTAGCCCCATTGGGAGGTTGGCAGCCCCCTTGGGGCTGACATTCCCATTGGGGGGCAGCAGCCCCCCTCAAGGGGGTAGTGGCCTTTCAAGGGTTGGGAACCCGTTTTAGAAGACAGGAGCCCCCTCGGGGGGCTGTGGTCCTCCTCGAGGGGCTGGCAGCCCGCTTGGGGGGCTGGCAGTCTCATCAAGGGGTTGGGGGCCCCCTCAGGAGGGTGGTGGCCCATTCAGGGGTTTGTGGCCCCTTCTGGGGTCCAGGGGCCCCCTTGGGGGGCTGGGGGCACCCTTGGGGGGCTGGGGGCCCCCTTGAGGGACTGGCAGCCCCCTCAGGAGGGTGACAGGCAATTCTGGGGGCCAGGAGCCTTTTCTGGGAGGCAGAAGCCCCCTTGGATGGCTGGGTGCCCCGTCGGGGGACTGGCAGTCCCATCAGGACAGTAGTGGCCCTCTCGGGAGGGTGATGCCCCATTCGGGGGTTGGGGGCCCCTTCTGGAGGCTAGGGACAACCTTGGGCAGCTGGGGGCCACCTCAGGGGGCTGGCAGTCCCACTGGGAGGCCAGCGGCCCTGTTGGGGGTGTGACTGCCCGTTCGGGAGTTAGGGACCCCTTCTATGGGCCAGTGTCCCCCTTGGGAGGCTGAGGGCTCCCTTGAGGGGCTGGTGGCCCCCTTGGGTAGCCAGCACTTCTAGGAACCAGGGGCCCCTTCTGGGGAACAGAGGCCCCCTCGGGAAGCTGGGTGCCCTTTCAGAAGGCTGGCAGCCCCCTTGGGGAGCTGGTAGTCCCATTAGGGGGACAGTGGCCCCCTCAGGGTGGTGGTGGCCAATTCGGGGTTTGGGGGTCCCTTTTGGAAGCAAGGGGCCCCCTTGGGGGGCTAGGGGGGCCCCTCGTGTTGCAGGCAGCCCCCTTCGAGGGCTGGGAGTCTCATCAGGGGGCCGACGGCACCTTTCGGGGGGTTGCGGTCTGTTAAGGGGTTGGGGGCCCCTTCTGGGGGCCAGGGACCCCCATATGGTACAGGCAGCTCCCTCAAAGGGGTAGCAGCCTCTTCAAGGGGCCAGGAGTCCCTTATCTCCTGGGGGACTTAGCAGCCCCCAAAGGAGGCTTGCTATCTCATTTGGGAGGAGGAAGCCCCCTAATTGGGGCGGTGACCCATTTAAGGATTGGGGGCCTCTTCTGGAGGCAAGAGGCTCCCTTGCAAGATTGGGGGACCCCTCGGGGGGCTGGCAGCCAACTTGGGGGGCTGGCAGTCTAATCAGGGGGGCAGTGGCCCCGTTGGGGGGGTTGGTGGCCCATTCGGGAGTTGGAGGCCCCTTCTGGGGGTAATGGACCCCCTTGGGGGCTGGGAAACCTCTTGGGGGGCTGAGGGCCCACTTAGGGGGCTGGGAGACCCCTCAGGGGTTTTGTAGCCCTTTCTGGGGGTCAGGAGCCCCTTGTGGTGGGTAGGGGCTCACTCAGGGGGCTGGCAGCCCCCTCTAGGGGCTGGCAACCCTCTCTAGAGGATGGCAACCCTATCGATGAGGCGGTAGCCCCCTCGGGGTGGGTGGTGATCCATTCGAGGATTGGGGACCCCTTCTGGAGTCCAGGGGCCCCCTCGGGGGGCAAGCATCCCCTTGGGGGGCTGGCAGTCCTATCGAGGCGGCAGCAGAATCATCGGGGAGTGGCGGCCCGTTTGGTGGTTGGGGGCCCCTTCTGGAAGCCAGGGGCCTCCTTGGGGTCTGGAGACCCCCTCAGGGACTTTGCAGACCCCTCAGGGGGGTGGCAGCCCCTTCTGGGGGTCAGGGGCCCCTTCTGGGGGGCAAGGGTCACCTTGAGGGGCTGGGGGCCCCCTTGGGGGGCTGGAAGTCCACCCAGCGAGGGGCTGGCAGTCCCAACGGGGGTGCGGTGGCCCCATTGGGGTGGTGGTGGCCCATTCAGGGGTTGGGTGCCCCTTCTGAAGCCCAGGGGCCCCCTTGGGGGGCTGGGGGCCCCCTCAGGAAGATACCAGCTCCCTTAGGAGGCTGGCAGTCCCAACAGGGGAGCAGTAGCCTCCTTGGGGTGGTGGTGGCCCATTTGAGGATTGGAGGCCCCTTCTGGGGGCATTGGCCCCCTCAGGAGGCTGGCAGCCCCTTCTAGGGGTCAGGAACCCCTTCTGGGGGCCAGAGGCCATATTTTGGGGCTGGGGACCCTCTCAGGAGGCTGGCAACCCCCTAGGGGACTGGGAGTCCTATCAAGGGGGCAGCGGCACCCTCGGAGGGGTGGCGGCCCATTCGGGGGTTGGGGGCCCCTTCTGGGGGTCGGTGTGCCCCTTGAAGGGTTGGGGGCCCCCTTGGGGGCTGGGGGCTTCCTTGGGGGGCTGGTAGCCTCTGCTGAGGGCTAAGAGCCAATTCTGGGGGACAGGGGTTCCCTTCGGGGGTTCGGGGCCCATGAGGGCTGGCAGCCTACTCAGGGAGTTAGCAGTCCCATCAGGGTGATGGTGGCCCCCTCAGGATGGTGGTGGCCCATTTGAGGGTTGGGGACCCATTCAGGAGGCCAGGGGCTCCCTCAGGGGGCTTTGGGCTCTCCTGAAGGAGCAGGCAGCTATCTTTGGGGGGCTGGCAGCCCTCTTAGGGGGCTGGCAGCCCTCTTAGGGGGCTGGCAGTCCTCTTGGGGGGCTGGCAGACCCATTGGAGGGCATAGGCCCCCTCAGGCGGGTGGCAGCTCATTCGGGGGTTGGGGGCCCCTTTTGGGGGTCAGGGGCCACATTGAGTGGCTGAGGGCTCCTTTTTAGAGCTGGCAGCCTCCTTAGGGGGTGGCAGCCTTTTCTGGGGGCCAGGGACCCCCTTGGGGGGCTGGGTGCCCCCTCAGGGGACTGGCAGTCCCATTGGGGAGGCAGCAGCCCTCTCAGGGGGATGATGGCCCATTCAGGGGTTGAGGTCCCCTTCTGGAAGCCAAGGGCCCCCTTCAAGGGCTGGGGGCCCCCTCGGGGGGCTTGAAGTTCCATCGGGGGTCAGTGGCCCCCTCGGGGTGGTAGTGGCCCATTCAAGGGTTGGGAGCACTTTCTAGAGGCCAGGGGCCCCTTTGGGGGGCTGGGAACCCCCTTGGGGGGCTGGGAACCCCCTTGGGGGCTGGCAGCCTCCTTGGGGGACTGGCAGTCTCATTGGGAGGGCTATAGCCCCCTTGGGTGGGGTGGTCTCCCATTTGGGAGTTGGGGGCCCCTTCTTCAGGCCAGGTGCCCTATTGGTGGGCTGGGACCACCTTGGGAGCCTGGCAGCCCCCTCAGAGGAATGGCAGCCCCTTCTTGGGGCCAAGGGCTCTTTCTGGTTGATGGGGGGCTCCTTTAGGGGACTGGTGGCTCACTCAGGGGGCTGACAGTCCCATCAGATGAGCAGCAAATCCCTGGTGATTCATTTGAGGGTTAGGGTCCCATTCTAGATGCCAGGGGCCTTCTTGGAGGGCTGGGGGCCCACTCAGGGGGCTAGGAGCCCCCTCGGGGGGATAGCAGTTACATCATGGGGGCGGAGACACCCTCGGGGGGGTGGCCCATTCGAGGGTTGGGGACCCCTTCTGGAGGCCAGGGTCCCCCTTGGTGGGTTGGGGGCCTCAGGGGGCTGGCAGCCCCCTTTGGGGGCTGGCAGACTCATTGGGGGAGCTGTGGCCCCCTCGGGGAGTGACAGTCAATTCGGGGATTGAGGAAGCATTCTGGTAGCCAGAGGCCCCCTTAGGGGGCTGGTGATGCCTTTGGGGGGCTGTTGGCAAACGCTTCAGCAGGGTGGCACCCCCTTCTAGAAACTATGGGACCCTTCTGGGGGACAGGGGCCCCCTTGGGGGCTAGGTGTCCTCTCAGGGGGCTGGCAGTCCCATTGAGAGGGTAGCGACCCCCTCGGGGGAAGGGATCCCATTCAAGTGTTGGGGGCCCCTTCTAGAGGCCAGGGGCCCCCTTGAAGGGCTTGGGGCCTCCTTGGGGGGCTGGCAGCCTCCTTGGTGGTTGGAAGTCCCATTGAGGGGGCAGCAGCCCCCTCCGGGTGGTGGTGGCCCATTCGGGGGTTGGGAGCCCCTTCTGGGAGTTAGGGGTCCCCTTGGAGGCCAGAGGCCACCTTGGGGACTGGGGGCCACCTCTAGTGGCTAAAAGCTTCCTTAGAGGGCTGGCAGTCCCATTGGGGGGGTGGTGGTAGACCATTTGGGGGTTGGGGGCCCCTTCTGGAGGCCAATTGCCCCCTCAGGGTGCTGGGGTCCCCTTTGGGGGGCTGGGAGCCACCTTGGGGTACTGACAGTCCTATCGGGGGAGCAGCAGCCCCCTCAGGGGGGATGGCAGCTCGTTAGGGGGTTAGGAACCCTTTCTGGAGGCCAGGAGACCCCTTGAGGGTCTGGGGGCCCTCTTTGGGTTCTGGCAGAACCTTTTTGGGGCCAGGGGCCCCTTCTGTGGGCCAGGTGCCACCTTGGGGGCCTGGGGACTCCCTCAGGGGGCTTGCAGTCCCATCAGGAGGGCTGAGGCCCCCTTGGGGGGGCTGCCAGCCCCCAAAGGGGGTTGTCAGCCACCCAATGGGGCCTCCAGCCCCAGGAGGGGGTCTCTGGCCTCCCAAAGGGCCTCTTGACCCCCAAATGATGGCAGCCTATTTGGGGGTTGGGGGCCCCTTCTTAGTGCCCCAGGCCCACTTGGGGGGCTGAGGACCCACTTTGGAGGCTAGCTGCCCCCTCAGAGGAATAGTAGTCCCTTCTAAGGCCAGGAGCCCCTTCTAGGGGACAGGGTCCCCCTTGGGGGTCTGTGGGCCCACTCAAGTGGCTTGTAGTCATAGTACGGGGTCTGCAGAGAGATAGTTGCCCATTCGAGAGTTGGGGGCCCCTTCTGGATGCCAAGGGCACCTATAGGGGGCTGGGGTCCCCCTCAGGGGGCTTGCCACCCCCTTGGGGGGCTGGCAGTGTCAGGGGGGCAGCAACCCCTTTGGGAGGGTGGCAACCCATTTGGGGGTTTGGGGCTCCATTGGGGGGCTAAGGGCCCTCAGGGGGCTGGCAGCCCCCTCGGCTGGCAGTCCCATCGGGGGGGCAGTAGCCCTCTCGGAAGGGTGGTGGCCCATTTAGGAGTTGGGGGCCCCTTCTGGAGGCCAGGGGCCACCTTGTGGGGCTGGCAGTCCCATCGGGGGGTCAGCGGCCACCTCGGGGTTGGCGGCCCATTTGGGGGTTAGGGGCCCTTTCTGGGGGTAAGGGGCTCCCTTGGGGGCTGGGGACCCATTCAGGAGGCTGGCAGCCCTCTTAGAAGAGTGGCAGCCCCTTCTGGGGGCAGGAGCCCTTTCTGGGTGACAAGGGCCCCCTTGTGGGACTGGAGACCTCTCCAGAGGGCTGGCAGCCCCCCAAAGGGGATTGCCATCCCATGCAGCCCCCTCGGGGGTATTGCGGCCCGTTCGAGGGCTTGAAGCCATTTCTGAAGACAAGGGATCCTCTTGGGGGATGGAGGCATCCTCAAGGGGCTAGCAGCCTCCTTAGGAGGCTGGCATTCTCATTGAAGTGGTGGTGGCTCCTCCTGGGGGCCATGAGCCCCTTCTGGGAGAAAGGGACCCCCTCAAAAGGCTGGCAGTCCCCTCAGGGGCTAGCAGTCCCATCACAGGGGTGGCAGCCCCCTATGGGGGCCATGGGCCCCTTCTGTGGGGCAGGGACCCCTTGGGGGCTGAAAGCCCCCTTGAGGGGCTGGCAGTCCCATTTAGGGGGCAGCAGCCCCCTTGGGAGGATTCTGGAACATTCCGGGATCAGTCCTTTCGGGAGGCCAGGGGCTCCCTCCAGGAGCTGGAGACCCCCTTGGGGGGCTGGCAGTCCCCGCACAGGAGTGGTAACCCCTCCTAGGGGCCATGGGCCCCTTCTGAGGGACACGGGTCCTTTTGGGGGTCTGGGGGCCCACTCAAGGGGCTGGCAGTCCCATTAGGGGGTCAGCAAAGAGGTGGGGGCCCATTCAAAGGTTGGGGGGCCTTTCTGGAGACAAGGAGCTCCCTTCGGAGGCTGGGGGCCCCCTAAGGGATTTTTGAGGCCCCCTCATGGGAATAGTAGCCTCCTTGGGGGCCTGGCAGTCTCATCAGGGGGACCACGGCCCCCTCAGGGGGGGGTGGCCCGTTCGGGGGTTAGATGCCCTCTTGGGGGGCTGGCAGCCCCCTGAGGGGGTGGCAGCCAATTCTGGGGGAACAGGGGCCCCTTCTAGAGGGCAGGGGCCCCCTTGGGGAGTTAGGTGCCCCCCCATGAGGCTGGCAGCCCCCTCAGGGGGCTGGCAGTCCAATAGGGGGTGGTGGCTGAATTGGAGATTAGGGGCCCCTTCTGGGAGCCAGGAGCCCCCTTTGGGGGCTGGGGGCCCCCTTTGGTGGCTGGTAGCCCCCTCAGGGGGGTGGCATCTCTTCTAGATGCCAGGGACCCTTCTTGGTGACAAAAGCACCCTCAGGGAGCTCAGGGCCCCCCCAAGGGGCTGGCAGTCCCATCAGGGGGGCGACGGTCCAATCGGGGGGGTAGTGGCCCATTGAAGGGACGGGGGCCCCTTCTGGAGAAACACAACCCCCTTGGGGAACTGGCAGCCCCCTTTGGGGGCTAGCAGTCCCATCAGGGGTGCAGTGGCCCCCTCAGGGGAGTGGCAGCCGATTTGGGGGTTAGGGCCCCTTCTGGGGGCCAGGGGCCTATTTTAGGGGCTGGGGGCCCACTTTGGGGGCTAGCAACCCCCTCAGGGGGGTGCAACCCCTTCTGGGAGCCAGGGATTCCTTCTGAGGTGCAGGAGCCCCTTTGGGGGGCTGGGAGCCCCCTCAGAGGGCTCGCAGCCCCCTCGGTGGACTGGCAGTCCCATCGGGGGAGCAGCGGCTCCCTCGGGAGGGATAGCCTATTTGAGGGTTGGGGGCCCCTTCTGGAGGACAGGGGTCCCCTCGGGAGGCTGGGGGCCACCTCGGGAGGCTTCCAGCCCCCTTGGAAAGCTAACAGTCTCATGAAGGGGGACAGTGGCCCCCTAGGATGGATGGCGGTCTGTTCGGGGTTTAGGAGCCCCTTCTTGGGTCCAGGGGTCCCCTTGGGGGGCTGGTACCCTCTTCACAGGGGTTGCAACCCCTTCTGGGGTCCACCGGCTTTTTCTGGGGATCAAGGGCCCCCTCAGGGGGCTGGGTGCCCCCTCAGGGGGCTGGCAGTCCAGTCAGGTGGCCAGTGACCCCCTCACGGGGGTTTGGCAGCCCGTTCGGGGATTAGGGGGCCCCTTCTGGGGGCAAAGGCCTCCTTACAGAGCTGAGGGGCCCCCTTGGAGGGCTGGCAGGTGCCTCAGGGGGGTGGCAGCCCCTTCTGAGGGCTAGAGGCCCCTTCTGGGGGACACAAGCCCTTGGGTCTGGGAGCCTCCTGAGGGGGCTTGTCATCCTATCCAGTGAAAAGCAGCCTCTTCGGGGGTGGGGTGGGCCCATTTAAGGGTTGGGGGCTTCTTCTGGAGGCCAGATGCTCCCTTGTGAGGCTGGCAGCCCCCTTGGAGGGCTGACAGTTTGATTAGGGGGGCGGCGGCCACCTCGGGGGGATACCAGCCCATTTGGGGGTTGGAGGCCCCTGCTGGGGGCCATAGGCTCCCTTGGGGGGATGGCAGTTCCCTCAGGGGGGTAGCAGCCCCTTTTGGTGACCAGGGGCCCCTTTTTGGGTTCACAGGCTCCCTCAGGAAATTGGTAGCCCCCTTGAGGGGCTGCCAGTAAAATTGAGGGAGAGCCAGCCCCCTCGGGGTGGTGGTGGCCCATTTGAGGGTTGGGGACCCCATCTGAAATCCAGGGGCTATCTCGGGGGGTTGAGGATCCCCTCGGTGGGCTGGCAGCCCCCTTGGGGGGCTGGCAGTTCCATTGGGGTGCCATTGCCCCCTCAGGGTGGTGGTGGCCCGTTTAGGCATTGGGGGACCCTTCTGGAGGCCAGAAGCCTTCTTGGAGAGCTGGAGACCCTATCAGGATGCTGGTAGCAACCCCCTCAGGAGGGTAGCAACCTATTCTTAGGGCAAGGGACCCCTTCTAAAGGACATGGATCCCTTTGGGGTGTTAGGGGCCACCTTGGGGGGCTGGGTGCCCCCTCGTATGATGGCAGCCCCCTCAGAGAACTGGCAGTCCTATTGGGTAGGCGGCGGCCCCCTCCCGGGGGTGGTGGCGCATTTGGGCATTGGGGACTCCTTCTGGAGGCAAGGGGCCTCCTTGGGGGGCTGGGGGCCCCCTTTTGGGGCTGGCAGCCCCCTTGTTGGGCTGGCAGTCCCATCGGGGGGGCGTCGGCAACCTCAGGCGAGTGGCAGCCCGTTCGGGGGTTGGGGGCACCATCTGTGTGGCCAGGTGCCCCTTTGGAGGCTAGGGACCAACTTGGGGGCTGGAGACCTCTTTGGGGAGCTAGGAGCCCCCTCTGGGGGCTAGGAGCCCCTTCTGGAGGACAAGGGCATTCTTCGGGGGCTGGAAGCCCCCTCAGAGGGCAGGCAGCCCCATTGGGGGGCAGTGGCCCCCTCGGGTGGGTGGTGTCCGGTTTGGGGGTTTGGGGCCCCTTCTGGGGGCCAAGGGTCCCCTTGGGGGTCTGTGGGGCTCCTTAGGGGGCTGAGCCCCCTCAGGGGGGTGGCAGCCTCTTTTGGGGGCCAGAGACCCCTTCTGGGATGCAGGAACCCCCACAATGGGCTAGCAGCCCCCTCAAGAGGCTTCAAGTCCAATTAGGGGGCAGCAGCCCCCTCAGGGGTGTGGTGGCCCATTTGGGGGATCAGGGGCCCCCTCCTGGGGCTGGAGGCCCCCTCAGGGGGCTGACAGCCTCCTTAAAGGGATGGCAGTCTTATAGAGGGGGCTGCAGCCCCCTCAGGAGAGTGGTGGCCCTATAGGAGGACTGGTGGCAACCTTCTCAAGAAGATGGCAGTCCCTTCTGGGGGCCATGAGCTTATTTTAAGAGAGAGGGACCCCTCAGGGGGCTGGGGGATGCCTCGGGTGGCTGGCAGCTCCCTCGGGGGGCTGGCATTGCCAGCAGTGGGGCAGTGGCCCTCTCGGGGGGGGTAGCCCATTCGGGGGTTGGGGGCCCCTAATGTAGGCCAGGGACCCAATAGGGGGTGGGGGCCCCTCATGGGGCTGGCAGCCCCCTTGGGAGGCTGGCAGTCCCATTGGGGCGGCGGCCCCATCGGGGAGGTGGTGGCCCGTTCTGGGGTTGGGCGCCAATTCTGGGGTCCAGGGGCACCCTTGGGGGAGAAGGGCCCCCTTGGAGGCTGGGGTTCCCCTCAGGGGGATAGCAGCCCCTTCTGGTGGCCAGGGGGCTCTTCTGGGGGACAGGGGCCCCCTTGGGGGGCTAGGGGCCCCCTTGGGGGGGCTGGCAGTCCTGTCAAGGGAGCAGTGGCCCCCTCAGGGATTGGTGGCTACTTAGGGGGTTGGGATCCCTTTCTGGGGGCCAGGGCCCCCTTTGGTGGGCTGGCAGCCCCTTTTGGGAGCCAAATGCCACTTGTGGGGGCCAGGGGCCCTCTTGGAGGACTAGAGACCCCTTTGAGGGGCTGGCAACCCCTTAGGAGGCTGGCAGTCCCATCAGGGGGTCAGCAGCCCCCTCAGGGGGTGGCCCTTTTGAGGATTAGGGGGCCTCTTCTGGGGGCCAGGGGCCCCCCTTTGGGGGCTGGGGGCCTCCTTAGGGGGCTGGCAGTTTCTGCTGGGGGCCAGGGATCCATTCTGGGGTCAGGGGCCCCATAGCTGGCAACCCCTCAGGGGGCTGGCAGTCCAATCAGGGGGGCCTCAGCCCCATAGGGGGGATAGTGGCCCATTCAATGGTTGGGGACCCCTTTTGGAGGCCAGGGACCCACTTAGGGAGCTGGGGACCCTCTTAGGGGGCTGGCAACCTCCTCAGACTTGCAGTCCCATTGGGGGGTAGTGGCCCCTTTGGGGGGGTAGTGGCCCATTCAGGGATTGGGAGCCCCCTTTGGAGGCCTGGGGCCCCCTCAGGGAGTTGAAGGCCCCCTCACATTGCTGGCAACCCCTTTGGGGGGCTGGCAGTCAAATTAGGGGGGCAGTGACCCCCTCAAAGAGGTGGCATCCTGTTTGGGGGTTAGGGTCCATTTCTGGAGGCTAGAGACCCCCTTGGGGGATTGGGGGCCCCCTTCAGGGGCTGGCAGCCCCCTCAGGAGGTTGGCAGCTCTTTCTGGGAACCAGGGGCCCCCTCAGGGGGCTGGCAGCCTCATCGGGAGAGCAACAGCCCCCTCAGGGTGGTGGTGGCTGGTTAAGGGATTTTTGAAGCCCCTTCTAGGGGCCAGGGACCCCCTTAGAGACTGACAGCCCCCTGACCCTTCTGGGAACCAAGTGCTCCTTTTGGGGGACACGGGCCTTCTCAGGGGGTTGGGGGCCCCCTTGGGGGGCTGGCAGCCACCTGGCAGTCCCATCAGAGGGCCGCGGCCCCCTCACGAGGGTGGTGGCCCAATCGACAGTTGGGGGCCATTTTGGTAGGCAAGGGATCCCCTTGGGGGGCTGGAGCCATCTCATGGAGCTGGCAGCTCCCTTAAGGGACTGGAAAGATTTTTTGGGGGGGCACTGGTCACCTCAAGAGGGTGGCAGCCACTTCGGGGGTTGGGGGCCCCTTCTGAGGGCCAGGGGACCTCTGTGGGGGCTGGCAGCAACCTCAGGGGGATGGCAGCCCCTCCTTGGGGCCAGGGACCTTTTCTGGGGGACAGGGGCCCCCTCAGAGGGCTGGGTGCCCCCTCGGGAGGCTGGCAGTCCTATCGGGGGGCTGTGGCCCCCATGGGGTGGTCGTGCCCCATTTGGGGGTTGGGGGCTCCTTCTGGAGGCCAGGAGCCCCCATGGAAAGCTGAGGGCCCCTTCAGGGGGCTGGCAACCCAATTGGGGACCAGCAGCGCCCTCAGGGGGGTGGCTGCCCGTTCAGGGGTACAGGGCCCCTGGGGGGGACCAGAGGCCCCCTTGAAGGGCTGGGGGCCCCCTTATTAGGCTGGTAGCCCCCTCATGGGGGTAGCAGGCCCTTCTAGGAACAATTGGCTCCTTCTGGGGGGAGAGGCTCCCTTGGGGGCTGGGTGCCCCCTTGAGAGCCTGGCAGCCCCCTCGGGGGTCTGGCAATCTCATTAGGGGATAGTGACCCCCTCATGGAGATGGCAGCCTGTTTGGGGGTAAGGAGCCCCCTCTGGAAGCCAGAGGCCCACTTGGGGAGCTGGGGGCCCCTTAGGGGCTCCCTAAGGTGGGTAGTGGCACTTTCTGGAGGCCAGGGGCCCCTTCTGGGGTGCAGGAACCCCCTCGGGGGGCTGGGTGCCCCCTCAGGGGACTGGCAGTCCCTTTGGGGGGGAGGCAGCCCCCTTTGAGTAGTGATGGCCAATTAGGGGGTTGAGGGTACTTTCTGGAGACCAGGGGCCACATTAGGGAGCTGGGGACCCCCTCAGAGGGCTGGCAGCCCCCTTTGGGGGCTAGGAGTCACATTAGGGGGGCCGCAGCCTTCCTCGGAGGGGTATCAGCCCATTTGGGGTTCTGGGCCCCTTCTGGGGGCCAGAGGCCCCCTTGGGGGGCTAAGAGCTCTCTTGGGGGGCTGGCATCCCCCTCAGGTTGGTGGCAGCCCTTTCTGGGGGCCAAGGACCCCTTCTGGGGGCCAGGGGCCCCCTCAGGGGGATGGGTGCCCCCTCTGGAGGCTGGCAGCCTCCTGGTTGGGCTAGCAGTCCCACTGGGGGGTTATGGCCCCCTCCGGGGGGGTCATGGCCCATTTGGGGGTTGGGGGCTCCTTCTGGAGGGCAGGGGCCCCCTCAGGGTGCTGAGGCCCTCTTGGGGGACTGGCCACCTCCTTGGGGGGCTTGCAGTCCTGTTGAGGGGGCTACAGATCCCTGCAGGGGGTGGCATGCCATTCGGGGGTTGGGGGACCCTTCTCGGGGCTGGGCCCCCCTCAAGGGGCTGGGGGCCCTTTATTGGGGTTGGCAGTACCCTCAGGAGGGTGGCAGCCCCTTCTGGGAACCAGGAGCCCCTTGTGGGGAATAGGGGCCAATGTGGGGGGATGGCAGCCCTCTTGGGAGACTAGAGGCTCCCTCAGGGGGCTGGCAGCCCCATCAGAGGACTAGAATTCCCATCAGGGAGGGCAGCAGCCCCATAAGGGGGGTGGTGGCCCATCGGAGGTTGGGGGCTCCTTGTGGAATCCAGGAGCCCCCTCGGGGGGCTCAGAGCCATCTCGGTTGGCTCAGAGCCCCGTAGGTGAGCTCAGAGCCACCTCGGGGGACTAGGAGCCTCCTCGAGGGGCTGGCAGACTTCTCAGAGGACTGGGGATGGTGGCACCCTTGGGTGGGTGGTGGCCCATTCTGGGGTTAGGGGCCCCTTCTGAAGGCCTGGGGCCCCCTCAGGGGGCTGAAGGCTCCCTCAGGTGACTGGCAGCCCCCTTGGGGGGCTGGCAGTCCCATGGGGGAGGCAGCAGCTCCCTCAGGGGAGTGGCATCTCATTCTGGGGTTAGGGGCCCCTCTGGGGGCGAGACCCCCTTGGGGGCTGGGGACCCCCTTGGGGTTCTGGCAGCCCCCTCAGGAGGGTAAAAGCCCCTTCTGGAGGGCAGGGGCCCTTTTTGGGGAGTAGGAGCCCCTTTGCTTGGCTTGGGTCCCCCTCAGAGGGCTGGCAGTCTCATTAAAGGGGCAGTGGTCCCCTCGGGGGGGTTGCAGCTCGTTCGGGGGTTGGGGGCCCCTTCTGGGGGTCAGAGACCCCCTTGGGGAGCTAGCAGCCCCCACGGGTGGTTGGCAGTCCCATCAGAGAGGTGGTTCATTCAAGGGTTAGGGATCTCTTTTGCAGGCCAGGGGTCCCCTTGAGGGGCTTGTAGTCCCATTGGGGGGCACCGACCACCTCGGGGGGGTGGCGGCCCGTTCAGGAGTTGAAGGCCCTTTCTGGGGGCCAGAGGCCCCCTTGGGGGGTTGGGGGCTGGCAGCCTTTTCTAGGGGCTAGGGACCCCTTCCAGGTTACAGGGACCCCCTCAGGGAGCTGGTGACCACTTATGGGGGCAGCCAGTCCCATTGGGGGGGCTGCAGCTCCCTCAGGGGGAATGCCAGAATCCCAAAAGGGCTACCAGCCCCCAAGGGGGCCTCCAGCCCCAGGAGGAGGACCCTGGCCTCCCGAAAGGGCCCTGACCCCCGAATAATGGCAGCCCATTTCGGGGTTGGGGGCCTCTTCTGGGCGGTAGAAGCCCCCTTGGGGGGCTGAGGCCCCTATTTAAGGGCTGGTAGTTCCCTCATGGGGGTAACAGCCCCTTCTGGGAGAGAAGGGCCCCCTTGGAGAGCTGGGTGCCCCCTCAGGGGGCTGGCAGTCCCATTGGGGAGGCAGCAAGCCCCTCAAGGGAGTGGTGCCCCATTCAGGGGTTTGGGGCCCCTTCTGGAGGCCAGGGGTCCCCTTGGGGGACTGGCAGTCCCATCGGGGGGCAGCGGCACCCTGGGGGTGGTGGTGGCCCATTCAAGGGTTGGGGGCCACTTCTCGAGGACATGGGTCCCCTCGGGGGGCTGGCAGCCCACTTGGGGGGTTGGCAGTCTCATGAAGGGGGTTGTGGCCCCCTCGGGGGAGTTGGGCCTGTTTGGGGGTTGGGGGCCCCTTCTTGGGTCCAGGGGCCCCCTTGGGGGGCTGGGGGTTATCTTAAGGAGCTAGCAGCCCTGTCAGTAGGTTAGCAGCCCTTTCTGGGGACCAAGGGCCTTCTCTGAGATGCAAGGACCCCCTTAGAGATTTGGGTGCCCCCTCGGGGGATAGCAGTCCTATCAGGGGAGGCGTGGGCACCTCGGGAAGGTGGTGCCCCATTCGGGGGTTGGGGGCCCCTTGTGGAGGCCAGGGACCCCCTCGGATGGCCGGGGGCCCCCTCAGGGGGCTAGCAGTCCCATTGGGAGGCCTGCAGCCATCTTGGGGGGGGTGGCAGCCCATTCAAGGGTTAGGGGCCCCTTCTGTGGACCAGGGCCCCCCTTGGGGGGCTGGCAGCCCCCTCAGAGAAGTAGCATCCACTTCTGGGGGCCAGGGGCCTAATCTGGGGGGACAGAGGCTCCCTTGGGAGGCTAGGTGCCTCCTCGGAATGCAGGCAGTCCTATCAGGGAAGCAGTGGCTCCCTCATGGGGATGGTGGCCCATTCAAGGGTTATGGGCTCCTTCTAGAAGCTAAGAGTCCCCTTGGGGGGCTGGGGTTCTTGGAGGGCTGGGAGCCCCCTTGGGGGGCTGGGTGCCCCCTTGGGAGGCTGGGGGCTCTCTCTGGGGCTGGTAGCCCCCTTGGAAAGCTGGAAGTGTCATCGGGGGCCGACAGCCCCTTCGGGGGGGTTTGGGCAGGTTCAGGGGTTGGGGGCCGCTTCTTAGGGCCAGGGGCCCCCTTAAGGGGCTGGCACCCTCTCATGGGGATGACAGCCTCTTCTGGGAGCCAGGTACCCACTCTGGGGGGCAGGGGCTTTTCTGGGGGACAGGGGCCTCCTTGGGGGGCTGGGGGCCTCCCTGGGAGGCTAGCAGCCTCCTAAGGGGGCTTGCCATCTCACCAGAGAGACAGCCACCTCAGGGTGATGGTGGCCCATTCGAAGGTTGGGGGCCAATTCTAAAGGCAATGGGCCCACTTGGCAGGCTGCCAGCACCCTCAAGGGAGTAACAGCCCCTTCTGGGGGCCAGAGGCCCACTTAGGGGACTGGCACGCCTCGGGGGGCTGGCAGCCCCATCAAGAGGGTGGCAGCCCCCTCAGGGGCGTGATGGCCCATTCGTGGGTTGGGGACCCCTTCTGGAGTCCAGGGACCCCCTTGGGGGCTGGAAGTCCCATCAGGGGGCAGCACCCCCCTCAGGGGGTGGCAGCCCTTTCAGGGGTTCAGGGCCCCTTCTGGGGGCCAGGGGCCCCCTCGGAGGGCTGCCATCTCCCTCAGGGGGGTGGCAACCCCTTGTTGGCCAGGGGCCCCTTCTGGAGAACAGGGGCCACCTTGGGGGGCTAGAAGCCCCTTCAGAGAGCTGGCAGTCCCATTGGGGGGACAGTGCCCCCCTCAGGGTGGTGGTAGCCCATTTGGGGGTTTGGGGCCCCTTTTGGAGGCCAGGTGCCCCCTTGAGGGGCTGGCATTTGTAATGGGGGGTCAGTTGCCCCCTTGGGGGTTGCATCCCATTCAGGGGCTGGGGGCCCCTTCTCTGGACAAAGGGCCCCCTTGAGTAGCTGGGGGCACCCTTGGAGGGCTGGGGGCCACTTTGGGGGGCTGACAGCCTCTACTGGGGGCCAAGAGCCCCTTCTGTGGAGAAAGGGTTCTCTTGGGGGCCTGGGAGCCCCTGGGTTCTGGCAGCCCCTGCAGGGGGCTGGCAGTCCCATGAGGGCACCAGCCCCCTCAGGGTGGTGGTGGCCAATTTGAGGGTTGTGGGCCCCTTCTGGAGGCCAGGGGCCCCCTCAGGGCACTGTGGACCCCCTTGGGGGGCTGGCAGCCCCCTTGGGAGGCTTGTAGTCCCATTGGGAGTTGGCAGCCCCCTCAGGGGGGTGGTGGCCCATTCAGGGGTTGGGGCCTCTTCTGGGGGCCAGGAGCTGAGGGCCCCCTGGGAGGGCTGGCAGCCCCCTCAGGGGGGTGGCAGCACCTTCCGGGGGCCAGGGGCCCCTTCTGGGGGACAGGGACCCCCTCGGGGAAGCTGGGTGCCCCCTCGGGTGACTTGCAGTTTCATTGTGGGGACAGCAACCCCCTTGGGGGGGTAATGACCCATTTAGGGTTTTAGGGCCCTTTCTTGAGGCCAAGATGTCGATTGGGAAGCTGGGGGCCCCCTCATGGGGCTGGCAGCCACCTCAGGAGGCTAGCAATCCTATTGGGAGGCAATGGCTCCCTCAGGGGGGTGGTTGCCCATTCAAAGGTTGGGGGCCCTTTATTGAGACCAGGGGCTCCCTTGGGGGGGCTGGCACTCTCATTGGGTGGTGGGAGCCCCCTCAGGGGGGTGGTGGACTGTTCAGGAATTGGGGGCCGTTTCTGGGGGACAGGGGCCTCCTTAGGGGCTAGGGGCCCCCTCAGGGGACTGGCAGCCCCCTTTGGGGGCTGGTAGTCCCATCAGAGGTTGCAGCCTCTTTTGGGGGCCAGGGAACCCTTCTGTGGTACAGGAACCCCCACAGAGGGTTAGCAGCCCCCTCAGGAGGCTTTAAGTCCAATTAGGGGGGCATCAGCCCCCTTAGGGGGGTGGTGGTGCATTTGGGGGGTCAGGGGCCCCTTCAGGAGGCCAGGGGCCCCCTCCCAGCACTGCAGGCCCCCTCAGAGGACTGGTAGTTTTATGGGGGGGCTGCAGCCCCCTCAGAGGACTGGTAGTCTTATGGGGGGGGCTGCAGCCCCCTCACAGGAGTGGTGGCCCTATAGGTGAGCTGGTGGCAATCCCCTCAGGAAAATGGCAGTCCTTTCTGGGGACCAGGAGCCTCTTCTTGGAGACAGGAGCACTATCAAGGCGCTTGGGGCTGCCTTGGGTGGCTGACAGCCCCCTCAGAAAGCTGGTATTGCCAGCAGTTTAGCAGTAGCTCTATCGGGGGTGGGTGACCCATTCGGGGGTTGGGGGCCCGTTCTGGAGGCCAGGGGCCCCACGGGAGGCTGGAGGCCCCCTCGGGGGGCTAGCAGCACCCTTGGGAGGCTGGCAGTCCCATGGGGGGGCAGCAGCCCCATTGGGGGGGTGGTGGCCTGTTCTGGTGTTGGGCACCAATTCTGGGGGCCAGGAGCCCCCTTGGGGGCTGGGGGCCCCCTCAGGGGAATTGGCAGCCCCTTCTGGTGGCCAGGGGGCCCTTCTGGGGATAGGGGCCCCCTTAGGGGGCTGGGGGCCACCTTGGGGGCTGCCAGCCCCCTTGGGGGCTGGAAGTCCTATCACCGGGTTAGTGCCCTCACGGGAGAATGGTGGCTAGTTCAGGGATTGGGGGGCTGGCAGCCCCTTTTGGGAGCCAAGGGCTTCTTCTGGGGACCAGGGGCACCCTTGGGGGGCTGGGGACCCCTTTGAGTTGCTGGCAGCCCCTTGGAAGGCTGGCAGTCCCATCGGGGGGTATTGGCCCCCTTGGGGGGTGGCCCTTTTGAAGATTGGGGGCCCTTTCTGTGGGGCACGGACCCCCTTGGGGAGCTGGGGCCTCCTGGGGGGCCTGGCAGCCTCTGCTGGGGGCCAGGGACCCCTTCTGGGGTCAGGAGCACCAGGCCTGGCAGCCCCCTCAGGGGCCTAGCAGTCCAATTGGGGCGGCGGCCCCATCGGGGGGGGGTGGCCCATTCAACGGTTGTGGGCCCCTTCTGGAGGCCAGAGACCAACTCAGGGAGCTAGGGGGCCAACTTGGGGGGCTGGCAGCCTCCATGGACTGGCAGTCCCATTGGGGAGGTGGTGGCCCCTTTGGGGGGGTGGTGGCCCATTCAAAGATTGGTGGCCCCTTTTGGAGGCCTGGGGCCCCCTCAAAGGATTCAAAGCTTCCTTGGGCTGTCAGCCCCCTTGGGGGGGCTGGCAGTCAAATTGAGACAGTAACCCCCTAAGGGAGATGGCATCCTGTTTGGGGGTTAGGGTCCATTTCTGGGGGCTAAAAGCCCCCTTGGGGATTGGGGGTCTCCTTGGGGGGCTGGCAGCCCCCTCAGGAGTGTGGCAGCCCCTTCTGGGGACCAGGGGCCTCTTTTGGGGAGCAGGAGCCCCCTCGGGGTGGTGGTGGCTGGTTTAGGGATTTTTTGAGGCTCTTCTAGGAGCCAGAGGTCCCCTTGGGGGCTGGCAGCCCCCTAACCCTTCTGGGGACCAGGTGCCCCTTCTGGGGGACAGGGGTCCCCTCAGGGGGTTGGGGGCCCCCTCGGGGGATGGCTGTCCCATAAGAGGGCCACGGCCCCCTCACGAGGATGGTGGCCTAATTGACGGTTGGGGGCTATTTCTGTAGGCAAGGGGCTCCCTTGGGGGGCTGGGGCTCCCTCAAAGAGCTGGCAGCCCCCTTAAGGGACTGGAAAGATTATTGGGGGGGGCACCAGACACCTCAAGAGGGTGGCAGCCAGTTCAGGGATTGGGGGCCATTTCTGAGGGCCAGGGGCCCCCTGTGGGGGCTGGTAGCCCACTCAGAAGGGTGGCAGCCCCTTCTTGGGGCCAGGAACTTTTCTGGGGGACAGGGGCCCCCTCAGAGGGCTGGGTGCCCTCTCGGGAGGCTGGCAGTCCCATCGGGGGAGCTGTGGCCCCATTGGGGTGGTGGTGCCCCATTTGGGGGTTGGGGGCTCCTTCTGGAGGCCAGGAGCTCCCTCGGAGAGCTGGGGGCCCTCTCAGGAGGCTGGCAGCCCCCTTGAGAGGCTAGCAGTCCCATCAGAGGGCCAGCAGCCCCCTCAGGGGGGTGGATGCCAGTTTGGGGGTTTGAGGCCCCTTGTGGGGGACAGAGGCCCTCTTGGGGGGCCAGGGTCCCCCTTGGTAGGCTGGCAGCCCCCTCATGGAGGTAGCAGCCCCTTCTGGGGGCCATGGGCTCCTGGGGGGCAGAGGCTCCCTTGGGGGGCTCGGGACCCCTCAGGGGGCTGGCAGTCACATTAGGAGGGCCGTGGCCTTCCTTGGGGGGTATCAGCCCGTTTGCGGGTTCTGGGTCCCTTCTGGGGGCTAGGGGCCTTCTTAGGGGGCTGGGAGCCCCCTTGGCAGCCCCTTCTGAGGACCAAGGGCCCATTCTGGGGGCCAGGGGCCTTTTCAGTGGGATAGGTGCCCCCTCGGGAGGCTGGCAGCCAACTGGGGGGGCTGGCAGTCCCATCAGGGGGTGGCAGCCCCCTCAGGAGGTTGGTGGCCCATTCAGGGGTTGGGAGCCCCTTCTGGAGGCCAGGTGCCCCCTTGGGGTACTGGGAGCCTTCTCGGGGGATTAACAGCCTCCTTAGAGGGTTCGCAGTCCTATTGAGGGGGCTACGAACCCCTGGAGGGGGTGGCAGCTCATTCAGGGATTATAGGACCCTTCTGGGGGCTGGGAGCCCTGTAGGACTGGCTGTCCCCTCAGAAGGGTAGCAGCCCCTTCTGGGAACCAGAAGCCCTTTATGGGGTTAGCTACCCTTGTGGGGGAATGGGGGCCCTCTTGGGGGGCTGCAGGGCCCCTCAGGGGGCTGGCAGCCTCATCAGAGGAATGGAATTCCCTTCAGGGGGGGCAGGAGCTCCATCAGGGGGGTGGTGGCCCATCGGGGGTTGGGGGCCCCTTGTGGAGGCTAGGAGCCCTCTTGGGGGGCTCAAAACCCCTTCTGGGGACTAGGAGCCTCCTCAGCGGGCTGGCAGACTCCTCAGAGGACTGCCAGTCCCATTCAGGAGGTAGTGGCTCCCTTTGGTAGGTGATGGCCCACTCTGGGGTTAGGAGCCCCTTCTGAAGGCCTGGGGTCCCATCAGAAGGCTGAAAGCTCCCTCAGGTGGCTGGGATCCCCCCTTGGGGGCTGGCAGTCCCATAGGGGGGCATCAGCTCCCTCAGGAGGGGGGCATCTCATTCAGGGGTTAGGGACCCCTACTCGAGGCCAGAGGCCCCCTTGGGGGGATGGGGGCCCCTTGGGGGGCTGGCAGCCTTCTCAGGATAACAGCCCCTTCTGGGGACCAGGGACCCCTTTTGGTTAGCAGGGGACCCTTCAGGGGGCTTGGGTCCCCCTCGGGGGGCTTGCATTCCCATTGGGGGCAGTGACCCCCTCGGGGGGGTTGCGGCCCGTTTGGGGGTCGAGGGCTTCTGGGAGCAAGGGGCCCCCTTGGGGGCTGGCAGCCCCCTTAGAGGGGTGGCAGCCCCTTCTGGGGGGCAGAGGCCCCCATGGGGGCTGGGGGTCCCCTCGAGGAGCTGGCAGCCCCCTCGGGTGGCTGGCAGTCCCATCAGAGGGGCAGTGGTCCCCTCAGGAGGGTGGCCCATTCAAGAGTTAGGGACACCTGGAGGCAAGGGGTCCCCTTGTGAGGCTGGCAGTCCCATCGGGGGGGCAGTGACCCCCTCGGGAGGATGGCGGCCCGTTCAGGGGTTGGGGACCCTCTCTGCGGGCCAGAGACCCCGTTGGGGGGCTGTGCCCCCTCAGGGGACTGGCAGTCCCATTGGGTGGCAGCCCCCTCGGGGTGGTGGTGGCCAATTCAGGGGTTGAGGGTACCTTCTGAAGACCAAGGGCCACCTTGCAGGGCTGCAGACCCCTCAGGGGGCTGGCACCCCTCATGAGGGGTTGGCAGTCACATTAGGGGGACCACCGCTTTCCTCGGGGGAGTATCAGCCCATTTGGGTGTTCTTGGCCCATTCTGGGGGCCAGGGGCCCCCTTGGGGGGCTGGGAGCCCCCTCAGGGGGGTGGCAGCCCCTTCTGGGGGCCACAGGTCCCTTCTGGGGGCCACAGGTCTCTTCTGGGGGCCAGGGGCCCCCTCAGGGAGTTGGGTGCCCCCTTGGGAGGCTGGCAGTCCCCTGGGGGGGCTGGCAGTCCCATCGGGGGTGGCATCCCCCTCGGGGTGGTGGTGGCCTATTCGGGGGTTGGGGGCCCCTTCTAGAGGAGAGGGTCCCACTTGGGGTGCTTAGGGCCTTCTCGGGGTACTGGCAGCCTCTTTAGGGGGCTGGCAGTTCTATTGAGGGGACTCCAGCCCCCTGGGGGGGTGGCAGCCCATTTGGGGGTTGGGGGACCCTTCTTGGGGCTGGGACCCTCTTAAGGAGTTGGGGGCCCTGTAGGGGGGCTGGCATTCACCTCAGGAGGGTGGCAGCCCCTTCTGAGAGCCAGGAACCCCTTGTGGGGGATAGGGCCCCCTGTGGGGGGATGGGGGCCATCTTGGGTTGCTGGAGGCCCCCTCAGTGGGCTGGCAGCCCCATTGGAGGGCTGGAATTCCTATCAGGGGGGGCAGCAGCCCCATCAGGGGGTTGGTGGCCCATCAGGGGTTAGGGGCCCCTTGTGGAGGCAAGGAGCCCCCTCGGGGGGCTAGGAACCTCCTCGGGGGGCTGGCAGACTCCTCAGAGGACTGGCAGTCCCATTTAGAGGGTGGTGGCTCCCTTGGGTGGGTGGTGGCCCATTCTGGGGTTAGAGGCCATTTTTGAAGGCCTCACACCCCCTCAGGGGGCTGAAAGCTCCCTCGGGTGGCTGGCAGCCCCCTTGGGTGGCTCTCAGTCCCATGGGGGGGCAGCAGCTCCCTCAGAGGGGTGGCATCTCGTTCAGGGGTTAGGGGCCCCTTCTGGGGTCCAGAGACCCCCTTAGGGGGCTGAGGGCCCCCTTGGGGATCTGAAAGCCCCCTCAGGAGTGTAGCAGCCCCTGCTGGGGTCCAGGGGCCCCTTTTGAGGAGCAGGGGCCCCTTCGGGGGGCTTGGGTCCCCCTCGGGGTGCTGGCAGTCCCGTCAGGGGACACTGGCTCCCTCGGGGGAGTTGCGGCCTGTTCGGGGGTTGAGGTCTTCTGGGGGCAAGAGGCCCTTTTGGGGGCTGGCAGCCCCTTCTGGGGGACAGGGGCCCCCATGGGGGTCTGGGAGCCCCCTCAGGGAGCTGGCAGCCCCCTCGGGTGGCTGGGAGTCCCATCAGAGGGGCAGCGGCCCCCTCAGGGGGGGTGGCCTATTGAAGGGTTAGGGACCCCTTCTGGAGGCCAGGGGTCCCCTTGGGGGGTTGGCAGTCCCATTGGGGGCAGCAACCCCCTAGGGGGGGTGGTGGCACATTTGGGGGTTGGGGGCCCCTTCTGAGGGATTGAGGCCCCCTTGGGAGGCTGGGGGCTCCCTTCAGGGGCTGGCAGCCTGTTCAGGGGGCCAGGAGCCCCCTCAGGGGGCTGGGGACCCCCTAGGGGGACTGCCAGTCCTATTGGGGGGGCTGCAGCTCATTTGGAGGACTACCAGAATCCCAAGGGGACTACTAGCCCCCCAAGGGGGCCTGCAGACCCAAGAGGGGGACCCTGGCCTTCCGAAGGAGCCCCTGACCCCCTGATGATGGCAGCCCATTCGGGGGTTGGGGGCCTTTCCTGGGTGCTAGGGGCCCCTTTGGGGGGCTGAGATCCCTATTTAAGTGCTGGTAGTTCCCTCATGGAGATTGTAGCCCCTTCTGGGGGCCATGGGCCCCTTCTGGGGGACAGGGGCTCACTTGGGGGTCTGGGGGCCCACTCAAGGGGCTGGCAGTCCCATTGGGGGGTCAGGGGGGTGGGAGCCTATTCGAGGATTGGGGGCCTCCTCTGGAGGGCAAGGACCCCCTCTGGGGGCTGGGGGCCCCCTCAAGGGACTAGAGGCCCCCTTGGGGGGCTGGCAGTCTCATCAGGGGCAGCGGCCCCCTCGGGGGGTGGCAGCCCCTCTGGGGATTGGGGGCCCCTTCTGGGGGCCAGGGGCCCCCTCGGAGGGCTGGGGATCCCCTCGAAGGGGTTGGCAGTCCCATCAGGGGGGCTGTGGCCCCCTGGGGGGAATGCCAGCCCCCCAAGGGGGCCTCTAGCCCCAGGAGGGAGCCTCTGGCTTCCTGTAAGAGCCCTGGACCCCCGAATGATGGCAGCCCATTTGGGGGTTGGGGGCCCCTCCTAGGGGCCAGTAGCTCCCTTGGGGGGCTGAGGGCCCCCTTTAAGGGCTGGTGGCCCTCTCAGGGGGTTAGTAGCCCCGTATGTGGGCCAGGAGCAGGGATGTTCTGCCCAGTGACCCAATATATCGTACCGTAGCATGAAAATTATCGTATCTTACCCTAAAATTATCGTACAGGTAATTTTTTAATTAAAACAATGAATAAATTGTTCATTTTTAATTCATAGGTATTTTATGGTACAATGAAATTACTTATTTAACTTAGTTATGCAGAAAAAATGATTGTTCTTAAAAATATTAGCGTCTACATTTTCATTTATTGCATTTTCATTCCGAGTCCGATGGGATATATAGGCCTACTTCACTTCACACTCCTCTGAATACAAAGTCTGATTGTTCATTCTGTTTAGCATTTCATTTATTGGTTTAAATGCTGAGCAAGACATGCCTGATTCTTTGATGCTAGGAGGCCCCCATTTACTGTTCTTGTTGCCAGTCTATTCCTTATTCTTGTTTTTGTTAAATTTCATTTGCTGAAAACTTGGTAGTGGCACTACCAAGCACCAAGTAAAGTTTGAACTTCTAAGTTCTTGACATTTATGAGGTCGGCCGGGCTTGGCCCTCCTGACCTCCCATGGGACTGGGAGGGGAAAGGAATTTCATGAGTGACTTTAGGGAAGCGTGGGTTACTGGGGTGTAGGCACAATGAACCGTGTGGCGGGAATACTGAGTGTTGTTAACCTGCAGTATATATATAAAAAATCTAGGGAAGCTGGAATAGACAAAAATTATTATATATTTGAATGTGATATCGTATATCGTACAAGCACCCCAAATTATAGTACAAATACGATAATTATCGTACATAGAACATCCCTGGCCAGGAGCCTCTTCTGAGGGACAGGAGCCCCCTTGGGGGTCTGGGGGCCCACTCAAGGGGCTGGTAGATCCCACTGGGGGATCTGTGGGGGGCTGGGGGAGCATTTGAGGGTTTTGGGCCTCTTCTGAACACTAAGGGTCCCCTCAGGGGGCTGCCAACCCCCTTGGGGGGCTGGCAGTCTCATTGGGGGAGTGGCGGCCCCCTCGGGGGGTAGCAGCCCGTTTGGGGGTTAGGGGCACCCTTGGGGTGCTAGGGACCTTCTTGGGGTGCTTGCAGCCCCCTCGGGGGCTGGCAGTCCCATCAAGGGGCGGTGGCCCTCTCGGAAGGGTGGTGGCATATTCGCGGGTTGGGGGCCCCTTCTGGAGACCAGGGGTCCCCTCGGGGGGCTGGGGACCCCCTTGGGGGGTTGGCAGCCTTCTTGGGGGGTTGGCAGTCCCATCGGGGGGCTGGGGACCCCCTTGGGGGGTTGGCAGCCTTCTTGGGGGGTTGGCAGTCCCATCGGGGGGCAAGTGGCCCCCTCGGGGGGTGGTGGCCCATTCGGAGGTTAGAGTCCCCTTCTGGTATCCAGGGGTCTCCTTGAGGGGTGGGGGCCCCCTGGGGAGGCTGGCAGCCTCCTCATAGGGGTGGTAGCCCCTTCTTGGGGCCAGGGGCCCCTTCTGGGGGACAGGGGCTCCCTCACAGGGCTGGGGGGGCTGGCAGCTCCCACAGGGGGCTGGCAGTCCCATTGGGGGGATGGTGTCCCCCTCCAGGTGGTGGTGGCCCATTCAAGGGTTAGGGGCCCCTTCTAGAGGCCAAGGGCACTCAGGGGCTGGGGGCCCCCTCTGGGGGTTGGCAGTCCCATCAGGGGAGGCCGGTCCCCTCGGAAAGTTGGCAGCCCATTCGAGGGTTGGGGACCACTTCTGGGGGCCAGGGGCCCCCTTGGGGGACTGAGGGAACCCTTGGGGGGCTGAGGGCCCTCTTGACAGGCTGGCAGCCCTCTCAAGGGGGTGGTAGCCAATTCTAGGAGCCAGGAGCCTCCTTGGGGGGCTGGCTGCCTCCTTGGGGGCTAGAAGCCCCCTCAGGGGCCTGGCAGTCCAATTGGGGGGCAAGCACCTTAGGGTGGTGGTGGCCCATTTGGGGGTTGGAGGCCCCTTCTGGAGGCCAGGGGCCCCCTTGGGGGACTGACAGTCCTATTGAGGGGGCAGCAGCCCCCTCAGGGGAGTGGTGGCCCATTTGAGGATAGGAGGCCCCTTCTGGAGAACAGGGGCCCCCTCGGGGGGCTGTGGTCCTTCTCGGGGGTCTTGCAGCCTGCTTGGGGGGCTGGCAGTCTCATCAAGTAGGTGGCATCCCCGGGGGGGAGGCCCATTTGGGGGTTGGTGGCCCCTTCTGGGGTTCAGGGGTCCCCTTGGGGGGCTGGAGGTTCTCTTGAGGGACTGGCAACCCCCTCAGTAGGGTGCCAGCCCATTCTGGTGGCCAAGGACCTTCTCTAAGGTACAAGGGCCCTCTTGGAGGGCTGGGTGCCCCCTCGAGGGGCTGGCAGTCCCATCAGGGGAACCATGGGCCCCTGTGGGTGCTGGTGCCCCATTCAAGGGTTGGGGGCCTTTTCTGGAGGCCAGGGGCCCCCTCAGGCGGCCAGGAGCCCCCTCAGGGAGCTGGCAATCCCATTGGGAGGCCAGCGGCCCTCTTGGGGGGGTGGCGGCCCGTTCGGGGATTAGGGGCCCCTTCCGTGGGCCAGGGTCCTCCTTGGGGGGCTGGGGGCCCCCTTTGGGGGCTGGCAGCCCCCTCAGAGTAGCTGCCACTTCTGGGAACCAGGGGCCCCTTCTGGGGGGACAGAGGCTTTCTCGGGAGGCTGGGTGCCCCCTCGGGATGCTGACAGCCCCCTCGGGGGCTGCAACCCCCTTGGGGGCTGGCAGTCCCATCAGGGAGGCAGTGGCCTCCTCAGGGGGATGGTAGCCTTTCAGGGGTTGGGTGCCCCTTCTGGAAACCAGGGGCTCCCTCGGAGGGCTCTGGGCCCCCTTGGGGGGCTGGGGGCCCCCTCTGGGGGCTGGCAGCTCCCTTGGAGGGATGGGAGTCTCATTGGGGGGCTGACGTCCCCTTTGGGGGGGGTTGCAGCCCGTTCAGGGATTGGGGGTCCCTTCTGGGGGCTAGAGGCCCCCTTGAGGGGCTGGCAGCCTCTTCAGGGGGGTGGCAGCCTCTTCTGGGGACAGGTACCCCTTCTGGGGAACAGGGGCCCTTTTGGGGGGCTGAAGGCCTCCCCAGGAGACTAGCAGCCCCCTAAGAGGGCTTGTCGTCCCATTAGAGGCAGCACCCTCAGGGGATTGGTGGCCCATTCGAAGGTTGGGGGCCCTTTCTTAAGGCCATGGGCCCCCTTGGGGGTCTGGGGGCCCCCTTGAAGGGCTGACAGCAAATTTGGGGTGGTGATAGCCCCTTTTGGGTGCCAGGGGCCCCTTCTGGGGGACAGGGGCCCCCTTGGGGGGCTGCCACTCACCTCAAGGGGCTGGCAGCCCCATCGAGGGGGCGGCGGCCCCCTCGGGGGGGTGGTGACCCATTCGAGGGTTGGGGACCTCTTCTGGAGGCCAGGGACTCCCTCGGGGGCTGTGGGCCCCCTCAGGGGGCTGGAAGCCCCCTTGGGGGGCTGGCAGTCTTATCAGGGAGACAGTGACCCCCTCAGGGGGTTGGGGGCCCCTTCTTGGGGCCAGGGGCACCCTTTGGGGGCTGGGGACCCCCTTGGGGGGCTGGGGGCCACCTTGGGGGGCTGGCAGCCTCTGTTGGGGACCAGGGGCCCCTTCTGGGGAGCAAGGGCTCCCTTGGGGGGCTGGGGGCCCCTAGGGGCAGGGAGCCCCCCCAGAAGGCTGGCAGTCCCATCAGGGGGGCAGCAGCCTCTTTGAGGTGGTGGTGGCCCATTTGAGGATTGGGGGCCCCTTCTGGAGGCCACAGGCCCCCTCAGGGGGCTGGCAGCCCCCTTGGGGGGTTGGTAATCCCATTTTTTTTTTTTTTTTTTTTTTTTATGTGACCGACTCTGGGCATAGGCTTCACAGCCTGCTATCAAGGCCTAGTAGTCCTCCTACGTACCGCACACCTCTGCATGTCACCACTTCGGCGCTAACACCCACCGTCGATACTGAATACATGCTAGGGCTGTCTCATACAGGACTGGTGTATTGGTATTAGCGGGGGTATTTTTACGACATGTCGGCGGGTCTTCTGGTAGATCAGTAAAGTCTGATTTTTATGAAATTCAAATCCTTAAACTGTTCCCTGCACCAGCGGGATTTGAACCTGGGTCTGGTAGGACCGCAAGCCACCTCTCTACCGATTGAGCCACCGCCTTTTCTGGAGGCCAGGGGCCCCCTCAGGCGGCCAGGAGCCCCCTCAGGGAGCTGGCAATCCCATTGGGAGGCCAGCGGCCCTCTTGGGGGGGTGGCGGCCCGTTCGGGGGTTAGGGGCCCCTTCCGTGGGCCAGGGTCCTCCTTGGGGGGCTGGGGGGCACCCAACCCCTCGGGGGGGTGATGGCCCATTTAGGGGTTGAGGGCCCCTTTTGGAGGGCAAGGGTCCCCTTGAGGGGCTGGGGGCCCTTTCGGGTGGCTGGCAGTTCCATCGGGGTTCAATGGCCCCCTGGGGGGGTGGCCCATTCAAGGGTTGGGGACCCTTTCTGGAGGCCAGGGGCCCCTTCGGGGGCTGGGGGCCCCCTTGGGGGCTGGCAGCCCCCTTGGGGGACTGGCGGTCTCATTGGGGGCGTGAGCCCCCTCGGGGAGGTGGTGGACTGTTCAGGAGTTGGGGGCCCCTTCTGGAGGCCAGGGGCCCCCTCAGGTGACTGGCAGCCACCTCAGGGGGGTGGCAGCCCCTTCTGGGGGCCAGGGGCTCCTTCTGGGAGGCAGGGGACCCCCTTGGGGGGTTGGAGGCCCAATTGTGGTGCTGGCAGCCCTCTTGGAGGGTTGGCAGTCCTATCAAGGGGGTGACAGCCCCCTCAGGGAGGTGGTGGCCCATTTGGGATTTTGGGGTCCTTTCTGGAGGCCAGGGGCACCCTCAGGGGGCTGGGGGTCCCCTTGGGGGGCTGGGGGTCCCCTTGGGGGCTGGTAGTCCCATCAGGGGGGCGGCAGCCCCCTCAGGGGGGTGGCAGCCCGTTTGGAGGTTGGGGCCCCTTCTGGGGGACTGGGGCCCCCTGGGGGCTGGAGGCCCCCTTGGGGGACTAGCAGCCCTTCTGGGGGCCAGGGGCCCCTTGAGGGGGCTGGGGGCCCCCTTGGGGGCTGGCAGTCCCATCAGGGGGGCAGTGGCCCCCCCGGGGGTGGCAGTCCGTTAAGGGGTTGGGGCCCCCTTCTGGGGGCCAGGGACCCCCTTGGGGGGCTGTGGTTCCTCTTGGGGGGCTGGCAGCTCTTTCTGGGGGCCAGGGGCCCCTTCTGGGGGGCAGGGACCCCCTCGGGGGGATGGGGGCCCTCTCGGGGGGATGGGAGCCCTCTCGGGCGGGATAGCTGTTCCATGCGGGGTGGGTGCCCCCTCGGGGGGGGTGGCCCGTTCGGGGGTTGGGGGCCCCTTCTGTGGCCCAGGGGTCCCCTCGGGTGGGTGGCAGCCCCATCGGGGGGGCTGCCGCCTCCTTGGGGGGTCGGCAGCCTTCTTGGGGGATTGGCAGCCCCCTCGGAGGGGCGGCAGCTCATTTGGGGGTTGGAGGCCCCTTCTGGGGGCCAGAGGCCCCATTGGGGGACCGGAGGTCCTGTCTGGGGTTGGTGGCCCTGTTGGGGAGGGCAGCGGGCCCCTCGGGGATCGGGGGCTCCTTCCGTGGGTCGGCAGCCCCGTCGGGGAACCGGCGGCCCCGTCTGGGGTCGTTGACCCTGTCAGGGGTAGCAGCAGCTCCGTCGAGGGGCCGGCGGCCCTGTTGGGTGGTTGGCGGTCTAGTGCAGCAGGTGCCCCTCGGTTCCCGGGCGCATTTTTCAAAGGTGTTTTTAGAACAACGATTCATGCATCGAATTTTTTAGGTCCCACGGTCTTTTGCCCCTTCATGTTCAGTGTCCCTATCTGACGAAGAACCTAGGTTGTTCCGATGGATTTGGGTATGATTCATTCGATTTTCAGCTTCATTTCAGTCGGAAAGGACAATGTTCTGTGTTTCTCCCCTCCCTAAAACCCACGATTCCCCAAAGATCTCCCATTATTTCAGGGGGATGGGGTCATATCTCAAAATCTGGTTAATTTCGACGGAAATGATTAAATCGAATCACATCACAATCCATCAGATAAACCTAAGTTTAGTTGGAAAAAGCAGTAGGGACAGAAAAGCAGTATTTACCTATATTTAATTTTTAGTGCTGATATGCAGCACTTGACCAGAATGGTGTGTAGCAAACCACAACATTTTCTGATTGCGTGTTTTCGTTCACCGTTTCCTTTACAATACAACTGTAATAATTCTTCTATCCCCAACGTTTCGACTATAATCATTAACCACAATGGTGAGGCACATTTTCCAGCTATTTTCAGATTCTGCTCACTATTCTCTTCAGTTCCGTGTGTAATAATGGTTATATCAACAAAGGAGTGGATTAGCATACAGCCCTAAATGCCATTAAAAAAAAAAGAGAAAATCAACCCCAAAGTTTGACAAGTGTCGCACAAAATGTAGAAGGCCTATCAAAGTACGATTTTCAACCATATTGCTATGATCACATGGCCGTATATATGTTCTCCTGGGATAAAGGAAGGATTCAGGAAGAGAATGGTATACCTAACTCCATATTAGCCGCAGTGGCGCTTAAGGCCTTATGCTAATCCACTCCTCCTGAATAAATTAAACATCTTCCCTCTAAAAAAAGGATTAGCAATGGTAGAAATCAATTTTGGCCAACACCTAACCACATCCAGTTTACGATAGTGCTGCTTCCGGGCACTTTCTTTTCTAATCACTAAATTTCCCTTAATATTAAATGTGTATTATTTTTTTTTATACACAACAGCATTATCAGATTACAATGATTTCATAAAAACTACACAATCAATGGGGAAGCACATCGGCACCAACTTTATTACAATCGGTAACATACGAAAATTCGACATTTTCTTCCACTTCTTGTCAATATTTTATTCACGAATACAATTGCTGTATTTCGTGAGACAACAATAACCTTACAGGGTTACATATAATGAGAAGAAAACAGGGGCAATGCGAGAAACTCAATATGGTCACCATGAGCGGAAATAATACGCACTTAAATTTTACGTCGTTTTTCTCTCTATTCAATCTTTTTTCATCATTTCTCCTTCTTCAATAAATCTTATTACACTTCTTACGTTTCATTTTAGTACAAATATAACGCAATTAACCTACCAACAACGCCAGGACATAATTTTCACTTGCAGTTCAACGTGCTGTACCACCCTCCACACAGGTTGAAAAAAGACTGACGCTTTGGTTCAGTGCTGTTAATCAGCAACAAAAATCGCTAGACTGCTATATAAAGTGCCACTTTTTCTTTACTATTTTTTCATTTATATGCACCTACCTGCACGTATAATTTATATACTATTGTAGTTATAAACTTTCCAATCAATACTTATGTTGTAAAAAGGATAGTTAGCGCTGGAGATAGGTCAGGTTAGGTTAGGATAAATTGGGTTAGGTTACCTTAAAACTGGTTAGGTTGGCTTAAAGCAAGTTAGGATAAATAAGGCTGGGTTGAATTACGAAAATTTATGTTAGGTTGGGATAAATGAGCATTGATAAAGGGCAATTTCGCTGAAAAAGAGCGTCCTAAGATGGCGTTTGTCAGTCTTCGCACACCGGTTAGGATGAGATGGGTTAGGTTAGCATAAAATGGGTTACGTTAGTTTAAAATAGGTTAGGTAACGTTAGGAGACATAAGGTTGGCTTGTTACGAAAGTTTAGGTTAGGTTTGTTCAAGTAGGCCTGCAAGAGGAATCTCGATCGTATATGGCGCTCTAAGATGGCGTCCATCTGTCTTCGTGCAAAGCAATTAAAGGGCTATATCGCTGAAAGAGCGTTCTAAGATGGCGTTTGTCAGGCTTCGCTCAGAGGTTAGGATGAGTTTGGTTAGGTTAGCATAAAATGGGTTAGGTTAGTCTAAAATAGATTAGGTAACGTTAGGAAAAATAAGGTTAGCTTGTTACTTAAGTTTAGGTTAGGTTTGTTCAAGTAGGCCTGCAAGGGGAATTTCGATCTTATTTATATGGCGCTCTAAGATGGCGTCCATCTCTCTTCGTGCACAGCGGGATAGTCGCTGTTCATGAACAAACACCGCTTTTTAAAGCACTTTTCATGTTAAAAAATAAAAACTAACTCTCTCACAAGCTTCACACGAATAGCAGCTACCTGTACAGCGTCAAGATTTTCCATAAATCTTAGTAATAGGTCAGCAATTAATCAGATAATGTCAATTATCTTCAAACTAACAAGATTGAGTCGCCCGTCGAGATTATCATTTTCTATGTTTACTCTAAAGTCAATTACAGAAAACATTTCTTAAAAGGGTAACTTAACTAAGATGTATCGACATAATGATTTAGGGGGGTTTATGAGGGCCTTGGCGGGTTTATGAGGGCCTGAGCACCTGGGAGGGTTTGTTAGGGTTTGGGTGGATTTCTGAGGGTCCGGGCGGATTTATGACGGCCTAGGCTGGTTTATGAGGGCCAGGGCGGGTTTATGACTATGTGGGGGGGTTTATGAGTATGTGGGCGAGTTTACGAGGGCCTGGGGGGTTTATGAGGGGTAGGTTCGGTTTATGATGGCCTGGGCGGGTTTATGATGGCCTGGGCGGCATTATGACGGCCTGGGCGGGTTTATGAAGGCCTGGGCGGGTTTATGAAGGCCTGGGCGGGTTTATGAAGGCCTGGGCGGGTTTATGAGGGCGTTGGCGGATTTATGAGGGGCAAGGTGGGTTTATGAGGGGCTGGGTGGGTGTATAAAGGGCTGGGTGGGTTTATGAAAGCCTGGGCGAGTTTCTCAGGACCTTGGCGGGTTTTTGAGGGGCTGGGCGGGTTTATCTATCCAAATATCTATCCATCCATCCATATATCTATCCATCATTCTGTCTCTATCTATCTATATCAATTTATCTATCAATCTACCTATCTATCGATCTGTCTATCTATCCATTCATCTATCTATCCATCCATCTCTACCCAACTATCTATCTATCTATTTATCTATCCATCGACCTATCTATCTATCTATCTATCCATGCCTCTATGTATCCATCTATCTTTCTGTCTATCTATCCCCCAAATCACCCCAAGGTGGCTCCAGCGGTCTGGCGGTGCCCCCAACGAACCTGGGGTGGCCCCAGCAGGCCCGGTGTGGCCCAGGTGATCCCAGGTTGGCCCAGGCGGCTCCACGGTGACCCCATGGCCCTGTGGTGCCAGAGGTGGTCCCTGTGTGGCTGCAGCAGTCATTTGGTGGCCCCAGTAGGCACAGAGTGGCCCACGCGGCCCTACGGTGGTCCCGGTGGCCACGGGTTGGCCCAGTGGCCCTGGGATGACCGTGGCACTGCCACAGTGGCTCATGCAGCCCTGGGGTGGCCCTGTCGGCCCTGCAGTGACCCTAGCGGCCCAATACTGGCCCTGATGCCTCTGGGATTGCCATGGAGGCCCTGAGGTGGCCCTGACGGACCAGGGGTGGCCACACCGATGTTGTGGTAACACATGGGCCCTGCAGTGGCCCAGGCGGCACCATGGTGGCATCGGGCCACCTGGGCCACCCCGGGGCCGCCGAGGCCCCAGTAGGGACGCCGGGGCCACTCACATATACTCTCCTAGTTAGTCTCACACTGTCCCGCTGGCACTCCCAATGTCGTGTACAACACCACCGTCAGTAATAAAAGTAGCGAGAAGAAAAAACAAAAACAAATGGATGATAGAAAGGTTCGTTTCGTTACAGAAAAAACCACTGCATTGTTTATAGTTTTCCATCTCAGAAGCCCCGCCCCCAAGATGGCGTCGACTTCTCTGGCTCGTCCGGGGTATTCCGTGGGTCTTTAGTTACCTCCTGACGATGTTGGGGTGCAGACGTCTGCCCCTTTGGTCCTTGGCGCCTCCCGGTCTGTCCCTACTCGGCCCAAACTATTCAGCTATCTAGCCATTCATCCATCTGTCAATCTATCTATCTATCCATTCATCCATCTATCTATATCTATCTCTGTCCATCTATCTACTGTACCTAGCTATCTGTCTATCTATCCATCCATCTATGTATCTATCAATCTACCTACCCATTTATCTATCAATCCATCCATCCACCTATCTATCCATCATGCCATGTAATCTATCTATCCATCAACCGATCGATCAGTCTATCGATCGATCTATCTACTTATCGATCTATCTATCTGTCCATTTATCTATCTAAATATCTTGCCATCCATCCATCTATCTATCCATCTATCGGTCTATCTATCTATATCAATTTATCTATCGATCTACTTATCTATCGATCTATCTATCTATCCATTTATCTATCTATCATTCCATCCATCTCAACCCAACTATCAAACTATCTATCTGTTTATCTATCCGTCTACCTATCTATATATCTATCTATCCATCTATTTATCCATCTATCTGTCTGTCTATCTAACCCCCAAGTCACCCCAAGGTGGCCCCAGCGGTCTGGCGGTGGCCACAACGAACCTGGGGTGACCCCAGCAGGCCCGGTGTGGCCCAGCCGACCCCAGGTTGGCCCCGGCGGCTCCACGGTGGCCCCGTGGCCCTGTGGTGCGCCACTGAGGGTCGGGTCAGTCTGTCCAGCCTGTGCTGGAAGCGGAGCCTGGTCGTGGCCGCTGGACTGGGCCTCGATAGGAGGCATCCAGGGGGCGGCGAGGTGGCAGGAGGGGGCCCAGGGTGCGGGTGTGTCGTCGTGGTGGCGTCACTGGCGGTGGTGGTGGTGTCCCTGGTGTGGTGGTGTGGTGTGGGGTGGTCCGGTGGTCGGTGGTGGGTTCCGGCCGGCGTCGGCGGAGGCTGCAGCGGTTCTCGGGCCGTGCTCGCGCTCCGGCGCGGGTGCTCAGCCTCCCCCCGCCGTCATCGTTGTCGTCTGTGCCTCCCGCCTCTCTAAAGCCGGGCAGCCGCCTCGCCCGCCCCCGCCAAGCACCGCCGCCGTTGCCGCCGCGCGGCCGTCGCTGCAGGGGCCCACGCTTTCCCTCCCTTCACCGGCCGAGTCGCTCCCGTTATGGCGGGTGCCTCTGCCCCTCGTGATGGGCTCGGACCGGTGTGTACGCGACCCTTCCATGGAAAGCACGTGGCAACATGAGATTCTAAGAGTGTCGTTCCCGCCCCGAGCAAAAACGGGGCCTCCCTGCCTCCTCCAGAGGGCCGAGGGTCGAGCCTCCCGGGGCCCAAAACCCCGGCGTGCGCCGCCAGCGGTCTGTAAGGAGTTAGGGTAGGAGCCCTGCCTGGGGCTACTTTTTCTTTACTATATTTTGGGGCTAAGATGCGAATGAATGTGTTTGAATGGATGAGTAAATGGGGAGTGTGTCGTCCTGTCTCGGCTACCTCCCTTTCCTTGGGGGAAGCAGCCTAGGTATATAGATAGATAGATAGATATTTTTCATATATCAGCACTTATCTGCACGTTTAATTTATATACTATTATAGTAATAAACTTTTCAATCAATACTTATGTTGTAAAAAGGATAGTTAGCGCTGGAGATAGGTCAGGTTAGGTTAGGATAAATTGGGTTAGGTTACCTTAAAACTGGTTAGGTTGGCTTATAACAAGTTAGGATAAATAAGGCTGGGTTGAATTACGAAAATTTATGTTAGGTTTGGATAAATGAGCATTGATAAAGGGCAATTTCGCTGAAAAAGAGCGTCCTAAGATGGCGTTTGTCAGTCATCGCACACAGGTTAGGATGAGATGGGTTAGGTTGGCATAAAATGGGTTACGTTAGTTTAAAATAGGTTAGGCATTTTTCGGTCGATATAGTTTAAAAAAGAATGCCAGTCGTCAAAATGAACCGTAATATTTCCAATGAATACAAATGAGGAGGCTTTGACTGTCACGTATAAATAAGTTCGACAATGAAAACATATCATACCAATACTGATATATAAAACTGATACTTTGATTTTGTACGCTAGTCTTTGTGCATCAGACAAAAAATATGCAGTTCATCATTGACGGTTATAAATTTTGACAATGCAATTTGTTTCATGCTCTTCTTAGCAGGCAGAGTCTATTAGATGACATTATTCTTTCATTTAATAAAAATGTCACATTAAGGATAAGAAATTATGCCTATATTACTACTGGAAGTAAAAGCTCTAATTATATCAAAGCCATTTCATATGACGTGGTATTAATCATTTCTTCCATTGGCGAGAGGGATAATTAGGCAACTTCGTAAAATGAGGTAAGAATTTCTAGGAATCACCCAAACGTCATATATAGCACTTCGATAATTGACCGAAATTTGAAGGTAAACATATTGAATTTTTGCTAAAGTCTCGAAAACATAGATGATGAAGATGCAACTTCAAAAATTTTACAAACTTGCTAAGGTGAAGTAGCATATTGAAGGAAATCGATTCGTACCTGAAATGTGCTCAAAGAGGTTGAATTTTGCATAAAATTTCGTTTGATAAGGGTGCCCTGGAAAAGAGCATATATATATATATATATATATATATATATATATATATATATATATATTCCTACATAGCCTATGATTTCATCATCCTTTGTGTAATCTTAACGCACAGTATGGTGCATGCTTGATCACGAGCGTGTTCTGCCTCAGTTCCCCCCTTCTACCGTTATAGTAGAGTAAGTCGTCCTTTCTGTTGTTCAGAGCGGGATTGTCAACTCTTTGTCCCCATGGCTTCATTTGCGCGTCCTTCTTACAAGTTGTATCAAGCTCTGCCGGCCCCTATATAATGAGCTCAGTCTCTGCATCATTGCCACTTAGATATATTCCTCATTTTGTTCACATCTCTGTCCTCCCCTGTACAGTTATTATTATTGTGAGTTCTCAGGAAGTCTCCAACCATCTAGCAGCTGTGTAATTTGAGTATATGTGTAATTGCATTTTGTTCTTGTACTGTATAGCATAAGTTGTTAATTCGTAGGCCTAGTGATATTTTGTGATTCATGTGAGTGGATGCTAGCCATCATTAATAATATTTTGTATCTGTAATAATATATCTGGCATTCACTGAGTATTATCTGGTATCTCATTTTAACAGGGCTGACTTAGATAAATTTACTCTTGCTAATTTCATGTTAATAGAGGCTATTGCAGTTAACCATATATTTAACCTGTTTTTTGCCATTACATTATCCTTATGAGTCCTGAATGTTTTGTTGTTAGTTTGAGCATTAAACTTTAACTTGTAATTTTACCTCACTCTTTTGTTTTGAACCTGGCACTTTACGGGACAGTAGTGATTTTTAGTATTCTCACTTAAAGTGTACATTATCTTTCTCTGTTCCGTAACATAAATTTGGCGACCTCTCATCAGGATATTCAGGATATTATCATAAGGATATTGCTTGATATTTTGTAACATTTTCATGATGTCTACTATTACTACACTTGATGAAGCCAAAGATTTTTTGTCAAATGTGCAAACAGTGTGTGATGTAGAAAACAGAACAAAGAATGAACTTAAGCTTGTTGCTCAACAATTGGGAATTGCTGTTCGCTCTCATCATTCTAAAGATCAAATTGTTGACATGATTAATGAAAGCTTGTTTAATGTAACTCCTCCAAATGAGCGAACGCAGATTGAATTAGCTAAGTTACAGCTAGCCCTGCAGGAGGCTCAGGCTAAGGAGGCGGAGTCTCGTGCTAAGGAGGCTGAATTTCAAGCAAGTGCTAAGGAGGCTGAATTTCAGGCCCGTTCTAAGGAGGCTGAGGCACAAGTTGAAATTGCTAGGATTCAGGCAGACCATGAGTATCGCATGAAACAATGTGGAACTGGATCATCTAGCTCTGATGATTTTGATGTTGCTAAAAATGTTAAACTTGTCCCTCCTTTTAATGAATCTGATTTAACCAAGTATTTTCAGTTGTTTGAGAGGGTAGCTACAGGTTTTAATTGGCCCAAGGAGTATTGGCCAGTACTCCTTCAAACTGTTCTCACCGGTAAAGCTCAAGTAACTTATGCAACTTTGCCTCAGGATCAATCTGATAATTATGATGTAGTTAAGAGCTTGATTCTTAAGGCCTATGAGCTTGTTCCTGAAGCCTATAGAGTAAAATTTAGGACAACTTACAAGCAAGATAAGCAATCCCATGTTGAGTATGCAAAAATCAAAGAAGATCTGTTAGAGCAGTGGTTAAATTCTAAGAATGTGGATTCTGATTTTGGTAAATTTAAGCAGATGATTTTGCTGGAGGACTTCAAGAGGTGTATTTATAAAGATGTAAGCCGATATATTGATGAGAAAAGAATAGATAATATGTCTGATGCTGCAGTTTTAGCTGATGAATATGTTCTCACTCACAAGAGATATTCTAAAGAAAAAGGGAAAGCTGAGAGTAAGTACGTTGCCTCTACTCAGAGTACAGGTAACAGGAAAGAGAATAAAGATGATGTTTCTCAGGAAGTAAATACCAGCTTCACCTCTAGATTTCAGAAAAGTAAATGTACTTATTGTAGTAAGCTTGGTCATACTACGGAGAAATGTTTCAGGAGACAGCGTGATGTTAACAAAAAGGAGTCTTTAAATATTCAGTCAATTGGTCTAGTGTCCACCCTTGAGAGTTCCCAGAATTCTTCAACTGAGTTAACTGAACCTGCTTTGAGCGGTAACTTAAATTTTCATGATGGACCTCCTCTTTTGAGCAGTAACGTGGGTGACACTCTCAAGAGTTCATGTGCTAATTTCCTGTCTGATGGTTTTGTCAGTCCTCTGGACGGTAATGACAGGAAATCAGTTAAAATATATCGTGATACAGGTGCTTGCCAATCCCCTATGCTGACCAGTGTTCTAGGCTCTAATGTTAATTCCTCTGATGAAACTGTAATCTTACAAGGTGTAGGGAATAATTACTTCTCTGTCCCTCTGTGCAGAGTGAATTTAGAGTCTAGTTTTGTTAATGGTTCCGTTATGGTTGGGTTGGTTGAGACACTCCCAATGTCAGGTGTAACTTTCTTACTTGGAAATGATATTGGTGGAAGTCAGAAGCGTCCAGCTCCTCAGTTGTCTAGTGAGCCGGTGGCTGCGTCCCGTGATTGTGATGTCCCTGATGTGTTCCCTGCATGTGCTGTCACTAGGGCTAAGTCTAAAGTTACTGGTGATTTAGAGGATAATGATGATGATGATGTTATCCTAGCTGACACTTTTCTTAATAATTTGGACCACTCAGCAGATGAGGCAGTACCCCGTAGTGTTGATAATTTGTCTCGTCAAGAGTTGGTTGAGTTGCAGGTGGCTGACCCTGAGTTGAAAGGTCTAGCTAACTCTGCTTGCAGTGAGGAAGAGTCAGCTGGTGCTTCTACTTGTTATTATATAAAGTCAGGAGTACTTATGACAAAGTGGAGACCCCCAACAGCATCAGCCGACTGTGAATGGGAGGTTGTACATCAAGTTGTCATCCCTCGTGTTTGTAGGCAGGATATCATTAGAGTGGCTCATGATTCCAGTTTGGCAGGACACCTTGGAGTGAGGAAGACTGTGGCACGCATTTTGAAACACTTCTACTGGCCATGTATCTTCAGGGATGTTTCCTGGTATTGTAAGTCTTGTCACACCTGTCAAGTTGTGGGGAAGTGTAATCAGACCGAAAAGGTTGCACCTCTAGTTCCCATTCCTCCTTTTGAGGCGCCTTTCACCCGTGTGTTGGTGGATATTGTGGGCCCTCTTCCTAAGACTTCTTCAGGATTTTCTTATGTGTTGACCCTGATTGATAGGGCTACTCGTTATCCCGAAGCCATTCCACTTAGAAATATCTCAGCAAAGAACGTGGTTAAGGAAATGCTAGGGTTCTTCACAAAGTTTGGTCTGCCCAAGGAGGTACAGTCAGACCAGGGAAGTAATTTCATGTCAAATGTTTTCAAGCAGTCTCTGAAAGAGTTGGGCATCACCCAGATCACGTCTTCAGCTTACCATCCCCAGACCCAAGGAGCGTTGGAGAGATATCATCAAACACTCAAATCGATGCTCAAGAAATACTGTTTGGAACATCAGAAAGACTGGGATAAAGGTCTTCCATTCGTTGTGTTTGCTGCAAGAGAATCTCCAAATGAATCACTGGGCTTCTCACCTTTTGAACTACTGTTTGGCCATGAAGTAAGAGGACCCCTTAAGTTACTCAAGGAATGCTGGCTGTCGGAGGAAGATGACGTCAACCTGCTGGAGTATGTGATGAAGTTCAAAGAACGGCTGTCCACTGCTTTACAGCTGGCGAGAGAGAATTTAGGAGCTGCTCAGGAGAAGATGAAGACTTGGTATGATAAGAAGTCCAGGTTGCGCCACTTTCAGCCAGGAGATCAGGTTTTGACTCTGCTACCTGTTCATGGGCAACCTCTTCAAGCCAAGTTTAGTGGTCCTTATTTCGTGGAGAAGAAACTCAGTGATGTCAACTATGTCATCGCCACACCAGATCGTAGAAAGAACAAGCAACTTTGTCACATCAACATGCTAAAGTTATATCACAGGCGGGACGAAAATATTCCAGTCTGCACTGTAGCTGTTCCACCCGAGTCTGCAAGTGAAGCTCTCCCATGGAGCATGAGTCTGAGTGATAGTTTGGGGAAGAATCCTGATATCATGAATGATCTCCAGACTAAGCTTTCTCATCTACCTCCCGATGAAAGGCAGGAGTTTTCGGCATTACTGCAGGAGTACCCGCAAGTGTTCCGTGCCACTCCAGGAAGAACTACTGTTTTGATGCATGATGTCGATGTTGGAGACGCAAAGCCAATTAAACTGCCTCCTTACCGTGTGAACCCAGTGAAAGTTTCTCTCATCCAGAAGGAGCTTGGCTACCTGTTGGACCACAAGATGATTGAGCCCTGTCAGAGCGAGTGGAGTTCTCCTGTCACTCTAGTCCCTAAGCCAGGTGGGTCATAGCGGCTTTGCATCGACTACAGACGTGTTAATCAGATAACTAAAACAGACACTTACCCTCTCCCTCGCGTGGAAGATTGCATAGACAAGATCGGAAAGGCTAGGTACATCAGTAAGTTTGATTTGTTAAAGGGATACTGGCAAGTACCTATGACTGAACGTGCTAGGGAGATCTCATGTTTTGTAACACTAGGAAAGAAAATGTTATTGCAGATTGCTTATCTAGACTTTAGACAGATTGTTTTAGAGTAATAAGAAATTTCCTTTGTAAATTTCTTTTTCTTTGTGGGGAGGTGTTACATAGCCTATGATTTCATCATCCTTTGTGTAATCTTAACGCACAGTATGCTGCATGTTTGATCACGAGCGTGTTCTGCCTCAGTTCCCCCCATCTACCGTTATAGTAGAGTAAGTCGTCCTTTCTGTTGTTCAGAGCGGGATTGTCAACTCTTTGTCCCCATGGCTTCATTTGCGCGTCCTTCTTACAAGTTGTATCAAGCTCTGCCGGCCCCTATATAATGAGCTCAGTCTCTGCATCATTGCCACTTAGATCTACTCCTCATTTTGTTCACATCTCTGTCCTCCCCTGTACAGTTATTATTATTGTGAGTTCTCAGGAAGTCTCCAACCATCTAGCAGCTGTGTAATTTGAGTATAAGTGTTATTGCATTTTGTTCTTGTACTGTATAGCATAAGTTGTTAATTCGTAGGCCTAGTGATATTTTGTGATTCATGTGAGTGGATGCTAGCCATCATTAATAATATTTTGTATCTGTAATAATATATCTGGCATTCACTGAGTATTATCTGGTATCTCATTTTAACAGGGCTGACTTAGATAAATTTACTCTTGCTAATTTCATGTTAATAGAGGCTATTGCAGTTAACCATATATTTAACCTGTTTTTTGCCATTACATTATCCTTATGAGTCCTGAATGTTTTGTTGTTAGTTTGAGCATTAAACTTTAACTTGTAATTTTACCTAACTCTTTTGTTTTGAACCTGGAACTTTACGGAACAGTAGTGATTTTTAGTATTCTCACTTAAAGTGTACATTATCTTTCTCTGTTCCGTAACATAAATTTGGCGACCTCTCATCAGGATATTCAGGATATTATCATAAGGATATTCCTTGATATTTTGTGACTGTGATTTATTCATGATGTCTACTATTACTACACTTGATGAAGCCAAAGATTTTTTGTCAAATGTGCAAACAGTGTGTGATGTAGAAAACAGAACAAAGAATGAACTTAAACTTCTTGCTCAACAATTGGGAATTGCTGTTCGCTCTCATCATTCTAATGATCATATTGTTGACATGATTAATGAAAGCTTGTTTAATGTAACTCCTCCAAATGAGCGAACGCAGATTGAATTAGCTAAGTTACAGCTAGCCCTGCAGGAGGCTCAGGCTAAGGAGGCGGAGTCTCGTGCTAAGGAGGCTGAATTTCAAGCAAGTGCTAAGGAGGCTGAATTTCAGGCCCGTTCTAAGGAGGCTGAGGCACAAGTTGAAATTGCTAGGATTCAGGCAGACCATGAGTATCGCATGAAACAATGTGGAACTGAATCATCTAGCTCTGATGATTTTGATGTGGCTAAAAATGTTAAACTTGTCCCTCCTTTTAATGAATCTGATTTAACCAAGTATTTTCAGTTGTTTGAGAGGGTAGCTACAGGTTTTAATTGGCCCAAGGAGTATTGGCCAGTACTCCTTCAAACTGTTCTCACCGGTAAAGCTCAAGTAACTTATGCATCTTTGCCTCAGGATCAATCTGATAATTATGATGTAGTTAAGAGCTTGATTCTTAAGGCCTATGAGCTTGTTCCTGAAGCCTATAGAGTAAAATTTTGGACAACTTACAAACAAGATAAGCAATCCCATGTTGAGTATGCAAAAATCAAAGAAGATCTGTTAGAGCAGTGGTTAAATTCTAAGAATGTGGATTCTGATTTTGGTAAATTTAAGCAGATGATTTTGCTGGAGGACTTCAAGAGGTGTATTTATAAAGATGTAAGCCTATATCTTGATGAGAAAAGAATAGATAATTTGTCTGATGCTGCAGTTTTAGCTGATGAATATGTTCTCACTCACAAGAGATATTCTAAAGAAAAAGGGAAAGCTGAGAGTAAGTACGTTGCCTCTACTCAGAGTACAGGTAACAGGAAAGAGAATAAAGATGATGTTTCTCAGGAAGTAAATACCAGCTTCACCTCTAGATTTCAGAAAAGTAAATGTACTTATTGTAGTAAGCTTGGTCATACTACGGAGAAATGTTTCAGGAGACAGCGTGATGTGAACAAAAAGGAGTCTTTAAATATTCAGTCAATTGGTCTAGTGTCCACCCTTGAGAGTTCCCAGAATTCTTTAACTGAGTTAACTGAACCTGCTTTGAGGGGTAACTTAAATTCTCATGATGGAGCTCCTCTTTTGAGCAGTAACGTGGGTGACACTCTCAAGAGTTCATGTGCTAATTTCCTGTCTGATGGTTTTGTCAGTCCTCTGGACAGTAATGACAGGAAATCAGTTAAAATATATCGTGATACAGGTGCTTGCCAATCCCTTATGCTGACCAGTGTTCTAGGCTCTAATGTTAATTCCTCTGATGAAACTGTAATCTTACAAGGTGTAGGGAATAATTACTTCTCTGTCCCTCTGTGCAGAGTGAATTTAGAGTCTGGTTTTGTTAATGGTTCCGTTATGGTTGGGTTGGTTGAGACACTCCCAATGTCAGGTGTAACTTTCTTACTTGGAAATGATATTGGTGGAAGTCAGGTGTGTCCAGCTCCTCAGTTGTCTAGTGAGCCGGTGGCTGCGTCCCGGGATTGTGATGTCCCTGATGTGTTCCCTGCATGTGCTGTCACTAGGGCTAAGTCTAAAGTTACTGGTGATTTAGAGGATAATGATGATGATGATGTTATCCTAGCTGACACTTTTCTTGCTAATTTGGACCACTCACCAGATGAGGCAGTACCCCGTAGTGTTGATAATTTGTCTCGTCAAGAGTTGGTTGAGTTGCAGGTGGCTGACCCTGAGTTGAAAGGTCTAGCTAACTCTGCTTGCAGTGAGGAAGAGTCAGTTGGTGCTTCTACTTGTTATTATATAAAGTCAGGAGTACTTATTACAAAGTGGAGACCCCCAACAGCATCAGCCGACTGTGAATGGGAGGTTGTACATCAAGTTGTCATCCCTCGTGTTTGTAGGCAGGATATCATTAGAGTGGCTCATGATTCCAGTTTGGCATGACACCTTGGAGTGAGGAAGACTGTGGCACGCATTTTGAAACACTTCTACTGGCCATGTATCTTCAGGGATGTTTCCTGGTATTGTAAGTCTTGTCACACCTGTCAAGTTGTGGGGAAGTGTAATCAGACCGAAAAGGTTGCACCTCTAGTTCCCATTCCTTCTTTTGAGGCGCCTTTCACCCGTGTGTTGGTGGATATTGTGGGCCCTCTTCCTAAGACTTCTTCAGTATTTTCTTATGTGTTGACCCTGATTGATAGGGCTACTCGTTATCTCGAAGCCATTCCACTTAAAAATACTCAGCAAAGAACGTGGTTAAGGAAATGCTAGGGTTCTTCACAAAGTTTGGTCTGCCCAAGGAGGTACAGTCAGACCGGGGAAGTAATTTCATGTCATATGTTTTGAAGCAGTCTCTGAAAGAGTTGGGCATCACACAGATCACGTCTTCAGCTTACCATCCCCAGACCCAAGGAGCGTTGGAGAGATATCATCAAACACTCAAATCGATGCTCAAGAAATACTCTTTGGAACATCAGAAAGACTGGGATAAAGGTCTTCCATTGGTTGTGTTTGCTGCAAGAGAATCTCCAAATGAATCACTGGGCTTCTCACCTTTTGATCTACTGTTTGGCCATGAAGTAAGAGGACCCCTTAAGTTACTCAAAGAATGCTGGCTGTCGGAGGAAGATGACGTCAACCTGCTGGAGTATGTGATGAAGTTCAAAGAACGGCTGTCCACTGCTTTACAGCTGGCGAGAGAGAATTTAGGAGCTGCTCAGGAGAAGATGAAGACTTGGTATGATAAGAAGTCCAGGTTACGCCACTTTCAGCCAGGAGATCAGGTTTTGATTCTGCTACCGGTTCATGGGCAACCTCTTCAAGCCAAGTTTAGTGGTCCTTATTTCGTGGAGAAGAAACTCAGTGATGTCAACTATGTCATCGCCACACCAGATCGTAGAAAGAACAAGCAACTTTGTCACATCAACATGCTAAAGTTATATCACAGGCGGGACGAAAATAATCCAGTCTGCACTGTAGCTGTTCCACCCGAGTCTGCAAGTGAAGCTCTCCCATGCAGCATGAGCCTGAGTGATAGTTTGGGGAAGAATCCTGATATCATGAATGATCTCCAGACTAAGCTTTCTCATCTACCTCCCGATGAAAGGCAGGAGTTTTCGGCATTACTGCAGGAGTACCCGCAAGTGTTCCGTGCCACTCCAGGAAGAACTACTGTGTTGATGCATGATGTCGATGTTGGAGACGCAAAGCCAATTAAACTGCCTCCTTACCGTGTGAACCCAGTGAAAGTTTCTCTCATCCAGAAGGAGCTTGGCTGCCTGTTGGACCACAAGATGATTGAGTCCTGTCAGAGCGAGTGGAGTTCTCCTGTCACTCTAGTCCCTAAGCCAGGTGGGTCATAGCGGCTTTGCATCGACTACAGACGTGTTAATCAGATAACTAAAACAGACACTTACCCTCTCCCTCGCGTGGAAGATTGCATAGACAAGATCGGAAAGGCTAGGTACATCAGTAAGTTTGATTTGTTAAAGGGATACTGGCAAGTACCTATGACTGAACGTGCTAGGGAGATCTCATGTTTTGTAACACTAGGAAAGAAAATGTTATTGCAGATTGCTTATCTAGACTTTAGACAGATTGTTTTAGAGTAATAAGAAATTTCCTTTGTAAATTTCTTTTTCTTTGTGGGGAGGTGTTACATAGCCTATGATTTCATCATCCTTTGTGTAATCTTAACGCACAGTATGCTGCATGTTTGATCACGAGCGTGTTCTGCCTCAGTTCCCCCCTTCTACCGTTATAGTAGAGTAAGTCGTCCTTTCTGTTGTTCAGAGAGGGATTGTCAACTCTTTGTCCCCATGGCTTCATTTGCCGTCCTTCTTACAAGTTGTATCAAGCTCTGCCGGCCCCTATATAATGAGCTCAGTCTCTGCATCATTGACACTTAGATCTACTCCTCATTTTCTTCACATCTCTGTCCTCCCCTGTACAGTTATTATTATTGTGAGTTCTCAGGAAGTCTCCAACCATCTAGCAGCTGTGTAATTTGAGTATATGTGTAATTGCATTTTGTTCTTGTACTGTATAGCATAAGTTGTTAATTCGTAGGCCTAGTGATATTTTGTGATTCATGTGAGTGGATGCTAGCCATCATTAATAATATTTTGTATCTGTAATAATATATCTGGCATTCACTGAGTATTATCTGGTATCTCATTTTAACAGGGCTGACTTAGATAAATTTACTCTTGCTAATTTCATGTTAATAGAGGCTATTGCAGTTAACCATATATTTAACCTGTTTTTTGCCATTACATTATCCTTATGAGTCCTGAATGTTTTGTTGTTAGTTTGAGCATTAAACTTTAACTTGTAATTTTACCTAACTCTTTTGTTTTGAACCTGGAACTTTACGGGACAGTAGTGATTTTTAGTATTCTCACTTAAAGTGTACATTATCTTTCTCTGTTCCGTAACATAAATTTGGCGACCTCTCATCAGGATATTCAGGATATTATCATAAGGATATTGCTTGATATTTTGTGACTGTGATTTATTCATGATGTCTACTATTACTACACTTGATGAAGCCAAAGATTTTTTGTCAAATGTGCAAACAGTGTGTGATGTAGAAAACAGAACAAAGAATGAACTTAAGCTTGTTGCTCAACAATTGGGAATTGCTGTTCGCTCTCATCATTCTAAAGATCAAATTGTTGACATGATTAATGAAAGCTTGTTTAATGTAACTCCTCCAAATGAGCGAACGCAGATTGAATTAGCTAAGTTACAGCTAGCCCTGCAGGAGGCTCAGGCTAAGGAGGCGGAGTCTCGTGCTAAGGAGGCTGAATTTCAAGCAAGTGCTAAGGAGGCTGAATTTCAGGCCCGTTCTAAGGAGGCTGAGGCACAAGTTGAAATTGCTAGGATTCAGGCAGACCATGAGTATCGCATGAAACAATGTGGAACTGGATCATCTAGCTCTGATGATTTTGATGTGGCTAAAAATGTTAAACTTGTCCCTCCTTTTAATGAATCTGATTTAACCAAGTATTTTCAGTTGTTTGAGAGGGTAGCTACAGGTTTTAATTGGCCCAAGGAGTATTGGCCAGTACTCCTTCAAACTGTTCTCACCGGTAAAGCTCAAGTAACTTATGCATCTTTGCCTCAGGATCAATCTGATAATTATGATGTAGTTAAGAGCTTGATTCTTAAGGCCTATGAGCTTGTTCCTGAAGCCTATAGAGTAAAATTTAGGACAACTTACAAGCAAGATAAGCAATCCCATGTTGAGTATGCAAAAATCAAAGAAGATCTGTTAGAGCAGTGGTTAAATTCTAAGAATGTGGATTCTGATTTTGGTAAATTTAAGCAGATGATTTTGCTGGAGGACTTCAAGAGGTGTATTTATAAAGATGTAAGCCTATATCTTGATGAGAAAAGAATAGATAATTTGTCTGATGCTGCAGTTTTAGCTGATGAATATGTTCTCACTCACAAGAGATATTCTAAAGAAAAAGGGAAAGCTGAGAGTAAGTACGTTGCCTCTACTCAGAGTACAGGTAACAGGAAAGAGAATAAAGATGATGTTTCTCAGGAAGTAAATACCAGCTTCACCTCTAGATTTCAGAAAAGTAAATGTACTTATTGTAGTAAGCTTGGTCATACTACGGAGAAATGTTTCAGGAGACAGCGTGATGTGAACAAAAAGGAGTCTTTAAATATTCAGTCAATTGGTCTAGTGTCCACCCTTGAGAGTTCCCAGAATTCTTTAACTGAGTTAACTGAACCTGCTTTGAGGGGTAACTTAAATTCTCATGATGGAGCTCCTCTTTTGAGCAGTAACGTGGGTGACACTCTCAAGAGTTCATGTGCTAATTTCCTGTCTGATGGTTTTGTCAGTCCTCTGGACAGTAATGACAGGAAATCAGTTAAAATATATCGTGATACAGGTGCTTGCCAATCCCTTATGCTGACCAGTGTTCTAGGCTCTAATGTTAATTCCTCTGATGAAACTGTAATCTTACAAGGTGTAGGGAATAATTACTTCTCTGTCCCTCTGTGCAGAGTGAATTTAGAGTCTGGTTTTGTTAATGGTTCCGTTATGGTTGGGTTGGTTGAGACACTCCCAATGTCAGGTGTAACTTTCTTACTTGGAAATGATATTGGTGGAAGTCAGGTGTGTCCAGCTCCTCAGTTGTCTAGTGAGCCGGTGGCTGCGTCCCGGGATTGTGATGTCCCTGATGTGTTCCCTGCATGTGCTGTCACTAGGGCTAAGTCTAAAGTTACTGGTGATTTAGAGGATAATGATGATGATGATGTTATCCTAGCTGACACTTTTCTTGCTAATTTGGACCACTCACCAGATGAGGCAGTACCCCGTAGTGTTGATAATTTGTCTCGTCAAGAGTTGGTTGAGTTGCAGGTGGCTGACCCTGAGTTGAAAGGTCTAGCTAACTCTGCTTGCAGTGAGGAAGAGTCAGCTGGTGCTTCTACTTGTTATTATATAAAGTCAGGAGTACTTATGACAAAGTGGAGACCCCCAACAGCATCAGCCGACTGTGAATGGGAGGTTGTACATCAAGTTGTCATCCCTCGTGTTTGTAGGCAGGATATCATTAGAGTGGCTCATGATTCCAGTTTGGCAGGACACCTTGGAGTGAGGAAGACTGTGGCACGCATTTTGAAACACTTCTACTGGCCATGTATCTTCAGGGATGTTTCCTGGTATTGTAAGTCTTGTCACACCTGTCAAGTTGTGGGGAAGTGTAATCAGACCGAAAAGGTTGCACCTCTAGTTCCCATTCCTCCTTTTGAGGCGCCTTTCACCCGTGTGTTGGTGGATATTGTGGGCCCTCTTCCTAAGACTTCTTCAGGATTTTCTTATGTGTTGACCCTGATTGATAGGGCTACTCGTTATCCCGAAGCCATTCCACTTAGAAATATCTCAGCAAAGAACGTGGTTAAGGAAATGCTAGGGTTCTTCACAAAGTTTGGTCTGCCCAAGGAGGTACAGTCAGACCGGGAAGTAATTTCATGTCAAATGTTTTCAAGCAGTCTCTGAAAGAGTTGGGCATCACCCAGATCACGTCTTCAGCTTACCATCCCCAGACCCAAGGAGCGTTGGAGAGATATCATCAAACACTCAAATCGATGCTCAAGAAATACTGTTTGGAACATCAGAGAGACTGGGATAAAGGTCTTCCATTCGTTGTGTTTGCTGCAAGAGAATCTCCAAATGAATCACTGGGCTTCTCACCTTTTGAACTACTGTTTGGCCATGAAGTAAGAGGACCCCTTAAGTTACTCAAGGAATGCTGGCTGTCAGAGGAAGATGACGTCAACCTACTGGAGTATGTGATGAAGTTCAAAGAACGGCTGTCCACTGCTTTACAGCTGGCGAGAGAGAATTTAGGAGCTGCTCAGGAGAAGATGAAGACTTGGTATGATAAGAAGTCCAGGTTACGCCACTTTCAGCCAGGAGATCAGGTTTTGATTCTGCTACCGGTTCATGGGCAACCTCTTCAAGCCAAGTTTAGTGGTCCTTATTTCGTGGAGAAGAAACTCAGTGATGTTAACTATGTCATCGCCACACCAGATCGTAGAAAGAACAAGCAACTTTGTCACATCAACATGCTAAAGTTATATCACAGGCGGGACGAAAATAATCCAGTCTGCACTGTAGCTGTTCTACCCGAGTCTGCAAGTGAAGCTCTCCCATGCAGCATGAGCCTGAGTGATAGTTTGGGGAAGAATCCTGATATCATGAATGATCTCCAGACTAAGCTTTCTCATCTACCTCCCGATGAAAGGCAGGAGTTTTCGGCATTACTGCAGGAGTACCCGCAACTGTTCCATGCCACTCCAGGAGGAACTACTGTGTTGATGCATGATGTCGATGTTGGAGACGCAAAGCCAATTAAACTGCCTCCTTACCGTGTGAACCCAGTGAAAGTTCCTCTCATCGAGAAGGAGCTTGGCTGCCTGTTGGACCACAAGATGATTGAGCCCTGTCAGAGCGAGATGAGTTCTCCTGTCACTCTAGTCCCTAAGCCAGGTGGGTCATACCGGCTTTGCATCGACTACAGACGTGTTAATCAGATAAATAAAACAGACACTTACCCTCTCCCTCGCGTGGAAGATTGCATAGAGAAGATCGGAAAGGCTAGGTACATCAGTAAGTTTGATTTGTTAAAGGGATACTGGCAAGTACCTATGACTGAACGTGCTAGGGAGATCTCATGTTTTGGAACACTACGAAAGAAAATGTTATTGCAGATTGCTTATCTAGACTTTAGACAGATTGTTTTAGAGTAATAAGAAATTTCCTTTGTAAATTTCTTTTTCTTTGTGGGGAGGTGTTACATAGCCTATGATTTCATCATCCTTTGTGTAATCTTAACGCACAGTATGCTGCATGTTTGATCACGAGCGTGTTCTGCCTCAGTTCCCCCCTTCTACCGTTATAGTAGAGTAAGTCGTCCTTTCTGTTGTTCAGAGCGGGATTGTCAACTCTTTGTCCCCATGGCTTCATTTGCGCGTCCTTCTTACAAGTTGTATCAAGCTCTGCCGGCCCCTATATAATGAGCTCAGTCTCTGCATCATTGCCACTTAGATCTACTCCTCATTTTGTTCACATCTCTGTCCTCCCCTGTACAGTTATTATTATTGTGAGTTCTCAGGAAGTCTCCAACCATCTAGCAGCTGTGTAATTTGAGTATAAGTGTTATTGCATTTTGTTCTTGTACTGTATAGCATAAGTTGTTAATTCGTAGGCCTAGTGATATTTTGTGATTCATGTGAGTGGATGCTAGCCATCATTAATAATATTTTGTATCTGTAATAATATATCTGGCATTCACTGAGTATTATCTGGTATCTCATTTTAACAGGGCTGACTTAGATAAATTTACTCTTGCTAATTTCATGTTAATAGAGGCTATTGCAGTTAACCATATATTTAACCTGTTTTTTGCCATTACATTATCCTTATGAGTCCTGAATGTTTTGTTGTTAGTTTGAGCATTAAACTTTAACTTGTAATTTTACCTAACTCTTTTGTTTTGAACCTGGAACTTTACGGGACAGTAGTGATTTTTAGTATTCTCACTTAAAGTGTACATTATCTTTCTCTGTTCCGTAACATAAATTTGGCGACCTCTCATCAGGATATTCAGGATATTATCATAAGGATATTGCTTGATATTTTGTAACATTTTCATGATGTCTACTATTACTACACTTGATGAAGCCAAAGATTTTTTGTCAAATGTGCAAACAGTGTGTGATGTAGAAAACAGAACAAAGAATGAACTTAAGCTTGTTGCTCAACAATTGGGAATTGCTGTTCGCTCTCATCATTCTAAAGATCAAATTGTTGACATGATTAATGAAAGCTTGTTTAATGTAACTCCTCCAAATGAGCGAACGCAGATTGAATTAGCTAAGTTACAGCTAGCCCTGCAGGAGGCTCAGGCTAAGGAGGCGGAGTCTCGTGCTAAGGAGGCTGAATTTCAAGCAAGTGCTAAGGAGGCTGAATTTCAGGCCCGTTCTAAGGAGGCTGAGGCACAAGTTGAAATTGCTAGGATTCAGGCAGACCATGAGTATCGCATGAAACAATGTGGAACTGGATCATCTAGCTCTGATGATTTTGATGTGGCTAAAAATGTTAAACTTGTCCCTCCTTTTAATGAATCTGATTTAACCAAGTATTTTCAGTTGTTTGAGAGGGTAGCTACAGGTTTTAATTGGCCCAAGGAGTATTGGCCAGTACTCCTTCAAACTGTTCTCACCGGTAAAGCTCAAGTAACTTATGCATCTTTGCCTCAGGATCAATCTGATAATTATGATGTAGTTAAGAGCTTGATTCTTAAGGCCTATGAGCTTGTTCCTGAAGCCTATAGAGTAAAATTTAGGACAACTTACAAGCAAGATAAGCAATCCCATGTTGAGTATGCAAAAATCAAAGAAGATCTGTTAGAGCAGTGGTTAAATTCTAAGAATGTGGATTCTGATTTTGGTAAATTTAAGCAGATGATTTTGCTGGAGGACTTCAAGAGGTGTATTTATAAAGATGTAAGCCTATATCTTGATGAGAAAAGAATAGATAATTTGTCTGATGCTGCAGTTTTAGCTGATGAATATGTTCTCACTCACAAGAGATATTCTAAAGAAAAAGGGAAAGCTGAGAGTAAGTACGTTGCCTCTACTCAGAGTACAGGTAACAGGAAAGAGAATAAAGATGATGTTTCTCAGGAAGTAAATACCAGCTTCACCTCTAGATTTCAGAAAAGTAAATGTACTTATTGTAGTAAGCTTGGTCATACTACGGAGAAATGTTTCAGGAGACAGCGTGATGTGAACAAAAAGGAGTCTTTAAATATTCAGTCAATTGGTCTAGTGTCCACCCTTGAGAGTTCCCAGAATTCTTTAACTGAGTTAACTGAACCTGCTTTGAGGGGTAACTTAAATTCTCATGATGGAGCTCCTCTTTTGAGCAGTAACGTGGGTGACACTCTCAAGAGTTCATGTGCTAATTTCCTGTCTGATGGTTTTGTCAGTCCTCTGGACAGTAATGACAGGAAATCAGTTAAAATATATCGTGATACAGGTGCTTGCCAATCCCTTATGCTGACCAGTGTTCTAGGCTCTAATGTTAATTCCTCTGATGAAACTGTAATCTTACAAGGTGTAGGGAATAATTACTTCTCTGTCCCTCTGTGCAGAGTGAATTTAGAGTCTGGTTTTGTTAATGGTTCCGTTATGGTTGGGTTGGTTGAGACACTCCCAATGTCAGGTGTAACTTTCTTACTTGGAAATGATATTGGTGGAAGTCAGGTGTGTCCAGCTCCTCAGTTGTCTAGTGAGCCGGTGGCTGCGTCCCGGGATTGTGATGTCCCTGATGTGTTCCCTGCATGTGCTGTCACTAGGGCTAAGTCTAAAGTTACTGGTGATTTAGAGGATAATGATGATGATGATGTTATCCTAGCTGACACTTTTCTTGCTAATTTGGACCACTCACCAGATGAGGCAGTACCCCGTAGTGTTGATAATTTGTCTCGTCAAGAGTTGGTTGAGTTGCAGGTGGCTGACCCTGAGTTGAAAGGTCTAGCTAACTCTGCTTGCAGTGAGGAAGAGTCAGCTGGTGCTTCTACTTGTTATTATATAAAGTCAGGAGTACTTATGACAAAGTGGAGACCCCCAACAGCATCAGCCGACTGTGAATGGGAGGTTGTACATCAAGTTGTCATCCCTCGTGTTTGTAGGCAGGATATCATTAGAGTGGCTCATGATTCCAGTTTGGCAGGACACCTTGGAGTGAGGAAGACTGTGGCACGCATTTTGAAACACTTCTACTGGCCATGTATCTTCAGGGATGTTTCCTGGTATTGTAAGTCTTGTCACACCTGTCAAGTTGTGGGGAAGTGTAATCAGACCGAAAAGGTTGCACCTCTAGTTCCCATTCCTCCTTTTGAGGCGCCTTTCACCCGTGTGTTGGTGGATATTGTGGGCCCTCTTCCTAAGACTTCTTCAGGATTTTCTTATGTGTTGACCCTGATTGATAGGGCTACTCGTTATCCCGAAGCCATTCCACTTAGAAATATCTCAGCAAAGAACGTGGTTAAGGAAATGCTAGGGTTCTTCACAAAGTTTGGTCTGCCCAAGGAGGTACAGTCAGACTGGGAAGTAATTTCATGTCAAATGTTTTCAAGCAGTCTCTGAAAGAGTTGGGCATCACCCAGATCACGTCTTCAGCTTACCATCCCCAGACCCAAGGAGCGTTGGAGAGATATCATCAAACACTCAAATCGATGCTCAAGAAATACTGTTTGGAACATCAGAAAGACTGGGATAAAGGTCTTCCATTCGTTGTGTTTGCTGCAAGAGAATCTCCAAATGAATCACTGGGCTTCTCACCTTTTGAACTACTGTTTGGCCATGAAGTAAGAGGACCCCTTAAGTTACTCAAGGAATGCTGGCTGTCGGAGGAAGATGACGTCAACCTGCTGGAGTATGTGATGAAGTTCAAAGAACGGCTGTCCACTGCTTTACAGCTGGCGAGAGAGAATTTAGGAGCTGCTCAGGAGAAGATGAAGACTTGGTATGATAAGAAGTCCAGGTTACGCCACTTTCAGCCAGGAGATCAGGTTTTGATTCTGCTACCGGTTCATGGGCAACCTCTTCAAGCCAAGTTTAGTGGTCCTTATTTCGTGGAGAAGAAACTCAGTGATGTCAACTATGTCATCGCCACACCAGATCGTAGAAAGAACAAGCAACTTTGTCACATCAACATGCTAAAGTTATATCACAGGCGGGACGAAAATAATCCAGTCTGCACTGTAGCTGTTCCACCCGAGTCTGCAAGTGAAGCTCTCCCATGCAGCATGAGCCTGAGTGATAGTTTGGGGAAGAATCCTGATATCATGAATGATCTCCAGACTAAGCTTTCTCATCTACCTCCCGATGAAAGGCAGGAGTTTTCGGCATTACTGCAGGAGTACCCGCAAGTGTTCCGTGCCACTCCAGGAAGAACTACTGTGTTGATGCATGATGTCGATGTTGGAGACGCAAAGCCAATTAAACTGCCTCCTTACCGTGTGAACCCAGTGAAAGTTCCTCTCATCCAGAAGGAGCTTGGCTACCTGTTGGACCACAAGATGATTGAGCCCTGTCAGAGCGAGTGGAGTTCTCCTGTCACTCTAGTCCCTAAGCCAGGTGGGTCATAGCGGCTTTGCATCGACTACAGACGTGTTAATCAGATAACTAAAACAGACACTTACCCTCTCCCTCGCGTGGAAGATTGCATAGACAAGATCGGAAAGGCTAGGTACATCAGTAAGTTTGATTTGTTAAAGGGATACTGGCAAGTACCTATGACTGAACGTGCTAGGGAGATCTCATGTTTTGTAACACTAGGAAAGAAAATGTTATTGCAGATTGCTTATCTAGACTTTAGACAGATTGTTTTAGAGTAATAAGAAATTTCCTTTGTAAATTTCTTTTTCTTTGTGGGGAGGTGTTACATAGCCTATGATTTCATCATCCTTTGTGTAATCTTAACGCACAGTATGCTGCATGTTTGATCACGAGCGTGTTCTGCCTCAGTTCCCCCCTTCTACCGTTATAGTAGAGTAAGTCGTCCTTTCTGTTGTTCAGAGCGGGATTGTCAACTCTTTGTCCCCATGGCTTCATTTGCGCGTCCTTCTTACAAGTTGTATCAAGCTCTGCCGGCCCCTATATAATGAGCTCAGTCTCTGCATCATTGCCACTTAGATCTACTCCTCATTTTGTTCACATCTCTGTCCTCCCCTGTACAGTTATTATTATTGTGAGTTCTCAGGAAGTCTCCAACCATCTAGCAGCTGTGTAATTTGAGTATAAGTGTTATTGCATTTTGTTCTTGTACTGTATAGCATAAGTTGTTAATTCGTAGGCCTAGTGATATTTTGTGATTCATGTGAGTGGATGCTAGCCATCATTAATAATATTTTGTATCTGTAATAATATATCTGGCATTCACTGAGTATTATCTGGTATCTCATTTTAACAGGGCTGACTTAGATAAATTTACTCTTGCTAATTTCATGTTAATAGAGGCTATTGCAGTTAACCATATATTTAACCTGTTTTTTGCCATTACATTATCCTTATGAGTCCTGAATGTTTTGTTGTTAGTTTGAGCATTAAACTTTAACTTGTAATTTTACCTAACTCTTTTGTTTTGAACCTGGAACTTTACGGGACAGTAGTGATTTTTAGTATTCTCACTTAAAGTGTACATTATCTTTCTCTGTTCCGTAACATAAATTTGGCGACCTCTCATCAGGATATTCAGGATATTATCATAAGGATATTGCTTGATATTTTGTGACTGTGATTTATTCATGATGTCTACTATTACTACACTTGATGAAGCCAAAGATTTTTTGTCAAATGTGCAAACAGTGTGTGATGTAGAAAACAGAACAAAGAATGAACTTAAGCTTGTTGCTCAACAATTGGGAATTGCTGTTCGCTCTCATCATTCTAAAGATCAAATTGTTGACATGATTAATGAAAGCTTGTTTAATGTAACTCCTCCAAATGAGCGAACGCAGATTGAATTAGCTAAGTTACAGCTAGCCCTGCAGGAGGCTCAGGCTAAGGAGGCGGAGTCTCGTGCTAAGGAGGCTGAATTTCAAGCAAGTGCTAAGGAGGCTGAATTTCAGGCCCGTTCTAAGGAGGCTGAGGCACAAGTTGAAATTGCTAGGATTCAGGCAGACCATGAGTATCGCATGAAACAATGTGGAACTGGATCATCTAGCTCTGATGATTTTGATGTGGCTAAAAATGTTAAACTTGTCCCTCCTTTTAATGAATCTGATTTAACCAAGTATTTTCAGTTGTTTGAGAGGGTAGCTACAGGTTTTAATTGGCCCAAGGAGTATTGGCCAGTACTCCTTCAAACTGTTCTCACCGGTAAAGCTCAAGTAACTTATGCATCTTTGCCTCAGGATCAATCTGATAATTATGATGTAGTTAAGAGCTTGATTCTTAAGGCCTATGAGCTTGTTCCTGAAGCCTATAGAGTAAAATTTAGGACAACTTACAAGCAAGATAAGCAATCCCATGTTGAGTATGCAAAAATCAAAGAAGATCTGTTAGAGCAGTGGTTAAATTCTAAGAATGTGGATTCTGATTTTGGTAAATTTAAGCAGATGATTTTGCTGGAGGACTTCAAGAGGTGTATTTATAAAGATGTAAGCCTATATCTTGATGAGAAAAGAATAGATAATTTGTCTGATGCTGCAGTTTTAGCTGATGAATATGTTCTCACTCACAAGAGATATTCTAAAGAAAAAGGGAAAGCTGAGAGTAAGTACGTTGCCTCTACTCAGAGTACAGGTAACAGGAAAGAGAATAAAGATGATGTTTCTCAGGAAGTAAATACCAGCTTCACCTCTAGATTTCAGAAAAGTAAATGTACTTATTGTAGTAAGCTTGGTCATACTACGGAGAAATGTTTCAGGAGACAGCGTGATGTGAACAAAAAGGAGTCTTTAAATATTCAGTCAATTGGTCTAGTGTCCACCCTTGAGAGTTCCCAGAATTCTTTAACTGAGTTAACTGAACCTGCTTTGAGGGGTAACTTAAATTCTCATGATGGAGCTCCTCTTTTGAGCAGTAACGTGGGTGACACTCTCAAGAGTTCATGTGCTAATTTCCTGTCTGATGGTTTTGTCAGTCCTCTGGACAGTAATGACAGGAAATCAGTTAAAATATATCGTGATACAGGTGCTTGCCAATCCCTTATGCTGACCAGTGTTCTAGGCTCTAATGTTAATTCCTCTGATGAAACTGTAATCTTACAAGGTGTAGGGAATAATTACTTCTCTGTCCCTCTGTGCAGAGTGAATTTAGAGTCTGGTTTTGTTAATGGTTCCGTTATGGTTGGGTTGGTTGAGACACTCCCAATGTCAGGTGTAACTTTCTTACTTGGAAATGATATTGGTGGAAGTCAGGTGTGTCCAGCTCCTCAGTTGTCTAGTGAGCCGGTGGCTGCGTCCCGGGATTGTGATGTCCCTGATGTGTTCCCTGCATGTGCTGTCACTAGGGCTAAGTCTAAAGTTACTGGTGATTTAGAGGATAATGATGATGATGATGTTATCCTAGCTGACACTTTTCTTGCTAATTTGGACCACTCACCAGATGAGGCAGTACCCCGTAGTGTTGATAATTTGTCTCGTCAAGAGTTGGTTGAGTTGCAGGTGGCTGACCCTGAGTTGAAAGGTCTAGCTAACTCTGCTTGCAGTGAGGAAGAGTCAGCTGGTGCTTCTACTTGTTATTATATAAAGTCAGGAGTACTTATGACAAAGTGGAGACCCCCAACAGCATCAGCCGACTGTGAATGGGAGGTTGTACATCAAGTTGTCATCCCTCGTGTTTGTAGGCAGGATATCATTAGAGTGGCTCATGATTCCAGTTTGGCAGGACACCTTGGAGTGAGGAAGACTGTGGCACGCATTTTGAAACACTTCTACTGGCCATGTATCTTCAGGGATGTTTCCTGGTATTGTAAGTCTTGTCACACCTGTCAAGTTGTGGGGAAGTGTAATCAGACCGAAAAGGTTGCACCTCTAGTTCCCATTCCTCCTTTTGAGGCGCCTTTCACCCGTGTGTTGGTGGATATTGTGGGCCCTCTTCCTAAGACTTCTTCAGGATTTTCTTATGTGTTGACCCTGATTGATAGGGCTACTCGTTATCCCGAAGCCATTCCACTTAGAAATATCTCAGCAAAGAACGTGGTTAAGGAAATGCTAGGGTTCTTCACAAAGTTTGGTCTGCCCAAGGAGGTACAGTCAGACCGGGGAAGTAATTTCATGTCAAATGTTTTCAAGCAGTCTCTGAAAGAGTTGGGCATCACCCAGATCACGTCTTCAGCTTACCATCCCCAGACCCAAGGAGCGTTGGAGAGATATCATCAAACACTCAAATCGATGCTCAAGAAATACTGTTTGGAACATCAGAGAGACTGGGATAAAGGTCTTCCATTCGTTGTGTTTGCTGCAAGAGAATCTCCAAATGAATCACTGGGCTTCTCACCTTTTGAACTACTGTTTGGCCATGAAGTAAGAGGACCCCTTAAGTTACTCAAGGAATGCTGGCTGTCGGAGGAAGATGACGTCAACCTGCTGGAGTATGTGATGAAGTTCAAAGAACGGCTGTCCACTGCTTTACAGCTGGCGAGAGAGAATTTAGGAGCTGCTCAGGAGAAGATGAAGACTTGGTATGATAAGAAGTCCAGGTTACGCCACTTTCAGCCAGGAGATCAGGTTTTGATTCTGCTACCGGTTCATGGGCAACCTCTTCAAGCCAAGTTTAGTGGTCCTTATTTCGTGGAGAAGAAACTCAGTGATGTCAACTATGTCATCGCCACACCAGATCGTAGAAAGAACAAGCAACTTTGTCACATCAACATGCTAAAGTTATATCACAGGCGGGACGAAAATAATCCAGTCTGCACTGTAGCTGTTCCACCCGAGTCTGCAAGTGAAGCTCTCCCATGCAGCATGAGCCTGAGTGATAGTTTGGGGAAGAATCCTGATATCATGAATGATCTCCAGACTAAGCTTTCTCATCTACCTCCCGATGAAAGGCAGGAGTTTTCGGCATTACTGCAGGAGTACCCGCAAGTGTTCCGTGCCACTCCAGGAAGAACTACTGTGTTGATGCATGATGTCGATGTTGGAGACGCAAAGCCAATTAAACTGCCTCCTTACCGTGTGAACCCAGTGAAAGTTCCTCTCATCCAGAAGGAGCTTGGCTACCTGTTGGACCACAAGATGATTGAGCCCTGTCAGAGCGAGTGGAGTTCTCCTGTCACTCTAGTCCCTAAGCCAGGTGGGTCATAGCGGCTTTGCATCGACTACAGACGTGTTAATCAGATAACTAAAACAGACACTTACCCTCTCCCTCGCGTGGAAGATTGCATAGACAAGATCGGAAAGGCTAGGTACATCAGTAAGTTTGATTTGTTAAAGGGATACTGGCAAGTACCTATGACTGAACGTGCTAGGGAGATCTCATGTTTTGTAACACTAGGAAAGAAAATGTTATTGCAGATTGCTTATCTAGACTTTAGACAGATTGTTTTAGAGTAATAAGAAATTTCCTTTGTAAATTTCTTTTTCTTTGTGGGGAGGTGTTACATAGCCTATGATTTCATCATCCTTTGTGTAATCTTAACGCACAGTATGCTGCATGTTTGATCACGAGCGTGTTCTGCCTCAGTTCCCCCATTCTACCGTTATAGTAGAGTAAGTCGTCCTTTCTGTTGTTCAGAGCGGGATTGTCAACTCTTTGTCCCCATGGCTTCATTTGCGCGTCCTTCTTACAAGTTGTATCAAGCTCTGCCGGCCCCTATATAATGAGCTCAGTCTCTGCATCATTGCCACTTAGATCTACTCCTCATTTTGTTCACATCTCTGTCCTCCCCTGTACAGTTATTATTATTGTGAGTTCTCAGGAAGTCTCCAACCATCTAGCAGCTGTGTAATTTGAGTATAAGTGTTATTGCATTTTGTTCTTGTACTGTATAGCATAAGTTGTTAATTCGTAGGCCTAGTGATATTTTGTGATTCATGTGAGTGGATGCTAGCCATCATTAATAATATTTTGTATCTGTAATAATATATCTGGCATTCACTGAGTATTATCTGGTATCTCATTTTAACAGGGCTGACTTAGATAAATTTACTCTTGCTAATTTCATGTTAATAGAGGCTATTGCAGTTAACCATATATTTAACCTGTTTTTTGCCATTACATTATCCTTATGAGTCCTGAATGTTTTGTTGTTAGTTTGAGCATTAAACTTTAACTTGTAATTTTACCTAACTCTTTTGTTTTGAACCTGGAACTTTACGGGACAGTAGTGATTTTTAGTATTCTCACTTAAAGTGTACATTATCTTTCTCTGTTCCGTAACATAAATTTGGCGACCTCTCATCAGGATATTCAGGATATTATCATAAGGATATTGCTTGATATTTTGTAACATTTTCATGATGTCTACTATTACTACACTTGATGAAGCCAAAGATTTTTTGTCAAATGTGCAAACAGTGTGTGATGTAGAAAACAGAACAAAGAATGAACTTAAGCTTGTTGCTCAACAATTGGGAATTGCTGTTCGCTCTCATCATTCTAAAGATCAAATTGTTGACATGATTAATGAAAGCTTGTTTAATGTAACTCCTCCAAATGAGCGAACGCAGATTGAATTAGCTAAGTTACAGCTAGCCCTGCAGGAGGCTCAGGCTAAGGAGGCGGAGTCTCGTGCTAAGGAGGCTGAATTTCAAGCAAGTGCTAAGGAGGCTGAATTTCAGGCCCGTTCTAAGGAGGCTGAGGCACAAGTTGAAATTGCTAGGATTCAGGCAGACCATGAGTATCGCATGAAACAATGTGGAACTGGATCATCTAGCTCTGATGATTTTGATGTGGCTAAAAATGTTAAACTTGTCCCTCCTTTTAATGAATCTGATTTAACCAAGTATTTTCAGTTGTTTGAGAGGGTAGCTACAGGTTTTAATTGGCCCAAGGAGTATTGGCCAGTACTCCTTCAAACTGTTCTCACCGGTAAAGCTCAAGTAACTTATGCATCTTTGCCTCAGGATCAATCTGATAATTATGATGTAGTTAAGAGCTTGATTCTTAAGGCCTATGAGCTTGTTCCTGAAGCCTATAGAGTAAAATTTAGGACAACTTACAAGCAAGATAAGCAATCCCATGTTGAGTATGCAAAAATCAAAGAAGATCTGTTAGAGCAGTGGTTAAATTCTAAGAATGTGGATTCTGATTTTGGTAAATTTAAGCAGATGATTTTGCTGGAGGACTTCAAGAGGTGTATTTATAAAGATGTAAGCCTATATCTTGATGAGAAAAGAATAGATAATTTGTCTGATGCTGCAGTTTTAGCTGATGAATATGTTCTCACTCACAAGAGATATTCTAAAGAAAAAGGGAAAGCTGAGAGTAAGTACGTTGCCTCTACTCAGAGTACAGGTAACAGGAAAGAGAATAAAGATGATGTTTCTCAGGAAGTAAATACCAGCTTCACCTCTAGATTTCAGAAAAGTAAATGTACTTATTGTAGTAAGCTTGGTCATACTACGGAGAAATGTTTCAGGAGACAGCGTGATGTGAACAAAAAGGAGTCTTTAAATATTCAGTCAATTGGTCTAGTGTCCACCCTTGAGAGTTCCCAGAATTCTTTAACTGAGTTAACTGAACCTGCTTTGAGGGGTAACTTAAATTCTCATGATGGAGCTCCTCTTTTGAGCAGTAACGTGGGTGACACTCTCAAGAGTTCATGTGCTAATTTCCTGTCTGATGGTTTTGTCAGTCCTCTGGACAGTAATGACAGGAAATCAGTTAAAATATATCGTGATACAGGTGCTTGCCAATCCCTTATGCTGACCAGTGTTCTAGGCTCTAATGTTAATTCCTCTGATGAAACTGTAATCTTACAAGGTGTAGGGAATAATTACTTCTCTGTCCCTCTGTGCAGAGTGAATTTAGAGTCTGGTTTTGTTAATGGTTCCGTTATGGTTGGGTTGGTTGAGACACTCCCAATGTCAGGTGTAACTTTCTTACTTGGAAATGATATTGGTGGAAGTCAGGTGTGTCCAGCTCCTCAGTTGTCTAGTGAGCCGGTGGCTGCGTCCCGGGATTGTGATGTCCCTGATGTGTTCCCTGCATGTGCTGTCACTAGGGCTAAGTCTAAAGTTACTGGTGATTTAGAGGATAATGATGATGATGATGTTATCCTAGCTGACACTTTTCTTGCTAATTTGGACCACTCACCAGATGAGGCAGTACCCCGTAGTGTTGATAATTTGTCTCGTCAAGAGTTGGTTGAGTTGCAGGTGGCTGACCCTGAGTTGAAAGGTCTAGCTAACTCTGCTTGCAGTGAGGAAGAGTCAGCTGGTGCTTCTACTTGTTATTATATAAAGTCAGGAGTACTTATGACAAAGTGGAGACCCCCAACAGCATCAGCCGACTGTGAATGGGAGGTTGTACATCAAGTTGTCATCCCTCGTGTTTGTAGGCAGGATATCATTAGAGTGGCTCATGATTCCAGTTTGGCAGGACACCTTGGAGTGAGGAAGACTGTGGCACGCATTTTGAAACACTTCTACTGGCCATGTATCTTCAGGGATGTTTCCTGGTATTGTAAGTCTTGTCACACCTGTCAAGTTGTGGGGAAGTGTAATCAGACCGAAAAGGTTGCACCTCTAGTTCCCATTCCTCCTTTTGAGGCGCCTTTCACCCGTGTGTTGGTGGATATTGTGGGCCCTCTTCCTAAGACTTCTTCAGGATTTTCTTATGTGTTGACCCTGATTGATAGGGCTACTCGTTATCCCGAAGCCATTCCACTTAGAAATATCTCAGCAAAGAACGTGGTTAAGGAAATGCTAGGGTTCTTCACAAAGTTTGGTCTGCCCAAGGAGGTACAGTCAGACCGGGGAAGTAATTTCATGTCAAATGTTTTCAAGCAGTCTCTGAAAGAGTTGGGCATCACCCAGATCACGTCTTCAGCTTACCATCCCCAGACCCAAGGAGCGTTGGAGAGATATCATCAAACACTCAAATCGATGCTCAAGAAATACTGTTTGGAACATCAGAGAGACTGGGATAAAGGTCTTCCATTCGTTGTGTTTGCTGCAAGAGAATCTCCAAATGAATCACTGGGCTTCTCACCTTTTGAACTACTGTTTGGCCATGAAGTAAGAGGACCCCTTAAGTTACTCAAGGAATGCTGGCTGTCGGAGGAAGATGACGTCAACCTGCTGGAGTATGTGATGAAGTTCAAAGAACGGCTGTCCACTGCTTTACAGCTGGCGAGAGAGAATTTAGGAGCTGCTCAGGAGAAGATGAAGACTTGGTATGATAAGAAGTCCAGGTTACGCCACTTTCAGCCAGGAGATCAGGTTTTGATTCTGCTACCGGTTCATGGGCAACCTCTTCAAGCCAAGTTTAGTGGTCCTTATTTCGTGGAGAAGAAACTCAGTGATGTCAACTATGTCATCGCCACACCAGATCGTAGAAAGAACAAGCAACTTTGTCACATCAACATGCTAAAGTTATATCACAGGCGGGACGAAAATAATCCAGTCTGCACTGTAGCTGTTCCACCCGAGTCTGCAAGTGAAGCTCTCCCATGCAGCATGAGCCTGAGTGATAGTTTGGGGAAGAATCCTGATATCATGAATGATCTCCAGACTAAGCTTTCTCATCTACCTCCCGATGAAAGGCAGGAGTTTTCGGCATTACTGCAGGAGTACCCGCAAGTGTTCCGTGCCACTCCAGGAAGAACTACTGTGTTGATGCATGATGTCGATGTTGGAGACGCAAAGCCAATTAAACTGCCTCCTTACCGTGTGAACCCAGTGAAAGTTCCTCTCATCCAGAAGGAGCTTGGCTACCTGTTGGACCACAAGATGATTGAGCCCTGTCAGAGCGAGTGGAGTTCTCCTGTCACTCTAGTCCCTAAGCCAGGTGGGTCATAGCGGCTTTGCATCGACTACAGACGTGTTAATCAGATAACTAAAACAGACACTTACCCTCTCCCTCGCGTGGAAGATTGCATAGACAAGATCGGAAAGGCTAGGTACATCAGTAAGTTTGATTTGTTAAAGGGATACTGGCAAGTACCTATGACTGAACGTGCTAGGGAGATCTCATGTTTTGTAACACTAGGAAAGAAAATGTTATTGCAGATTGCTTATCTAGACTTTAGACAGATTGTTTTAGAGTAATAAGAAATTTCCTTTGTAAATTTCTTTTTCTTTGTGGGGAGGTGTTACATAGCCTATGATTTCATCATCCTTTGTGTAATCTTAACGCACAGTATGCTGCATGTTTGATCACGAGCGTGTTCTGCCTCAGTTCCCCCTTCTACCGTTATAGTAGAGTAAGTCGTCCTTTCTGTTGTTCAGAGCGGGATTGTCAACTCTTTGTCCCCATGGCTTCATTTGCGCGTCCTTCTTACAAGTTGTATCAAGCTCTGCCGGCCCCTATATAATGAGCTCAGTCTCTGCATCATTGCCACTTAGATCTACTCCTCATTTTGTTCACATCTCTGTCCTCCCCTGTACAGTTATTATTATTGTGAGTTCTCAGGAAGTCTCCAACCATCTAGCAGCTGTGTAATTTGAGTATAAGTGTTATTGCATTTTGTTCTTGTACTGTATAGCATAAGTTGTTAATTCGTAGGCCTAGTGATATTTTGTGATTCATGTGAGTGGATGCTAGCCATCATTAATAATATTTTGTATCTGTAATAATATATCTGGCATTCACTGAGTATTATCTGGTATCTCATTTTAACAGGGCTGACTTAGATAAATTTACTCTTGCTAATTTCATGTTAATAGAGGCTATTGCAGTTAACCATATATTTAACCTGTTTTTTGCCATTACATTATCCTTATGAGTCCTGAATGTTTTGTTGTTAGTTTGAGCATTAAACTTTAACTTGTAATTTTACCTAACTCTTTTGTTTTGAACCTGGAACTTTACGGGACAGTAGTGATTTTTAGTATTCTCACTTAAAGTGTACATTATCTTTCTCTGTTCCGTAACATAAATTTGGCGACCTCTCATCAGGATATTCAGGATATTATCATAAGGATATTGCTTGATATTTTGTAACATTTTCATGATGTCTACTATTACTACACTTGATGAAGCCAAAGATTTTTTGTCAAATGTGCAAACAGTGTGTGATGTAGAAAACAGAACAAAGAATGAACTTAAGCTTGTTGCTCAACAATTGGGAATTGCTGTTCGCTCTCATCATTCTAAAGATCAAATTGTTGACATGATTAATGAAAGCTTGTTTAATGTAACTCCTCCAAATGAGCGAACGCAGATTGAATTAGCTAAGTTACAGCTAGCCCTGCAGGAGGCTCAGGCTAAGGAGGCGGAGTCTCGTGCTAAGGAGGCTGAATTTCAAGCAAGTGCTAAGGAGGCTGAATTTCAGGCCCGTTCTAAGGAGGCTGAGGCACAAGTTGAAATTGCTAGGATTCAGGCAGACCATGAGTATCGCATGAAACAATGTGGAACTGGATCATCTAGCTCTGATGATTTTGATGTGGCTAAAAATGTTAAACTTGTCCCTCCTTTTAATGAATCTGATTTAACCAAGTATTTTCAGTTGTTTGAGAGGGTAGCTACAGGTTTTAATTGGCCCAAGGAGTATTGGCCAGTACTCCTTCAAACTGTTCTCACCGGTAAAGCTCAAGTAACTTATGCATCTTTGCCTCAGGATCAATCTGATAATTATGATGTAGTTAAGAGCTTGATTCTTAAGGCCTATGAGCTTGTTCCTGAAGCCTATAGAGTAAAATTTAGGACAACTTACAAGCAAGATAAGCAATCCCATGTTGAGTATGCAAAAATCAAAGAAGATCTGTTAGAGCAGTGGTTAAATTCTAAGAATGTGGATTCTGATTTTGGTAAATTTAAGCAGATGATTTTGCTGGAGGACTTCAAGAGGTGTATTTATAAAGATGTAAGCCTATATCTTGATGAGAAAAGAATAGATAATTTGTCTGATGCTGCAGTTTTAGCTGATGAATATGTTCTCACTCACAAGAGATATTCTAAAGAAAAAGGGAAAGCTGAGAGTAAGTACGTTGCCTCTACTCAGAGTACAGGTAACAGGAAAGAGAATAAAGATGATGTTTCTCAGGAAGTAAATACCAGCTTCACCTCTAGATTTCAGAAAAGTAAATGTACTTATTGTAGTAAGCTTGGTCATACTACGGAGAAATGTTTCAGGAGACAGCGTGATGTGAACAAAAAGGAGTCTTTAAATATTCAGTCAATTGGTCTAGTGTCCACCCTTGAGAGTTCCCAGAATTCTTTAACTGAGTTAACTGAACCTGCTTTGAGGGGTAACTTAAATTCTCATGATGGAGCTCCTCTTTTGAGCAGTAACGTGGGTGACACTCTCAAGAGTTCATGTGCTAATTTCCTGTCTGATGGTTTTGTCAGTCCTCTGGACAGTAATGACAGGAAATCAGTTAAAATATATCGTGATACAGGTGCTTGCCAATCCCTTATGCTGACCAGTGTTCTAGGCTCTAATGTTAATTCCTCTGATGAAACTGTAATCTTACAAGGTGTAGGGAATAATTACTTCTCTGTCCCTCTGTGCAGAGTGAATTTAGAGTCTGGTTTTGTTAATGGTTCCGTTATGGTTGGGTTGGTTGAGACACTCCCAATGTCAGGTGTAACTTTCTTACTTGGAAATGATATTGGTGGAAGTCAGGTGTGTCCAGCTCCTCAGTTGTCTAGTGAGCCGGTGGCTGCGTCCCGGGATTGTGATGTCCCTGATGTGTTCCCTGCATGTGCTGTCACTAGGGCTAAGTCTAAAGTTACTGGTGATTTAGAGGATAATGATGATGATGATGTTATCCTAGCTGACACTTTTCTTGCTAATTTGGACCACTCACCAGATGAGGCAGTACCCCGTAGTGTTGATAATTTGTCTCGTCAAGAGTTGGTTGAGTTGCAGGTGGCTGACCCTGAGTTGAAAGGTCTAGCTAACTCTGCTTGCAGTGAGGAAGAGTCAGCTGGTGCTTCTACTTGTTATTATATAAAGTCAGGAGTACTTATGACAAAGTGGAGACCCCCAACAGCATCAGCCGACTGTGAATGGGAGGTTGTACATCAAGTTGTCATCCCTCGTGTTTGTAGGCAGGATATCATTAGAGTGGCTCATGATTCCAGTTTGGCAGGACACCTTGGAGTGAGGAAGACTGTGGCACGCATTTTGAAACACTTCTACTGGCCATGTATCTTCAGGGATGTTTCCTGGTATTGTAAGTCTTGTCACACCTGTCAAGTTGTGGGGAAGTGTAATCAGACCGAAAAGGTTGCACCTCTAGTTCCCATTCCTCCTTTTGAGGCGCCTTTCACCCGTGTGTTGGTGGATATTGTGGGCCCTCTTCCTAAGACTTCTTCAGGATTTTCTTATGTGTTGACCCTGATTGATAGGGCTACTCGTTATCCCGAAGCCATTCCACTTAGAAATATCTCAGCAAAGAACGTGGTTAAGGAAATGCTAGGGTTCTTCACATATTTGGTCTGCCCAAGGAGGTACAGTCAGACCGAGGAAGTAATTTCATGTCAAATGTTTTCAAGCAGTCTCTGAAAGAGTTGGGCATCACCCAGATCACGTCTTCAGCTTACCATCCCCAGACCCAAGGAGCGTTGGAGAGATATCATCAAACACTCAAATCGATGCTCAAGAAATACTGTTTGGAACATCAGAGAGACTGGGATAAAGGTCTTCCATTCGTTGTGTTTGCTGCAAGAGAATCTCCAAATGAATCACTGGGCTTCTCACCTTTTGAACTACTGTTTGGCCATGAAGTAAGAGGACCCCTTAAGTTACTCAAGGAATGCTGGCTGTCAGAGGAAGATGACGTCAACCTACTGGAGTATGTGATGAAGTTCAAAGAACGGCTGTCCACTGCTTTACAGCTGGCGAGAGAGAATTTAGGAGCTGCTCAGGAGAAGATGAAGACTTGGTATGATAAGAAGTCCAGGTTACGCCACTTTCAGCCAGGAGATCAGGTTTTGATTCTGCTACCGGTTCATGGGCAACCTCTTCAAGCCAAGTTTAGTGGTCCTTATTTCGTGGAGAAGAAACTCAGTGATGTCAACTATGTCATCGCCACACCAGATCGTAGAAAGAACAAGCAACTTTGTCACATCAACATGCTAAAGTTATATCACAGGCGGGACGAAAATAATCCAGTCTGCACTGTAGCTGTTCCACCCGAGTCTGCAAGTGAAGCTCTCCCATGCAGCATGAGCCTGAGTGATAGTTTGGGGAAGAATCCTGATATCATGAATGATCTCCAGACTAAGCTTTCTCATCTACCTCCCGATGAAAGGCAGGAGTTTTCGGCATTACTGCAGGAGTACCCGCAAGTGTTCCGTGCCACTCCAGGAAGAACTACTGTGTTGATGCATGATGTCGATGTTGGAGACGCAAAGCCAATTAAACTGCCTCCTTACCGTGTGAACCCAGTGAAAGTTCCTCTCATCCAGAAGGAGCTTGGCTACCTGTTGGACCACAAGATGATTGAGCCCTGTCAGAGCGAGTGGAGTTCTCCTGTCACTCTAGTCCCTAAGCCAGGTGGGTCATAGCGGCTTTGCATCGACTACAGACGTGTTAATCAGATAACTAAAACAGACACTTACCCTCTCCCTCGCGTGGAAGATTGCATAGACAAGATCGGAAAGGCTAGGTACATCAGTAAGTTTGATTTGTTAAAGGGATACTGGCAAGTACCTATGACTGAACGTGCTAGGGAGATCTCATGTTTTGTAACACTAGGAAAGAAAATGTTATTGCAGATTGCTTATCTAGACTTTAGACAGATTGTTTTAGAGTAATAAGAAATTTCCTTTGTAAATTTCTTTTTCTTTGTGGGGAGGTGTTACATAGCCTATGATTTCATCATCCTTTGTGTAATCTTAACGCACAGTATGCTGCATGTTTGATCACGAGCGTGTTCTGCCTCAGTTCCCCCTTCTACCGTTATAGTAGAGTAAGTCGTCCTTTCTGTTGTTCAGAGCGGGATTGTCAACTCTTTGTCCCCATGGCTTCATTTGCGCGTCCTTCTTACAAGTTGTATCAAGCTCTGCCGGCCCCTATATAATGAGCTCAGTCTCTGCATCATTGCCACTTAGATCTACTCCTCATTTTGTTCACATCTCTGTCCTCCCCTGTACAGTTATTATTATTGTGAGTTCTCAGGAAGTCTCCAACCATCTAGCAGCTGTGTAATTTGAGTATAAGTGTTATTGCATTTTGTTCTTGTACTGTATAGCATAAGTTGTTAATTCGTAGGCCTAGTGATATTTTGTGATTCATGTGAGTGGATGCTAGCCATCATTAATAATATTTTGTATCTGTAATAATATATCTGGCATTCACTGAGTATTATCTGGTATCTCATTTTAACAGGGCTGACTTAGATAAATTTACTCTTGCTAATTTCATGTTAATAGAGGCTATTGCAGTTAACCATATATTTAACCTGTTTTTTGCCATTACATTATCCTTATGAGTCCTGAATGTTTTGTTGTTAGTTTGAGCATTAAACTTTAACTTGTAATTTTACCTCACTCTTTTGTTTTGAACCTGGCACTTTACGGGACAGTAGTGATTTTTAGTATTCTCACTTAAAGTGTACATTATCTTTCTCTGTTCCGTAACATAAATTTGGCGACCTCTCATCAGGATATTCAGGATATTATCATAAGGATATTGCTTGATATTTTGTGACTGTGATTTATTCATGATGTCTACTATTACTACACTTGATGAAGCCAAAGATTTTTTGTCAAATGTGCAAACAGTGTGTGATGTAGAAAACAGAACAAAGAATGAACTTAAGCTTGTTGCTCAACAATTGGGAATTGCTGTTCGCTCTCATCATTCTAAAGATCAAATTGTTGACATGATTAATGAAAGCTTGTTTAATGTAACTCCTCCAAATGAGCGAACGCAGATTGAATTAGCTAAGTTACAGCTAGCCCTGCAGGAGGCTCAGGCTAAGGAGGCGGAGTCTCGTGCTAAGGAGGCTGAATTTCAAGCAAGTGCTAAGGAGGCTGAATTTCAGGCCCGTTCTAAGGAGGCTGAGGCACAAGTTGAAATTGCTAGGATTCAGGCAGACCATGAGTATCGCATGAAACAATGTGGAACTGGATCATCTAGCTCTGATGATTTTGATGTGGCTAAAAATGTTAAACTTGTCCCTCCTTTTAATGAATCTGATTTAACCAAGTATTTTCAGTTGTTTGAGAGGGTAGCTACAGGTTTTAATTGGCCCAAGGAGTATTGGCCAGTACTCCTTCAAACTGTTCTCACCGGTAAAGCTCAAGTAACTTATGCATCTTTGCCTCAGGATCAATCTGATAATTATGATGTAGTTAAGAGCTTGATTCTTAAGGCCTATGAGCTTGTTCCTGAAGCCTATAGAGTAAAATTTAGGACAACTTACAAGCAAGATAAGCAATCCCATGTTGAGTATGCAAAAATCAAAGAAGATCTGTTAGAGCAGTGGTTAAATTCTAAGAATGTGGATTCTGATTTTGGTAAATTTAAGCAGATGATTTTGCTGGAGGACTTCAAGAGGTGTATTTATAAAGATGTAAGCCTATATCTTGATGAGAAAAGAATAGATAATTTGTCTGATGCTGCAGTTTTAGCTGATGAATATGTTCTCACTCACAAGAGATATTCTAAAGAAAAAGGGAAAGCTGAGAGTAAGTACGTTGCCTCTACTCAGAGTACAGGTAACAGGAAAGAGAATAAAGATGATGTTTCTCAGGAAGTAAATACCAGCTTCACCTCTAGATTTCAGAAAAGTAAATGTACTTATTGTAGTAAGCTTGGTCATACTACGGAGAAATGTTTCAGGAGACAGCGTGATGTGAACAAAAAGGAGTCTTTAAATATTCAGTCAATTGGTCTAGTGTCCACCCTTGAGAGTTCCCAGAATTCTTTAACTGAGTTAACTGAACCTGCTTTGAGGGGTAACTTAAATTCTCATGATGGAGCTCCTCTTTTGAGCAGTATCGTGGGTGACACTCTCAAGAGTTCATGTGCTAATTTCCTGTCTGATGGTTTTGTCAGTCCTCTGGACAGTAATGACAGGAAATCAGTTAAAATATATCGTGATACAGGTGCTTGCCAATCCCTTATGCTGACCAGTGTTCTAGTATCTAATGTTAATTCCTCTGATGAAACTGTAATCTTACAAGGTGTAGGGAATAATTACTTCTCTGTCCCTCTGTGCAGAGTGAATTTAGAGTCTGGTTTTGTTAATGGTTCCGTTATGGTTGGGTTGGTTGAGACACTCCCAATGTCAGGTGTAACTTTCTTACTTGGAAATGATATTGGTGGAAGTCAGGTGTGTCCAGCTCCTCAGTTGTCTAGTGAGCCGGTGGCTGCGTCCTGGGATTGTGATGTCCCTGATGTGTTCCCTGCATGTGCTGTCACTAGGGCTAAGTCTAAAGTTACTGGTGATTTAGAGGATAATGATGATGATGATGTTATCCTAGCTGACACTTTTCTTGCTAATTTGGACCACTCACCAGATGAGGCAGTACCCCGTAGTGTTGATAATTTGTCTCGTCAAGAGTTGGTTGAGTTGCAGGTGGCTGACCCTGAGTTGAAAGGTCTAGCTAACTCTGCTTGCAGTGAGGAAGAGTCAGCTGGTGCTTCTACTTGTTATTATATAAAGTCAGGAGTACTTATGACAAAGTGGAGACCCCCAACAGCATCAGCCGACTGTGAATGGGAGGTTGTACATCAAGTTGTCATCCCTCGTGTTTGTAGGCAGGATATCATTAGAGTGGCTCATGATTCCAGTTTGGCAGGACACCTTGGAGTGAGGAAGACTGTGGCACGCATTTTGAAACACTTCTACTGGCCATGTATCTTCAGGGATGTTTCCTGGTATTGTAAGTCTTGTCACACCTGTCAAGTTGTGGGGAAGTGTAATCAGACCGAAAAGGTTGCACCTCTAGTTCCCATTCCTCCTTTTGAGGCGCCTTTCACCCGTGTGTTGGTGGATATTGTGGGCCCTCTTCCTAAGACTTCTTCAGGATTTTCTTATGTGTTGACCCTGATTGATAGGGCTACTCGTTATCCCGAAGCCATTCCACTTAGAAATATCTCAGCAAAGAACGTGGTTAAGGAAATGCTAGGGTTCTTCACAAAGTTTGGTCTGCCCAAGGAGGTACAGTCAGACCGGGGAAGTAATTTCATGTCAAATGTTTTCAAGCAGTCTCTGAAAGAGTTGGGCATCACCCAGATCACGTCTTCAGCTTACCATCCCCAGACCCAAGGAGCGTTGGAGAGATATCATCAAACACTCAAATCGATGCTCAAGAAATACTGTTTGGAACATCAGAGAGACTGGGATAAAGGTCTTCCATTCGTTGTGTTTGGTGCAAGAGAATCTCCAAATGAATCACTGGGCTTCTCACCTTTTGAACTACTGTTTGGCCATGAAGTAAGAGGACCCCTTAAGTTACTCAAGGAATGCTGGCTGTCAGAGGAAGATGACGTCAACCTACTGGAGTATGTGATGAAGTTCAAAGAACGGCTGTCCACTGCTTTACAGCTGGCGAGAGAGAATTTAGGAGCTGCTCAGGAGAAGATGAAGACTTGGTATGATAAGAAGTCCAGGTTACGCCACTTTCAGCCAGGAGATCAGGTTTTGATTCTGCTACCGGTTCATGGGCAACCTCTTCAAGCCAAGTTTAGTGGTCCTTATTTCGTGGAGAAGAAACTCAGTGATGTCAACTATGTCATCGCCACACCAGATCGTAGAAAGAACAAGCAACTTTGTCACATCAACATGCTAAAGTTATATCACAGGCGGGACGAAAATAATCCAGTCTGCACTGTAGCTGTTCCACCCGAGTCTGCAAGTGAAGCTCTCCCATGCAGCATGAGCCTGAGTGATAGTTTGGGGAAGAATCCTGATATCATGAATGATCTCCAGACTAAGCTTTCTCATCTACCTCCCGATGAAAGGCAGGAGTTTTCGGCATTACTGCAGGAGTACCCGCAAGTGTTCCGTGCCACTCCAGGAAGAACTACTGTGTTGATGCATGATGTCGATGTTGGAGACGCAAAGCCAATTAAACTGCCTCCTTACCGTGTGAACCCAGTGAAAGTTCCTCTCATCCAGAAGGAGCTTGGCTACCTGTTGGACCACAAGATGATTGAGCCCTGTCAGAGCGAGTGGAGTTCTCCTGTCACTCTAGTCCCTAAGCCAGGTGGGTCATAGCGGCTTTGCATCGACTACAGACGTGTTAATCAGATAACTAAAACAGACACTTACCCTCTCCCTCGCGTGGAAGATTGCATAGACAAGATCGGAAAGGCTAGGTACATCAGTAAGTTTGATTTGTTAAAGGGATACTGGCAAGTACCTATGACTGAACGTGCTAGGGAGATCTCATGTTTTGTAACACTAGGAAAGAAAATGTTATTGCAGATTGCTTATCTAGACTTTAGACAGATTGTTTTAGAGTAATAAGAAATTTCCTTTGTAAATTTCTTTTTCTTTGTGGGGAGGTGTTACATAGCCTATGATTTCATCATCCTTTGTGTAATCTTAACGCACAGTATGCTGCATGTTTGATCACGAGCGTGTTCTGCCTCAGTTCCCCCATTCTACCGTTATAGTAGAGTAAGTCGTCCTTTCTGTTGTTCAGAGCGGGATTGTCAACTCTTTGTCCCCATGGCTTCATTTGCGCGTCCTTCTTACAAGTTGTATCAAGCTCTGCCGGCCCCTATATAATGAGCTCAGTCTCTGCATCATTGCCACTTAGATCTACTCCTCATTTTGTTCACATCTCTGTCCTCCCCTGTACAGTTATTATTATTGTGAGTTCTCAGGAAGTCTCCAACCATCTAGCAGCTGTGTAATTTGAGTATAAGTGTTATTGCATTTTGTTCTTGTACTGTATAGCATAAGTTGTTAATTCGTAGGCCTAGTGATATTTTGTGATTCATGTGAGTGGATGCTAGCCATCATTAATAATATTTTGTATCTGTAATAATATATCTGGCATTCACTGAGTATTATCTGGTATCTCATTTTAACAGGGCTGACTTAGATAAATTTACTCTTGCTAATTTCATGTTAATAGAGGCTATTGCAGTTAACCATATATTTAACCTGTTTTTTGCCATTACATTATCCTTATGAGTCCTGAATGTTTTGTTGTTAGTTTGAGCATTAAACTTTAACTTGTAATTTTACCTCACTCTTTTGTTTTGAACCTGGCACTTTACGGGACAGTAGTGATTTTTAGTATTCTCACTTAAAGTGTACATTATCTTTCTCTGTTCCGTAACATAAATTTGGCGACCTCTCATCAGGATATTCAGGATATTATCATAAGGATATTGCTTGATATTTTGTGACTGTGATTTATTCATGATGTCTACTATTACTACACTTGATGAAGCCAAAGATTTTTTGTCAAATGTGCAAACAGTGTGTGATGTAGAAAACAGAACAAAGAATGAACTTAAGCTTGTTGCTCAACAATTGGGAATTGCTGTTCGCTCTCATCATTCTAAAGATCAAATTGTTGACATGATTAATGAAAGCTTGTTTAATGTAACTCCTCCAAATGAGCGAACGCAGATTGAATTAGCTAAGTTACAGCTAGCCCTGCAGGAGGCTCAGGCTAAGGAGGCGGAGTCTCGTGCTAAGGAGGCTGAATTTCAAGCAAGTGCTAAGGAGGCTGAATTTCAGGCCCGTTCTAAGGAGGCTGAGGCACAAGTTGAAATTGCTAGGATTCAGGCAGACCATGAGTATCGCATGAAACAATGTGGAACTGGATCATCTAGCTCTGATGATTTTGATGTGGCTAAAAATGTTAAACTTGTCCCTCCTTTTAATGAATCTGATTTAACCAAGTATTTTCAGTTGTTTGAGAGGGTAGCTACAGGTTTTAATTGGCCCAAGGAGTATTGGCCAGTACTCCTTCAAACTGTTCTCACCGGTAAAGCTCAAGTAACTTATGCATCTTTGCCTCAGGATCAATCTGATAATTATGATGTAGTTAAGAGCTTGATTCTTAAGGCCTATGAGCTTGTTCCTGAAGCCTATAGAGTAAAATTTAGGACAACTTACAAGCAAGATAAGCAATCCCATGTTGAGTATGCAAAAATCAAAGAAGATCTGTTAGAGCAGTGGTTAAATTCTAAGAATGTGGATTCTGATTTTGGTAAATTTAAGCAGATGATTTTGCTGGAGGACTTCAAGAGGTGTATTTATAAAGATGTAAGCCTATATCTTGATGAGAAAAGAATAGATAATTTGTCTGATGCTGCAGTTTTAGCTGATGAATATGTTCTCACTCACAAGAGATATTCTAAAGAAAAAGGGAAAGCTGAGAGTAAGTACGTTGCCTCTACTCAGAGTACAGGTAACAGGAAAGAGAATAAAGATGATGTTTCTCAGGAAGTAAATACCAGCTTCACCTCTAGATTTCAGAAAAGTAAATGTACTTATTGTAGTAAGCTTGGTCATACTACGGAGAAATGTTTCAGGAGACAGCGTGATGTGAACAAAAAGGAGTCTTTAAATATTCAGTCAATTGGTCTAGTGTCCACCCTTGAGAGTTCCCAGAATTCTTTAACTGAGTTAACTGAACCTGCTTTGAGGGGTAACTTAAATTCTCATGATGGAGCTCCTCTTTTGAGCAGTAACGTGGGTGACACTCTCAAGAGTTCATGTGCTAATTTCCTGTCTGATGGTTTTGTCAGTCCTCTGGACAGTAATGACAGGAAATCAGTTAAAATATATCGTGATACAGGTGCTTGCCAATCCCTTATGCTGACCAGTGTTCTAGGCTCTAATGTTAATTCCTCTGATGAAACTGTAATCTTACAAGGTGTAGGGAATAATTACTTCTCTGTCCCTCTGTGCAGAGTGAATTTAGAGTCTGGTTTTGTTAATGGTTCCGTTATGGTTGGGTTGGTTGAGACACTCCCAATGTCAGGTGTAACTTTCTTACTTGGAAATGATATTGGTGGAAGTCAGGTGTGTCCAGCTCCTCAGTTGTCTAGTGAGCCGGTGGCTGCGTCCCGGGATTGTGATGTCCCTGATGTGTTCCCTGCATGTGCTGTCACTAGGGCTAAGTCTAAAGTTACTGGTGATTTAGAGGATAATGATGATGATGATGTTATCCTAGCTGACACTTTTCTTGCTAATTTGGACCACTCACCAGATGAGGCAGTACCCCGTAGTGTTGATAATTTGTCTCGTCAAGAGTTGGTTGAGTTGCAGGTGGCTGACCCTGAGTTGAAAGGTCTAGCTAACTCTGCTTGCAGTGAGGAAGAGTCAGCTGGTGCTTCTACTTGTTATTATATAAAGTCAGGAGTACTTATGACAAAGTGGAGACCCCCAACAGCATCAGCCGACTGTGAATGGGAGGTTGTACATCAAGTTGTCATCCCTCGTGTTTGTAGGCAGGATATCATTAGAGTGGCTCATGATTCCAGTTTGGCAGGACACCTTGGAGTGAGGAAGACTGTGGCACGCATTTTGAAACACTTCTACTGGCCATGTATCTTCAGGGATGTTTCCTGGTATTGTAAGTCTTGTCACACCTGTCAAGTTGTGGGGAAGTGTAATCAGACCGAAAAGGTTGCACCTCTAGTTCCCATTCCTCCTTTTGAGGCGCCTTTCACCCGTGTGTTGGTGGATATTGTGGGCCCTCTTCCTAAGACTTCTTCAGGATTTTCTTATGTGTTGACCCTGATTGATAGGGCTACTCGTTATCCCGAAGCCATTCCACTTAGAAATATCTCAGCAAAGAACGTGGTTAAGGAAATGCTAGGGTTCTTCACAAAGTTTGGTCTGCCCAAGGAGGTACAGTCAGACCGGGGAAGTAATTTCATGTCAAATGTTTTCAAGCAGTCTCTGAAAGAGTTGGGCATCACCCAGATCACGTCTTCAGCTTACCATCCCCAGACCCAAGGAGCGTTGGAGAGATATCATCAAACACTCAAATCGATGCTCAAGAAATACTGTTTGGAACATCAGAGAGACTGGGATAAAGGTCTTCCATTCGTTGTGTTTGCTGCAAGAGAATCTCCAAATGAATCACTGGGCTTCTCACCTTTTGAACTACTGTTTGGCCATGAAGTAAGAGGACCCCTTAAGTTACTCAAGGAATGCTGGCTGTCAGAGGAAGATGACGTCAACCTACTGGAGTATGTGATGAAGTTCAAAGAACGGCTGTCCACTGCTTTACAGCTGGCGAGAGAGAATTTAGGAGCTGCTCAGGAGAAGATGAAGACTTGGTATGATAAGAAGTCCAGGTTACGCCACTTTCAGCCAGGAGATCAGGTTTTGATTCTGCTACCGGTTCATGGGCAACCTCTTCAAGCCAAGTTTAGTGGTCCTTATTTCGTGGAGAAGAAACTCAGTGATGTCAACTATGTCATCGCCACACCAGATCGTAGAAAGAACAAGCAACTTTGTCACATCAACATGCTAAAGTTATATCACAGGCGGGACGAAAATAATCCAGTCTGCACTGTAGCTGTTCCACCCGAGTCTGCAAGTGAAGCTCTCCCATGCAGCATGAGCCTGAGTGATAGTTTGGGGAAGAATCCTGATATCATGAATGATCTCCAGACTAAGCTTTCTCATCTACCTCCCGATGAAAGGCAGGAGTTTTCGGCATTACTGCAGGAGTACCCGCAAGTGTTCCGTGCCACTCCAGGAAGAACTACTGTGTTGATGCATGATGTCGATGTTGGAGACGCAAAGCCAATTAAACTGCCTCCTTACCGTGTGAACCCAGTGAAAGTTCCTCTCATCCAGAAGAAGCTTGGCTACCTGTTGGACCACAAGATGATTGAGCCCTGTCAGAGCGAGTGGAGTTCTCCTGTCACTCTAGTCCCTAAGCCAGGTGGGTCATAGCGGCTTTGCATCGACTACAGACGTGTTAATCAGATAACTAAAACAGACACTTACCCTCTCCCTCGCGTGGAAGATTGCATAGACAAGATCGGAAAGGCTAGGTACATCAGTAAGTTTGATTTGTTAAAGGGATACTGGCAAGTACCTATGACTGAACGTGCTAGGGAGATCTCATGTTTTGTAATACTAGGAAAGAAAATGTTATTTCAGATTGCTTATCTAGACTTTAGACAGATTGTTTTAGAGTTATAAGAAATTTCCTTTGTAAATTTATTTTTCTTTGTGGGGAGGTGTTACATAGCCTATGATTTCATCATCCTTTATGTAATCTTAACGCACAGTATGCTGCATGTTTGATCACGAGCGTGTTCTGCCTCAGTTCCCCCCTTCTACCGTTATAGTAGAGTAAGTCGTCCTTTCTGTTGTTCAGAGCGGGATTGTAAACTCTTTGTCCCCATGGCTTCATTTGCGCGTCCTTCTTACAAGTTGTATCAAGCTCTGCCGGCCCCTATATAATGAGCTCAGTCTCTGCATCATTGCCACTTAGATCTACTCCTCATTTTGTTCACATCTCTGTCCTCCCCTGTACAGTTATTATTATTGTGAGTTCTCAGGAAGTCTCCAACCATCTAGCAGCTGTGTAATTTGAGTATAAGTGTTATTGCATTTTGTTCTTGTACTGTATAGCATAAGTTGTTAATTCGTAGGCCTAGTGATATTTTGTAATTCATGTGAGTGGATGCTAGCCATCATTAATAATATTTTGTATCTGTA